>NC_142349.1:14690000-15042500 GCF_059441175.1 Urocampus carinirostris | reverse complement strand
AGAGAGAGTTAGGCAGAGAGAGAGAGAGAGAGAGAGAGAGATTTAGATTTAACATAGTCATTTCTCAATTAATGTTCTATACCAGGGGTCAGCAACCTTTTTGGTTTGGAGGGCCACTTTCAAATTTCCTTGTAAATCGGTGTGCCACACCAAGATTAATGACTTGCACAACAATGTTTTATATCCAACAGAGCTAGAATTGTACACCAGTCCAAATATACAACATAAAAATACATCGAGGAAAGCACAGCGGATGAGTGGTTAGCGCATCCGTGGCACAGTTCTGAGGTCATGAGGTCGAACCTTCCTGTTTGCATGTTATTCCCGTGCTTGCATGCATGTCAGGTTAATTGGCCGGTCCAAAATGTCCTGAGGTGTGAATGAGTGTGTTGTCTGTCTCTGTGCCCTGCGACCGGCTGGCAACCAGCTCAGGGTGTCCCAGGCCCACTGCCCGAAGATGGCTGGGATGGGCACCCCAAGGACCCTACTGTGGGTAAGCGGTGCAGATAATGGATGGATGGATGGATGAATATACATTGAAATCATATTACTGAACAATTTATCTTCAACTAATCTTGTTCATCAATAAACTAAAAACATGAATGTGAGCAACATGTGGACATGGACACAGCGCGTTTTAACGTCTCTGCCATGTCAGACTCGTGGTCGAATTCATGTTTATGTTTTGTCTCGTAATGACGTTTAGCACTTGACGTATGAGGTACTGCACAAATACGGTCATTTTTTTGCAAAAAGCCCCAGTCATCCGTCCATGCTGGCTGGAAAGAACGATTTTTTATTTCGCTGGAGGAGCTGTCATGATTCATTCATTTATCGCACGCCGGTGTTTCTGTGGCTGGGTTAAAACATGGATCTCTCCTCTGCGAGGCGCCGCACAGACGCACATGGAGCAGAGGAGGAGGGGCGCTACAGTAAAGCCCCTAAACAACCCGGCACGCAATTGAAAATGTCTGAAATCTAGGTAAAAATGTGCAGTTTTTAAAACAATCATTATTATTTTTATTATTATGTTGTGCGTTCGTGTGCCACTGGTTAACCCTTGGTGTGCCAATGCTGGCACACATGTCATAGGTTGCCGACGCCTGTTCTATACATTCTAAATTGTTTGTAAAACGCCGACTAAAATGGAGAAAATTGGCCACTAACATGAGAAGCACCACCTTAAAATATTCCTTTTTCTCTCCAGCTTTTTGTGAGATATTTAGTTATTTCCCCCCCTAGGACAATTAAGTCAGCATCCTCTAGGTGTCATGTTATGTAGAAAAAAAAGAAATAAATTCACGACCTACGAGTAATTAAAAAAAAATGCAAATTTTGTGATGGTTTATGTATTTCTGCTTATTAGTTGAACCAATATTGTTTTTCTCTAATGAATTACGGGGTTTTTTTTTACCACTAGGAGGCGCTAAATAAGACACTGACCCCTTACTGTTGGCAGTTATTTTAGCAAGTAACAAATGTTATTATAACATTATCCTTGATCCAACAAATATACAATGTATACAAACAAGAAACCATTGGGACACTTCAAGTCCCCCAGGGATTTTGTGAGCCTTTTGATTCAAAAACGCCTGATGTTGCATTAAACATAAATAAACAAAATGGCGTTTGTAGTCGCCCTGTGTTTATACAAAGAGCATTAAATCACAGAATATGTGTCCTTTAAAGGGATGGTTGGTTGGGTTGTTGGAGCCCTTAACCGCTAAGGTCATAGGGGCACCATTCCCTGTGGTGAGTCTAAGGCAAGTACAGCCTGGTGGTGCCCATCCCTGTCCAGGCCACTTTATTTAGAGATGGAGTGCAAAAAGCACAAGGACGAACACAAACCACAAAGACTCAGTGACCAAAACAGACCATTTTCCTTTCATGCCCAGTCTTTTTGAGATTTTGGGTACCACTAGCAGCAAGATGTAGACAATTATGTCAGTGTCCTCTAGTTGTGGCTAATGTCATGTAAAACATATACAATTCTTAAAAAATGCAAATTTATATGAATCTTTATGTATTTGTGTTTATTACTTAAATCAGTATCATTTTTTCTGTTAATAAATTAGTTGTTTTTTTTTACCACTGACCTAACCCAGTCTACTGTCCAAGTATTCCTTACAAATCACAATCAGGTGATTGGGCACAGGTGTGTCCAGTTCCTCAACCAGTTGGCACCCTCTGGGGGAAGGTGGCATACCAGATCCAGACATAACCTCCTCTTCAAGGGTCATATGCCATACGCCCCAAAAAGACAAAAAGATCATAAAATCTGCAGCAAACAAACCTTTTTGGAGCAAGGGAAAGCTGAAGGTCCTTGTCCATCCCGTCTGGAACAGGGCCAGAAGCAGTCGAAGACTCCTCCTGGCCGCCGGAACAGGGACCTCCTCTGACAGGAGCAGTCGAGGATCCTTGTCCTTCTCCGCTGCAAGTGGGCCTAGAAGCGGCCGAGTGGACTGAAACATCCTGACAACCGTAACAGGGAACAGAAGCTGCTGAGGGACTTTCTCCTTGCTGCTGGGACACAATTGTGGAAGTGGACCCCAAATGTGGGGAGGACGGAACAGAGGCAGGTGTGCTCAACATAGGATGGTATTTTATTTTTTTTAGATTAACAAAAAAAAAAAAACAGGCTTTCAAATAACTAGCAGTGTCCAAACCATAAACAAACAAAAACAAACTGAGATTGTCAAAGAAGAAAGGATGAAAGTGACGTGATAGTAACCCATCTCAGTCTGCTGTCAGAGCAGTCCTTATAAAGCGTCAGGGAAATCACACCCAGTTGGCGTCCTCTGGGGGAAGGGGGGGTGCCAGATTCTCATCTTCAAATTCAGCGGTAGTAGGTAGACACTTCCATATAAAATTTCAGCCCTCAGTTCAACTCAACCATCTATGCAGATGATTCATTTGTCAATCATGTATTTGTGCTGGGTCATCAGAAGTTAAGCCATCGGGTGCTCAAAAGTAGAAAGTCGCTTGTTAGTACATACCTGTCAACCTGTTCGTTTATTACGCATTTTAAGACGTGTACGACGTACAAGAAAATCTGTACAAAAAAAACGCAAATTGGTCAATTATGGGTACCATCCGGTATACACCGACTAGCACGAAAGGGCAAATCAATCAAGTCAAAGGAGTTTGCCACGGTAGCCTCTATCTCGATATCGTTTTTTTTTTGGGTTGCAAACAAAGCGAGCAGTTTGATGCTACTGTGCGCATGCGTCTGCCGCCTGGGGATTTCCCATTGCATCCAAGTGGTAGTTGTGTAGTGAAAGGAAGTCCGTCTCTTTTTAGAAAACCGGCTTTTTCGGCTCAACTCATTAAAGAGAACCGGCTCTCAAACGGCTCCTTGCTTTGATGCATTATATTATGAATTATTATGTTGTATAAAGAAGTTAAGAAAAAAAGGAAGTATAAAAGGAGAAAATAAAAAAAGACAGGTTTGTGGTTATCCCTTTAATCAGTATATTAGCAACAATAATTGAATGCAGAAAATGGATTAATAATTTGAAAAAGAAAATGTATTATTCTACTTAATTATATTTGCATGTATTTTTTCCTTCTACAGTGAACGTCCAAGCTACTTAATTTTTGAACTTTTTTTTATAATAGACCTCATTCATGTCAAGCAACTCAGGATTACACAACAAAATGTATCATATATATATATATATATATATATATATATATATATATATATATATATATATTACAATATATATGATATAACGAAACACATGTACAATATAACATGTTAAACAACATAAATAAACACGTTTGGAAAAAAATATGGTGTAAGATTTTTTTGTATTTTGTAAGGGAAAATACAACAGTTTGTAAAGGCATGGAGCCGTGGAGGTTGACAGGTATGTGTAAGGGAAACAAATTCTGCAACTAATTTGAAGTTTTGGATGATACTAGTTAGCCTGTGCTTGAAATTTACCCCAATAGTGTGAGTCTAAGGTTAAAAACGATGTTCGGATGAATTAAGAAACTTTTAACTTACAATTAAATTCGTTTATTAAAGAAAAGCAAGCACACTGAAAGAAGGTAAATTTGCGTTCTTGAATGGAAATGAAATACTTCCGCAGACTAAAGTCTGAGCTTCCTTCTTATACAGTCTTGTGGATTCTGATTGGAGGAAAGAAAAACCCACGTGCATATGGTGTAATATACACTGATGGCCACTAAAGGGCACTCTAATCTAACAACAAACAAGGAAAGAATTTAGATCTCTTCCACTGGAGGTCAAGCTAACATAACAATATACTTGAAGGCTGTACCCTTTTCTAACAAATTCCTTGGAATGATTCATGTAATATACTAAAGCAGTTCATTGTTAGAGAATAGACAGGAGTCTTGAGAAAATACCCAGTGGCCTTCAAGTTGGAACATTATGCACAGAATGACATAAAAAGGGGGAAAATATTTTTTTTTAAAAAGACAACAAAAAAAAAAAAGATAAAATACACAATTTTAACTTTTTTTTGCTTAATAAATTTAAAGACAAACAACATGATCCCCAAAAACGCATATTGACCAAACACAAGATAAAAACGGTGCTGATTAGAGGATCTAGCTCCCTTCATTCACTTCAAAGAGAGATGTTTCACTCGTGAACGACACGAGTTCCTTCTAATCTTCTACGAGTTTGAGTGTTCACACAAAATCTGTGAGCTTGGAGCAGCAGTGAGCAACATCCCAAGTGTGAAAACCATATCATGTCCAAAACCTGACATCAAGTTACATTTTGCAGAGTCTACGGCAATGCTAAAAAAGATTTTCACATTTGAAAGAATTGACGAATGCGCTCTTGGAAAGGTTGTATAGCGCACCAACTTTTACATAAGATTTCCATTTTTCTTTTGTTACACAATAATAACATTTTGTGGATTTATTTAGATGGTTACGCAATACAAACATGTACTTAAGAACCCTTTTTAGAAGGAGTACAATGTTGGCAACAAGATTGAGTTGATGTATTTGGAAATTATTTCAATTCAACACAAGACCGATCAAAGATACCCCCAAAAACCTGTCTTTTTATAAACTTCTACTTCTTTTTCCCTGCTTTTTTCTTTCTCAATTTTTATTCCTGCTATTTTTCTTCTTCATTTGTGTCTTCGTCGAGGTTTGTCACTTCTTTTCCATTTTGGTATATATATATGTATATACAGTATGTATATATATGTATACAGTATGTATATATATATATATATATATATATATATATATATATATATATATATCTCATCTCATCTCATTAGCCGTACCGCTTATCCTCATTAGGGTCGCGGGGGGGCTGGAGCCCATCCCAGCCATCTCCAGGCAGTGGGCAGGGGACACGATTTCAGTTGCTCGACAGAAAATATTAGGATGTTTGCTTCCGTTTCCATAGAGCGTTATTTATTGTAAAAAGGAAAAATGACGGTACATACATAGTATTCAATCAACAGATGAGCTTCATAGAGTTACATTAACAATGATCCCTCATTAAATATCATACAGCATATTTCACCGTCAGCAGTGCAAACCACCATTTTCATTTCCTGCAACCGACTGATATGCACGTGTTTTAAATTCAAGTCGTGCATAGAAGCGATGGCGTGTGCAAAATACAATAATCATTTGAAATTGTAAAAAAACCAAACTGATTTCACGAGTGTTAGACTGTGGAACCTCAGACCTCAGAAAAGCTTCCCCTCCAAGATATCATGCCGTCAAAATGGACTGTTGCTGTTTTTTCTTACTTTTTTGCTCAGTAAATACATTCATCTTATAGCTGCTGTGAAGTCATACACCACAAATGATAGAATACACCAGGACGGAGAGATTCTTACAATGATGCAATGAATTAAGAATACATACATCAATTAACTAGTGCAAAAAAACTTGGGAACAATAGGGTCTAATAGTAAATTAAGAAGCATATTTTCTGGAACATCCATGCCACGGTTACGATGTGTTAACAGGGGAAAGAAAAGCTTCTTCTTATTACCAGTAAGAAATGTTTTACCTTTCCAGTGGCTCTAAAAACCTTTCTAATGTAGCATGACAGGAATTGAATTGAATACATTATGATTGTATATTTTTCTCAGTAAATATGAGCCAACCCTCACATGCACACAAACAAAATCTTTAGAGCGCCATAGCCATGACACGCTTTGAGAGATTAACAGTGTAACCTGGAATGTGGACACCAGTTTGTTGCTTTAAGTTTTAAAGTGCTCAAAACCAGCTTTAAGATCTTTATTGTAACTCATTTTTGAAGTTACTTAGGGAATGGGTCTCCTATAAGGCTTGGCTTTTGTCATGCCTCATATATGAAAAGAAAAAATAAATATGGGAAAGTCAAATTGTGACTATGTAGGTCTTCACCTAGAGCTGGGCAATTTGGGCAAAAAATTAAATCAAAGAACAAGCGGGGGCCGATAGAGGATCGTATCCGGCTACTTGGAGTGGTAGGTGCTCGGGAGCTGCAGTACCCAATTTGGCCGCCGTACGGCGTTAGATAGCCCACCATAATAATAATAATAATAATAATAATTTCCTTGTATTGTCATTCTGTGTAACAATGTACACAGAACGAAATGTCGATTGCACCTGACCCGTTGTAGCGAGCACCATAGCAGACCACACAAAAGAAGATGTTTATCAATTTTGTTGGTATTTATTGGGGGTGCCTTGACACGAAACCTAGCTAGACACTCACAGAGGCCTATAGTACAGCTGTGTAAATATTCATGAAAAGCGGTTCAGCCGTTTCGAAGCCTATAAGTCACATACAAATCCCCACCCTTCAGTTCCACATAAAATAAAAGTTGTGCAGACGCAAACTGGTAACGATAAAGACGGAATCTTGCAAAAAAAAAACAAATACAAAAAACCCCTCAAATATAACAGAAATTTTCACGCTTTCAGGTTAATTTGGAGATGTCTGTATTTATCCTGACATTCTTTTATCTTATTTCTCTTTTAAGTGTCTATTACATGTTTACCCTGGAGTGCCATGTCTAATCTGGTTGTAAACAATGATCACTACTTTGTTATCAATGACAATAAAGACTTCAATTCTACTGACTTAACCTTAGAGAAATGAGCTGCATTTTGCTTCCGAGCTGCAAGACAGCATGCATAAACCCTGATTTTATTGTTAAATTTATTTTAGCACCTTTTGTTATTTCTTGATGAGTAGTTACAACAATTAGTGACAGTTCACTAGCAACTAATGTTTCAAAGTGTTTTTTTTTTTTGTGGAGAAGTGGTGCAATGCTTTGATTACTAGGACCATGTTGGTAAATAAACTTTATAGGTCAAGGTGCTGCAGTATGGCTCACCAATATTGAGTAGGTCACACTCATATACCGTTCAGTTTCCTGTTTCATGCTTATCATGCTTTTTGATATCAGCTTTGGAAATAATTCCTCCAATTCTCCCTGAGCCCAGAACTTTCAACATGGCGGCGCATGGATGCATGCTTGCGGCTAGTTGCTCTCCAGCTAATCTTCTATTTATTGCCGTTCTCTTGTCTTTTTTGTTTTCACTTTTGGACACATGTGTGGCCAAAAACACTTACAGTAGGGACGAACTTATTCGGTTGGGTGGGCGCCTAAATTTCGACTTTTCGGGCACTTTTTATACCGCCTATGATATACCAAGCGAACTTCAAAGAGATCCGGCATCCTTGTGGACAGCTATTCTTCCTAATAAACGACGGCAACGGCGCCGTAAGGACAGAAAACAGAAGCGTGGTTGCCGTGCAGGTAGATGTGTGAAGCGTGCGAAGTCTAAGCAGCAAGATGGACGCGAGGATGTACCTAATTCCACCATTCATTCCTCGCCGGACAACCGAAGCTTTACACTCAGCGCACACGAAAAGCAACAACCGCGGCATCTTTTGAAGATCTCGACAAAGACTACAAAGAGTTCAGCTAAATCAAATGATTCAGCAAAGCTAAAATTTGGTCTTTTAAATATTAGATCGCTTGCTCCAAAAGCTTTACTTGTTGATAACATTATTCGTCATTATAAACTTAACTGTATGGGTCTTTGTGAAACCTGGTTACGCCCGGATGAGTATTTAGCGCTAAATTATGATTCTCCCCCAGACTACGAGAGTAGCCATGTAGCACGCACGTCAAAAAAGGGTGGCGGTGTCGCGCTCATTTCTGAAAAAATGCTCAAATTTAATCCTCGTACCTCTAATAGTTACAAGGCGTTTGAGGCTCTTGTGATGCGGTCCTCTCTATTGTCAATTTATGTAATAACTATCTATCGCGCACCTGGGCCGTACACAACTTTCTTAGACGAATTTGCTGAACTTTTGTCTGAACTAGTAACCTATGCAGACAAAATTATAATTATGGGGGACTTTAACATTCATATGAACTCCCCACTCAGTTCACTTACTATTGCGTTTAATTCTCTAATTGATGCATTTGGTTTTAATCAACTGGTTGATTTGCCAACCCATAAAGATGGGAACACGCTAGACTTGATTCTGACTCGAGGAGTTTCAACCTCAAACATCATGGTGTTACCGTGTACTACCGTTATCTCGGATCATTATTTAGTTACATTTGAGGTGCTAGCTAAAAGTAGTGTTAAAAAAGCTGAAGGATTTAGCGGACGCAATATAAGCACTGGCACAGTTTCTGAGCTCTTTGAACTACTTCCTGGAGCAGTTGCGTCCTTTCCTTCATACAATGGCCCGATAGACTCACTCATAAATGATTTCAATACCACCCTGACTAGTGTCCTGGATTCAATAGCGCCCATGAAGCTAAAATCACGTCCTAAAAGACGCACGCCTTGGTTTACTGATGAAACTAGAACCCTTAAACAAGAATGCAGGAAATTGGAAAGAAAATGGCGCACTACCAAGCTTGAGGTTTTCCATCAAACATGGTGTGACAGCTTGTTAAAGTACAAAGCGGCCCTTGCCTCTGCAAAATCGGCCTATCTTTCGAAGGTGATTGCGTCTCAAAAGAACAATCCCAAAGCACTTTTTGAAACTGTAGCATCGCTTACAAGGCAGCAGACTACTGCAGATAGTTCGACGCACTCTGCTCATGACTTAATGGTCTTCTTTACTAAGAAGATTCAATGCATACAGGAAGAAATTGCTAAAGAAATTATTAATACCACACATACTAAAGGGCTGAAATCTACAGATGCACGACAGGGTGGCTGTCCTGGGAAATTGTCCCGTTTTAGTGAACTGTCACTTGATGATCACAAACAGGTGGTGAATGCGGCCAAACCGACAACTTGCCAGTTCGACCCGCTCCCAGGTTCACTTATTAAAAGTCTTTTTGGCGTCCTTGGACCTTCAGTTCTAAATATTATAAACATATCACTCTCCTCAGGTGTAGTTCCAGCAGCTTTTAAGTCCGCTGTTATTAAACCCACACTGAAAAGACCCAACCTTGATCCAGAAATCTTAAGTAATTATAGACCTGAGTCAAACCTACCTTTCCTCTCTAAAGTACTTGAAAAAGTAGTGGCACAGCAGCTAAATGTTTTCATATCCGAGAATAACCTTTTTGAACCCATGCAATCAGGATTCAGGGCTAACCACTCTACTGAGACAGCTCTGATCAAGGTAACAAATGATCTCCTACTGGCAATGGATTCTGGCGCTTCATCACTTTTGCTGCTGCTGGATCTTAGTGCTGCTTTTGACACAGTGCGCCACAATTTCCTACTAGAACGGTTGGAAAAATGGATTGGTCTCTCAGGAACCGTCCTCTCGTGGTTCAGATCCTACCTCTCAGATAGGACGCACTGTGTTAAATATGGTGAAATGACATCTGAGCCCTTTAACGTTACCTGCGGTGTTCCGCAGGGTTCAGTGCTTGGCCCCCTTCTTTTCAGTATTTACATGCTTCCATTAGGTGATATTATTCGCAAGTACAATATCAGCTTCCACTGCTACGCAGACGACACTCAACTATATCTTCCGTTGGAGGAATCTCACACACTAAACTGTGGAAATTTGGAGGCCTGCCTCATTGAGATAAAAGAGTGGATGTCACTCAATTTCTTGCGTCTTAACTCTGAAAAGACCGAAATGTTAGTCATTGGTCCATCTAAATGCCGTGATATATTCTCAAAAATTGCTGTGAACATTGACAAATGTCACATCACACAGAGTGACTCAGTTAAAAATTTAGGTGTCATATTTGACCCTGATCTATCCTTTGAAATGCATGTAAAGAAAACTACTAGAACCGCTTTCTTCCATCTTCGTAACATCGCTAAAATCCGTTCAATACTGTCTCAGTCTGATGCGGAAATTATAATTCATGCGTTTGTCACCTCCCGTCTCGATTACTGTAATGCACTACTGTCCGGTCTCCCGAAGTCTAGAATCAAGTCACTTCAGCTGGTACAAAATGCCGCAGCGAGGCTTTTAACTAGGACAAAAAAGTACGATCACATAACACCGATTTTGGCTAACCTGCATTGGCTCCCAGCTAGCCATAGATGTGACTTCAAGGTTCTCTTAGTATTGTACAAAATCATACATGGACTTGCTCCCTCTTATCTTTCAGATCTGATTCGCCCCTACGTCCCGGTCCGAAGCCTACGATCTGAGAGTGCCGGTCTTCTGGTGATCCCAAGAGCAAAGAAGTGTTCTGCTGGTTCGAGAGCGTTCTCCATCCGGGCACCGGTGCTGTGGAATGCTCTTCCCCCTGAGATCCGATCTGCAACCTCAGTGGAAATGTTTAAATCTAAACTTAAAACTCACTTCTACTCCATAGCATATGAATAACCTACTCTTCTCGTCGGCTGAAAAAATAGTCTGTGTAATATAGTGTAATAATCTGTGAAGCCCTTTGAGACTCTTCGTGATTTAGGGCTATACAAATAAAAATGACTTGACTTGACTTGACTAGGTGTCAGTGTCACTTGATCTGCTTGACTTTTTTCCCATGTTGTACCCCTTTTATAGACATTTCACTTCAGAGGTGCCACTGTGCCAGACTTGATAGTCAAATGGTAGTTGCAACTTTGTGCTCCCCTCACCCCTCTTTTCTCAACTTGCATGCAATAAAATCTTTAAATGCTTGGTTACCCTATGGCCTTGTTTTGTACTATGAACATATGACATGACTTTGCGCATAACAACAATTTAAGGCTTAAAACAAAGGCAATAAAAACAAATCAAACACTCCCCCTCATTAGTTGGATAAGGCTTTGAGGTGTGCAACAATCATTAACATGTCAAAACTGTGTTTTTTGCAGGTTCCGAGAACAAAACTCCATCCTAAAATAAGGTTTAAAATTAAACACACTCACACACATATAAAAAGAAGTTGGACGCAACTTGGCAAAAATGCATGACATTATTGCCATTAAAACGAGTAAAAAGATAATAAAAAGGGGTGTTGTTAAGTAGCCTTACTGCTCAGAGTCAGTTATGCATCAGCAGTTTGTCATAATGGCGCGGATGACTTTTGGCAAGTTGGTGTAAACTGGTCGCATGTGGTCACGCATACACACAGAAAGGCAAAGGAGAGCTGAATCTGAAACGGGCCACAGGACAGGGCAGGCCTTACTTCCTCTTGCCTTCGTTGCAGTGTTGGAATTGAGCGAAACTGAGGAAGACTTGCTCCAGTGAAATCTGGCTCACGCAGTAATCCTCGATGCTGTATTTCTCTTTGGCTGCCTCCATGGTGCCAAACACCTTCGGGGGAAAACGCATCGGACGTTGAGTATAAGAAAAACGAAACACTCTAGTGCTGCAACTAACGCTTGTTTTCATAATTGATGAATCGGTGGATGATTTTTTTTTTTGATTTCTCGATGAATCCGATTTTAAAAAACACATTTTTAACGATAGGATTTTTAGCAAGACATTTTGTCAAATGGGAGGAGCTGATGCCAGCCAATTTTTGCCATTTTTACTTATTTTTGAAGGTCTACAGGGAAATGTAATTTTGTAGCTCTTATCATTTAATGAAGGTAAAGATGAGTGAACCTTTAGTATTTCAAGTTTACTTTGCAAAGTCATCGAGATTTGCTTCTCCTTTCAGCATCACTCCAAGTCTTGGAACCCATAGCTAAGCAGGATTCTGAACTGAACTGGATAAAAAGAGAGGAAGGAGCATTGTGGGATGGAGGTAGTTTGCAATAATCTGTGGTCTGTGCAGCCCTTTGAGACTCCTTGGGCTATACAAGTAAACATGACTTGATTATTCTTCTTAACACATCCCTTTGAACTATTTTCCCAATTGCACAGCCTTCAGAGTTGGCCTATTGTAAATGCTGGGTCTATTATGTTCTCTGAGAATCTATTGCACCTACTGGTAACTTGCTATACTAAAACCTGAGATATTCTGGTTAGTAGCATTGCACTGCTATATTTTGAACAGCACTGTATATGCTTGCATTGTATTAGCGCTATTCTAAAGGACCTTGGCTTCCTTCTTTTCAGCATTTACATGCTTCCATTTGGTGATATTATTCGCAAGTATAATATCAGTTTCCATTGCTAAGCAGATGACACTCAACTATATCTTCCGATGAAGGAATCCGCCACACTAAACTGTGGAAATTTGGAGGCCTGCCTCACTGAGATAAAAGAATGGATGACACTCAACTTCCTGCCCCTTAACTCTGAAAAGACCGAAAAGGTAGTTATTGGTCCATCTAAATGCCGTGACTTGTTCTCGAACACTGCTCTGAACATTTTCCCAGAGTGACTCAAAGATTTAGGTGTCATATTTGACCCCGATCTGTCCTTTTAAAAAAACGTTAAGAATATTACTGGAAAAGCTTTTTTTATCTTGTCAACTTTGCTAAAATTCGACCTATGCTGTCTCAGTCGGATGCGGAGATTATAATTCATGCGTTTGTTACCTGCTGTCATGATTACTGTAATGCACTACTCTCCGGTCTCCCCAAGTCCAAAATCAAGAGCCTCCAGATGGTACAAAATGCTGCAGCGAGGCTTTTAACTAAGACAAGAAAGTTTGATCACATTAACCCGATTTTAGGTAACCTGCATTGGCTCCCTGCTAGCTTAAGATGTGATTTCAAGGTTCTGTTGGTAGTATACAAAATCATGCAAGGACTTGCTCCCTCATATCTTTAAGATTTAAATTCCCCCTATGTTCCTGTCGGGGCCGTCGCTCTGAAAATGCTGGTCTACTGTTGATCCCAAGAGCCAAAAAGAGATCCGCAGGTTCGAGAGCGTTCTCCATTCGGGCCCAGGTGCTGTGGAATCCTCTTCCCCCTGAGATTCAATCTGCAACCTCAGTGGAAATGTTTAAATCTAAGCTTAGAACACACTTCTATTCTATAGCATATCTGCACCACTTATCCTCACTGGGGTCGAGGGAGGGCTGGAGGCCATCCCAGCTATCTTTGAGCAGTGGGCAGGGGACACCCTGAACTGGTTGCCAGCAAGTTGCAGGGCTCCATTGTTTGTCATTTATTATTTTTTGCATGAATAGAATGTTTCCAAAAAAGGTCAAAAATGACAAATGTCTTCTCAACATAGCATCGACAATATGTGAATATTAGATACGCCTACATTATATTTTTTTCACATGTATTGCCAAAATTGCAGTCAGTATTGGTGGATAGAAAAAAAAAAATCAAATCGTTTTTTTCCTCCATCCCTTTGGCCAAATCTTTTCCGCCCAATGCGGCCTACTTATCAAAAACTTTGTCCACAATCATCTCCGAACTAAGTTAAAAAAAATACATATTCCTGTTAACAATACCTGAGCCCAGGTTAGTTTCTTGTCTGTCAAATGATAGTGGACCATTCCTTGGTGCTCATCCTTCATTTGACTTCCTGTAGAAGACAAATCAAAGCAATTTGTGAGGCCATTTGACAAAAAATCAGGATCAGATGTCGAGTTGGCTTGTGCTTTTTTTATGTTCCGACCTGGAAAGGTGCTTTCGATGAAGTCTTTAAAAAGGTTGAGGTCTCTGTCCTCCATATCAGCGTCAAAGTGCACTTTAGCCAGTAGAGTGTAGCCGCTGCCAAACTTGCTCTTCAGGTGCTGCGGACTCCCAAGGCACTTGAACTGCCCGTTGACCATCACCGCCAGTCTAGTACACAGTGCCTCACATTCCTCCATACTGGTGGAGAATGTACATTGGATCAGTTGCATGCACTAATATAGATTGCAGTAATACCCCTTTTTTTTCATGCGCATGCTCGAGGTTTTACTTTTTTACAGGATGAAAATGGTGAAAGTAAGAAAATAAGTTATTTAATTTATTTGAGCGCGTCTAAGAGAAATTGGAAAAAAACAAACCTTATTTACAGAGTCCAAGTCAAGTCACGTTCATTTGTGTAGTACTAAATCACAATGAGTCTCATAGAGCTGCACAAACAAAATAACTGTATTTTAGAAACTTATATTTGACAAATAACTTCTGTACTGTCAAATTATTGATTCAAGAAAACAGTGTCCTATAATGAACTCAGTGCAGTACTGTACATAACAGATAAAAGAGATGATCCACTTTACTTCAAATAATACTTTGCCGCCGCCATGTGGACGTTATAGGCAAAGCAAAATTTTAGTGTAACATGTTTAAAAGAGGGCATTACACAGACATAAAATTACTTATGCGTTTTTGATAAAAATACTCCTGTACTGTCAATCTATAATCTCAATCTTTTTTCCCACCTTGCCCTGCTTTGATCTTACTTATACCCTCAGTGTTTTGGCCATGGAGCGCATTATGCTGGATAAAAAGGAGAAATCAAGAGATTGTCTTTCTTCTCATTACCATAAAATGGCAGTTACATTTTCTTTGCATCCTCAGTGTACAGTGTTTACAAAGGGGGTCCAATTTTACAAGGGGTTCAGAACAGGATATAATATAATCAAAGATTATATATATATATATATATATATATATATATATATATATATATACAGGGAGTGCAGAATTATTAGGCAAATGAGTATTTTGACCACATCATCCTCTTTATGCACGTTGTCTTACTCCAAGCTGTATAGGCTCGAAAGCCTACTACCAATTAAGCATATCAGGTGATGTGCATCTCTGTAATGAGAAGGGGTGTGGTCTAATGACATCAACACCCTATATCAGGTGTGCATAATTATTAGGCAACTTCCTTTCCTTTGGCAAAATGGGTCAGAAGAGGGACTTGACAGGCTCTGAAAAGTCAAAAATAGTGAGATATCTTGCAGAGGGATGCAGCACTCTTAAAATTGCCAAGCTTCTGAAGCGTGATCATCGAACAATCAAGCGTTACATTCAAAATAGTCAACAGGGTCGCAAGAAGCGTGTAGAAAAACCAAGGCGCAAAATAACTGCCCGTGAACTGAGAAAAGTCAAGCGTACAGCTGCCAAGATGCCACTTGCCACCAGTTTTGCCATATTTCAGAGCTGCAACATCACTGGAGTGCCCAAAAGCACAAGGTGTGCAATACTCAGAGACATGGCCAAGGTAAGAAAGGCTGAAAAACGACCACCACTGAACAAGACACACAAGCTGAAACGTCAAGACTGGGCCAAGAAAAATCTCAAGACGGATTTTTCTAAGGTTTTATGGACTGATGAAATGAGAGTGAGTCTTGATGGGCCAGATGCATGGGCCCGTGGCTGGATCGGTAAAGGGCAGAGAGCTCCAGTCCGCCTCAGACGCCAGCAAGGTGGAGGTGGGGTACTGGTATGGGCTGGTATCATCAAATATGAGCTTGTGGGGCCTTTTCGGGTTGAGGATGGACTCAAGCTCAACTCCCAGTCCTACTGCCAGTTTCTGGAAGACACCTTCTTCAAGCAGTGGTACAGGAAGAAGTCCGCATCCTTCAAGAAAAACATGATTTTCATGCAGGACAACGCTCCATCACACGCATCCAAGTACTCTACAGCGTGGCTGGCAAGAAAGGGTCTAAAAGAAGAAAAACTAATGACACGGCCTCCTTGTTCACCTGATCTGAACCCCATAGAGAACCTGTGGTCCCTCATCAAATGTGAGATTTACAAGGAGGGAAAACAGTACACCTCTCTGAACAGTGTCTGGGAGGCTGTGGTTGCTGCTGCACGCAATGTTGATCGTGAACAGATCAAAGCACTGACAGAATCCATGGATGGCAGGCTTTTGAGTGTCCTTGCAAAGAAAGGTGGCTATATTGGTCACTGATTTGTTTTTGTTTTGTTTTTGAATGTCAGAAATGTATATTTGTGAATGTTGAGCTGTTATATTGGTTTCCCTGATGAAAATAAATAATTGAAATGGGTATACATTTGTTTTTTGTTAAGTTGCCTAATAATTATGCACAGTAATAGTCACCTGCACACACAGATATCCTCCTAAAATAGCTAAAACTAAAAAAGCCCCACTCCAACTTCCAAATTATTCAGCTTTGATATTAATGAGACTTTTGGGTTCATTAAGAACATGGTTGTTGTTCAATAATAAAATTAATCCTCAAAAATACAACTTGCCTAATAATTCTGCACTCCCTGTATACACACACACACACACACACACACACACACACACACACACACACACACACACGGGGCGGGATGGGGGGAGTAGAGTGATTCCATGCGCGTGCTTGCGGTTTTCTTTGATTCCAGGATGAAAATTGTGAAAGTAAGAAAAGGACTGTTTAAAAAAAAAAGTCCAAATGCCAACCATTACCCCCAAAAATGATTTTTTTTTTTCGAGCGCATCAAAGAATCTCACATACTTGCACGCGCAACAAAAGGAGCCGCACAGATTCAACCAGAAGATGCCGTGAGCAAGTACAATATTTCAAAGTTACGGACACCACCTGTCACTTCTTTTTTAATGAGCTGATGGATCCTACTCTGCTCTTCAGCGTTTTCCTTCAGGAATGATGGCTTTAAATTTATTGTTCGTAACTGCTTCAGAATCAGCAGTAATTACGGAGGCGACCTTTCCATGCAGTAAAACATTTTTAAGTCAAAAGCGCTTCTTGAAGTTTTCCAACCAGCCCTTGTTAGCGCAAAATGCACTCAGGAGTTATCCTCTTTTTCCACCTGTTGCTCCCAGCAAAGTTTTGACAAAGTATTCTTGCATTCGTGCATAACGTTCGATAAGGTTTTTCTTCCTGCAGTCATTAATCCACAGCCCCATTGAAGACTTCTTTCTCACCATGGTTTCTTTGCAACAGACAGTTGCAAACCTTTTTGAGTCCTTATTAAGATGTATTGCTGACGTCGGCCTTATATTTGATCCTTCTTCTTGAAATAGCAAATAGAATATTCATTCATTCCATAATGGCACCCAAAGCCACGTAGCTTTTACCTTCCTTGAGCATGTCAGCAAGTCTAACTTTGTCTGCAATCAAAAGCATCTTCCTCTGCCTTTCGTGCCCAGGCGCAGGATGTTTTTGTTGAAGATGCTGGCTTTCAGTGAAAATTCAAGTTAAAAAATGTGCGCGTACGTAATGCGGGCCGCAACATTATTGACAATCAGGTAAAACAGGCAGAGAAGGGGCGCGGTTTAGCCAATCAGAATGCAAAACTAATGCACAATGACAATCTGCGAAGTAGCAAAAACATGATAAGTAAACCACGATACAGCAAGGGATTACTGTATTCCAAATTAGAGTTCTCCAACTTGGTGCCCGTGTGGACCAGGTACCCCCACTAAAAACACCTGAGTAGCCCGTGGACAGGTTGTGAAAATCAGTGATGGGTCATAGTGATTTTTCAGGAAATTCTATCTCCAAGCATGATGTATTTGTGGTTGAATGAGCCTATTTTAATTCAAATTTTAATTATTACAACCTGATAATAGCATGGTAACAACAAAGTAATAACAAGATAAATTGTCATTTTATAAATGCATATCAAACTGGTAGCCCTTCATGCCAATTAGTAACATAAATTAGCCCTCAGTTTCAAAAAGGATAGAGGCCCCTGTTCTACATAATTTGGATTATGCATTCATTTGACTTGACAGCACCGGGCACATTTTAGGCTCATCAACAAACATGTATGTCGAACATGTCTCTTAAGCACAAACGTTTCCCCACTCCTGATCTAACGCTCGTGAGTGCAACTCACCTATGTGAAGTGATGACGACGGCTTTTCCACATTCTCGCGTACGTGTGACAGCGTCCCAAAGCAGCCTCCTGGCCACAGGATCCATCCCAGTGGAGGGCTCATCCAGGAAAATAACTGGAGGTCCGCCAATTAAAGCCATGCCAGCGCTCAGCTTCCTTTTGTTGCCGCCGCTGTGATCATTTAGTGACAACATTAGGCAAATTAACATGTTAGTCATGTATAATATATGTAAATATATATTTATTACAGGGTGTTTGAAAAATTTGATCTCCTTTGAGATGTATATATCACAGAGAGTGGATGATTAAAACAAATGAAATTAAAAAGCATGAATGTAGAATGTAATAAAATGTATTCATTTAATCCTCCTGCTTAAGAATTTCTCATTCAGATTTGAAAGAACAATTGCACAGATGTTCAATATGCGCAGCGCCTGAAATACGGAAAACGTTCAATCGGTAATTCAGGTCCTGACAAACGTGCTGAAGCATATCTTAAGGAACTATCTCCAGCAAATTACTGTTTTTTCTGTTTATATACGAATCTTCTAGTGAGTTAGGAAAGCGAAATACATATATTCTAATAATTAATCATTAATATTCAAAGGGTATTCATTTCAACACCCTGTATAACATTATATAGGCATTATATTAAGTAAATGCATAGAGTAAATATATTAAATAGCTAAAACTACACTTCACTCTTGTTTATTCTTGCTCATCTCATCAAAAAACTCCTCACACTTCTGCCTCTGTGATTTGCTTTGTCTTACAGCGCTTTCTGTAGGAATTTACGTTCCATAACTTCCTGTGGAAATACTAGGGCTCCCCTGAGCCCACTCTGAAATAGGCTAGTGCCCCTTACTGTACACTTTGTGGAGATTAGGACGTTTTTGCTTTAGTCGTGAAAGCGCTTTGAAAGAATAAGTGGGAAAAATTGGAGGGAAGGGGGGAGTAATAGGATTGAGCCTTCAAATTAATTAGAAAAACGTTGACATTTTAGTTCACCTGTAGCTGCGCACGAGTTTGTCTGCATGTGGCTCCAACAGCAGAGATCTCAACACGTTGACCACGCAGCCCGACACGTACTTCTCTGGTATTCCTCTAATCCTGGCGTACATGCTCAGTGTTTCCCTCCCCGTCATATGGTCCAGCACAGCGTCAAACTGAGGACAATATCCAATGCGCTGTTGTACCTGTGAAAAAACAAGTGCACCAGAAACTTAATATTTCTGTGTATAAAAAAAAAACAACTGTTAAAATACCTTTCTTTCAAACCTACCCGGTGAAGTATTTCGCAAATTCTAAAGCTAGCTCAGTAGCTAAATTGCTTGTTGGTTGTAGTAAATTATTGATACATTCATTAGTACCTATGCTAAACCACCAATGTTGAGACTCCCTGCATACCACCCCAATGTACATCCACTTGACAACATTTACCTTCTTTATGTCTCTCAAGACACTGTATCCATCAATGTAGGCGTCCCCAGAGGTCGCACTCTCGTCGCCAGTCAGCATTTTAAAAGTGGTGGTTTTCCCAGCGCCGTTGAAGCCCAGCAAGCCAAAACACTCGCCTTTACCCACGGCCAGTGATAAGCGGTCCACAGCAAGAAGGGGCTTACCGCTGCTGTATACCTAAAAAGGAATACAAATCCCTCATCGTCCTTAAACATTTGCAGCACATAAATAGTGGAAGCAGAAATTATCCATAAACCTGGCAATGGTATTTTTAGATAGATAGACACTTTTTTTTTCACATTTCCAGCAGCATCTCTGCGCTGAGAACAATACAATAATAAAGCAAAAGGAATACAATATTCAAATACAAATAAGTGACGTGCTAATACCCACTGTAGCGTGTTGTATAGAGTATTTAAATAGTGCTACATAAAATACACACTGCAATAAAAATACGGTAACATGCAATGTAGGGGGTGTGGTTTAATGTGGGCCTTTACTCCGCCGGGTGGAGTTAAAGAGCCTCATGGCTTTTTAAGTTACTTTGTACGACGGGAAAGTTCTTTGTCGAATTTGGGTCTTATAGTCACGGACATAAATGCTGCAAATTTTGCCCATGCCACATTTTGTTCAAATTTTTACAAAATAATTACTCTTGGGATAGGAATGTTATTCATACCTGTACAGTGCTTTGCAAAATTATTCTGGCCCCTTGAACTTGTTGACCTTTTGCCAAATAATGATAATAAATTCATCTTTTTCTTAAAAAACAAAAAGCGAGACACAATTGTGAAGTAAAAGGATTTATTGGATACTTTTTTTTCTTAAAAGTGGGCGCCTTTTGCCGCAATTTAAGGTGCAAGTCACTTGGGAAATGGCGATCAGTTTTGCACATGAGGGGGCTGAAGTTCTTGCATATTTGTCAGCTCGAGCTCAGTGAGGTTGAATGGAAAGACTTTGTGAACATGCCCAGAGTCTTGAATAGATTCAGGCATGGAATTTGACTTGGCCATTCTAACAAATTATATGTTTAATTTGTGAACGATTCCATTGTAGATTTGTCTTTATATTTTGGATCATTGTCCTGTTGGAAGATACATTTCTGCCGCAGTCTCAGGTCTTTTGCAGCCACCAACAGGTTTTCTTTTGTCCTGTATTTGCCTCAATTGATCTTTCCATCAATTTTAACAATCTTCCCTGTCTATCCTCTAGAAAAGAAGGTCCAAACCATGAGGCTGCAACCACCATGGTTGACAGTGGGGACAATGATTTCAGGGTGATGAGCTGTGTTTCTTTTTTTTTTGACAAACATCGTTTTGTAGTGCCCAAAAAGTTCAATTTTGTTTAAAGAAAACCAGAACACCTTCTTGTAGTTGTTTGGGTGGCTTGTGGCAAACCCTAAACGAGACATTTTATGGATATCTTTGAGGAATAGCTTGGCTCATGCCACTCTTCCATAAAGGCCAGATTTTTACAGTGTACGAGTGATTATTGTCTTATAGACAAGACTCGATCTCCTCAGCATCCAGAGTAACTTACTAATGGCCTCTTGGCTGCATCTGTGATCAGTCTTCTCCCTATCCAAGGTGAACGTTTAGAGGGACGGACAGTCTTGGTAGATTTTAAGTGGTGTGATACTCTTTCCATTTCAATATGATTACTTGCATAGTGTTCCTTGAGATATTGATATAACTTGAGGAATCTTTTCGTATCAAAATTCAACTTTCAACTTAACACAACAGTATCTTGGACCTGACTAGTGTGTTCTTTGATCTTCATGATGCTCTCTAAACTTTAAACAAAACCCAGAGGCTATCACAAAACAGGTACATTTATATGGAGACTTGATTGCACACAGGTGGATTCTATTTAAATATGCAGAACCAAGGCGATCTTAGGGCGCTATCTGGTGCCCTTGGGCACCATGTTGGAGACTCCTGCTTTACAACAATATCTCTTGAACAACACAAGCTACATTTAAAGGTGCTGTCCAGAATTTGGACATTCTCTACTTGCTGATGCTATATTTTGGCTAATATCATCATCATTGCAACTTCTGATAAGCCCCTTTTGTGACGTATGCATGTACGTGCATTCCTTAGAAGCTTTGGAATAACCCGTCTTTAATCATCTATTTAGGAGTTTCAGTTTGCGTTTGGACTGTATTCAAAACAGGCCATTTTATCATTTACACTTCATGCTAAACTAATAAAAATCCTGATTCTTAATGTGTTACATTTCCCGAAAGAGTGTTGCTAAAAATAAGAAAAAAAAGAGGACAGGTGCTGTGGAAAAAAAAATAAAAGCTTTTTGAACTTAGTTGGGCGCGGTTAACACATACTTAACAGAGAAAATATTTTAATTTCAACTTTTTAAGGACACCTCAAACAATGCACCCCACCTTAGTAAAACACATTCCATTTCATATGAATGAGACTGTAAAATCAGGTTTTCACACCTTGCTGAGCTCGTGCAGAACCAAGGGGCTTCCCACCATGGACTCCAACATGGGCTGGCACTCGAGAACCCTCTTCCTCTCATCTGCCACGTCTCTGTCCTCAGGAAGCAGTGCTGTGTCTCCTATAAAGGACAACTGACACAAAAAGGAGAAAAAAAGAACTTTATTTAACCTTGATTTAAGACAGTTGCAAAGATTTTACGGTAGCATCAAGCGCTTGAAGGTTTTGCGTAATTGAAAGAGTTGCAAAAAGGGCATGACCCAAATGAAAAGTGCTTTGTTTTCTAACCATCAGTACCTGTTTTCTCCTTCTGCAAAGGGAGGAGAGGAATTGTCGCAAGGAGTAGACACATTGCAGCTCGATGACCAATAGCAGAGTAATAAAGACGAAGCCTTGTATGGAGAAGGCCACCAGGAAGCGTCCCACGCCAGGTGCCGACATTGAGAAGTAATTAGATTGGTACTGGATATCTAATATGAGATAAATGGAAAAATAAAATATTTATACAATGAATAGAGCAGAAGAAGAATTTCCCTTTATACTTACTGTTGGGTATATTTGCAAAAGTCTTTTATAAACTCACTCAAGAAATCAGGCAATTAAAAGCCGAGTTAAAAAATGCTGCTTTAGAATGTTTTTATTTTGCAAAAAAAAAAAAATAAGCAAAGATCCCTTCAGTCAGACAGTAGGGGGTGGTGTAACACTACGAAATAACCATTCTGTCTATAAAAATTCAAGAGGAAAAATGTGTTTAAAAAAAAAATCAGATTTGCAGATAGAATTAGAAACCCCTCCCCAAAAAATACTTCTTTGGCCACTTACTTAAGTATTTGCAGATGACCTCTGTGACTGGACTGGATGTGCAAAACGTGATAAACTCGTAGTTTTGGTAGAACTGGGAAAATGACATTCCCAGACAGTAGTTTGGGAAGATCAGGAAAACCTTGTCCAGTAACTTGGAAAGATTCTGCAGGTTCAACTCTGAGAGGAAAAAGCAAATTATGTCTTGAATGTGTTATGCTAAAATACACCTCAATCCAAATTGTTAAGAAAATCATTATCACTCTGAATTTCTAAATGACCTAATGCAAATAAGACTCAACATAAACTCCACACAATAATGTATGTGTTTTTTTTTGTCATAATTATCATCTATCTAAATCTAATCCAGTCTAAATATAATCTAATCCATCCATATAAATCTAAACTACTCTATAAATCCCGATTTGGGCGTGTGAGAATGTTGAGTTTTTCTATGCGACTTATTGAATCCGAAACGGCGGAACTGATTTTAATGAAAAGTACACAGATGTACTTTAGGCCAATATGTGTCTCTTAAGGGGGTATTATGCTTGTCTTATCTAAACTATTTTATGAATCCAGATTTGTACAAGTGTGTATGGGTGTGTGTCTGTGCTATATGTGACTTATTGGCTCTGAAAAGATGTTTGTGAAAATTTACACAGTTGTGCTTTAGGCCTCTGCGAGTGTCTTTAGCTAGGTTTTGTGTCAAGGCACCCCAATAAATACCAACAAAATCAATAAACAGCTGCTTTGGTCAAGTCTGCGTTAGTTGGGGTCTGTACAGTCCTCTGGTGACCAATTGGGTACTGCAGCTCATGAACACTGACCGATTTCAACAAACCACGGCCAGCAATGTCATTCTGCTTGTTTGATCTATAAAGTCCTCTCACCTGGGATGGTCATAATGGTGACGGTCAGGAATGTGGCGGTGCCTGAGATCATGTTAAAGATGGTGAGGCGGGTGTAAGCAGTTGCTGCAGAGGAAAAGAGGAAGCTGAGAAGGTACATGAGCGGCACAACTGCCCAGCCGTAAAGCAGGAGCATCAGCAGCACATCCACCAGCCGGCTGTCCTTGACGAATGCGTCCACGTTAAAGGCCCGGAATATGACCTGTCACACAGTTAGGCCCACATTAAAACACCAGCAATAAAAAGTTGAAACATGTTCGTGTGAGAGTAGGGAATCAGCACAATACTGACCAACATAAGCAGGCAGGGCAGCATGAAGTTGACTAGGTCCCACAGCAGGGCAGAGAACCAGAAGTTGGACAGGTAAACGCCGCTAACCTTCTGTACGTGCTTGGACTTAATGGCCGATTCTGTAACGAGCAGCAGTGCAAAAGTGCTGGACAAAGACGCCATCCCATACATGAGGTTGATGGCGATGATGAAGCCAGTCCTTCCCCTTGGAATTGAGAAAAAAGAGCAAGAGATTCAAAATGATTGAAATTGATTTCAGTGATGTAATTTGGACAATGTGTCGACTGACGTCTTGGGGTCTATTTCACAAAAGAGGTTCAGTAAGAACCATGGGTGTCCAAACCCTAAAATGAGAGAAACACTGAATTGTCCTCTTTCACAAAGCAAAGGTAACATTTTCACAAAGAGAGGTAACTTGAGGACTCAGCAAATGACCAAAGTAAGATTTTTTCTCATTTAAATTTGAGGTTTGATTTCCTCATTCATTCATTCAGCTGATGAGAGTTTGCATAGTAACAAAAAGTTATGTCACTTAAAAATGCCAATAAGCCTTTATATCTATATTTCTATCTTGCTGTGTGTATTTCTTCTTTTTGATGTGATGTTGCAGGCACTGTTTAAGCTTTCTGGTTCATCAAGAGTCATAAATGTCGCCCTTGGCTCACCCGTTGACATTGCCTAATTACTGCAAAGCTCTATTATTGCTGTTTTTATAGTGCTAGAGATGTGACTTAACTAAGAAGTCAGGGATTGATTCAGTGATCGTTGAAACCAATAGGTTACCCGAATCAGGCCTGCGGTTGTTAAAGCCTGAACAATTAACTTGGTTTGCACGACGGAGCCCGAAGCAAACCCAAGATTTCACATTTTATCTGTGAGCACATGGGAGGAGGGGAGGTGATTAATGATAACAAATTAAGGTCAGTCCTTTATAACAAAATCCAAGTTAAACCAGACTGTATAAGCCAGGCATGTCAAACACAGTTGGGCTCGGAAGCCAGATTCAGACATTCTGTTGTTAGGTGGGCCCGATCAGTAAAAAAATGTCAAACATTAAATATTTAGCTTTGTTTTTCAGTACTATGCTATATCATTCATCCTACATTTGTAGTCCTTCAAATTATTATCACTAATGAAAAGGGATATTCTCTAATCACAACACATTTATTTACAAACAATGGCAGAAAAATGATTTTCGTGTTTGGCATTGAATGCGTTAATTTGTTTATGTTATCGGTTGAGTATAGGCAGCTTTACGTCTGAACCGATTTACCACAATCATCACAAACATTAAAAATCTGGTGATATGAATGAAAATATGCTTGCCTCAATTAACATACAGCTTGGAAATAAATAAAAAAATACAAACTAATAAGAGTTTTAGCAGAGAACGGGCAATTACATCAGATCAAACTACTAGGCTGGGCCCACTGAAGCTGAGGAAATACTGCACAATATTTCAGTTAAATTAAAAACACATTGGACGTCAGGTCTTTTAAACCATCAATGCTCTTCAGCGGCGGGAAAACAAATCATAACTTTTGATAGAGATGAGCTCGAGACTTTTTTTGACATACTAAGGAAATTACAGCAGGTCGAATGTTTGAAAGGGCCAGATATGGCTGCGGGCGGTATATTTGGAATGCCTGGTATAAATATTAACATTTTTTAATTACCTATGTCTGCAGAGGTTACAATAACTGACAATTTTCTATCATTGAAAAATCTTTTTAAGGAGATTACTGGAAACTTTTAAGGCCGTCCGTCAATTTAATAGGTTGAAAGTTGGACCATAAATCATAGAAGCAGTACGTACTTTATAATGTAGTGCTGCACTTTGAGAGAAAAACAGAGAGGCAGAGAAACAAAGAAAAACAATGAGTGGATAATAGTCTCTAAGGAGTTTTTCGAATTGACACTGCAAAAATTTAGTACAGTACGTGTTATTGGCGACCTTTGTTTTTTTATGGACCAGCCTCATGTGGCTAAAACTATTCACAATCTAAGTGGCAGCGATAGAAGCCTTGACCACCAACCTGAACATAATGACTGACATTTTAGGCCAGAATTGGGATCGGATTGGGCCTGGATTTAAGATCTTAAATCTACTTGAAACTCTTTTGTGATATGGATGCCTGCAGTGTATGTACATACTCTGTGAGCTGGCCCTGGGCTGCTTCGGACAGGTTTCGCGGCATCGGATAGTTTGCTGCGTGGATGGAAGCGTTGGGCCCAGCGAGGAGTCTGAAGAGAGCGTTGTCCACCATCATTAGCGCCGTGGCGGGCGTGTGGTAACCTTCATTGTTGAAATAAGCTGTAGCCTCAGCATAGTGTTTGCTGCTGCCGCTGAAGGCAGCTCCGACCACACAGCGCTCGTTGAAGCTACCTCCCTCTTCCTCTGCCTGGTTCAGTATGTAATCTGTAAAGTCTAAAAGGAGGGTCAAATTATCATTAATAGTGTTGGAAAACACAAATAATTTTAGATGGTGAATGTTATTATCATTTTATTAATAGTATATATTTGAGTAGATAATTTCAAAGCATGAATGCAGTCCAGACACACCATTGTAACAAGTTGCATAATAAAACCACTTGTTCTTTTTTAGAGGTAGGTTTAGAACTAGAAAATCCAGCTTGGGCCGCGGGTATCAAAGCCCAGCCTGAGCCCGACCAACTAACTTGATTTGAGAGGGCGAGCCAGGGTAAAAGCAGAATTTTATATTTTGTATGCGTCTCTGAGTATTTGGCATTCAAGGTTGTTCCTTGGGTAAAAAGAAGAGGATTTTATTTTCTTATTTTAAATTTAATGTTTTATACAGCATTTTCAGTTGCAATTCATTGCCTGAAAAGTATAATTTTTATACATAATTCTAATAAAGAAGAATCTTGGCGTGCCAGTGTGATGATTGCTGTGTGATTCACTCTTTGTCTGACAAGAACTAATAATGGCATGAGGTTTACCGGCTGGTAGAGGAGGAACATAAAAATGTAAAAACTGGCTACGAAGATGAAAATGACCAAGAAGACGGCGGCCAGGAACAACACCAGAACTTTTGTTTGTATCTATTCGTGAGACTCCTCTTGTTTTGGAAATTGTCTGCAGTATATCTCAAATCAACCTTGCTTGTGTTTTTTCCCCTGCTTTGAGAACTTTTAACAGAAGACGAAAATATCATTTGATGACTAATATGCAAAGTGCGTACTCCTTAAATAAGTCAGCACCGTGCACCCAAGGTAGTGAATCAAAAAAGATGTCTAGTTTTATATGCATATCCATCCATCTTTCCAACGGGTCGCGGGGGCAGCAGCCTCAGCAGGAAAGCCTATCCCCAGCCACTTCATCCCACAAGATCCCGAGGCCTTCCAAGGCCAGCCTAGACATAGTAGCCTAGAGACATAGTCTTTATGCATATGGATTCATTTATTTTATAGATGTGAATATTTAATTGATGTTCAATCAAGTATTTATAGAAATACGACTGCTTGTCGGGATTTCGTCATCATGACTTCCCAAGATTTGATCACATCACGGCTTAGAAAGCAAAAAAAAAAAAGGGTTTCCATTACACTTTTGCAAAGTCATTTTTTAAAAATTCCGTCTTTCCCATTACCGGTTTGCTTCTGTGCAACGTGGTTTTTGTGCAAAACTGAGGGTAATGTACCCATTGATTTGTTTTCATTCTTGTTTTACACTGGCATATGCTTTATTTTTGCCATATTTTTTTCAAAAGTTACTAGATAATGCTTAAAAGGCTGCAATTATGTAAACAGATCAATTATTTTGACAGAATGAAAGGCTTTTATTTTAGCTGTTAATTTCTCTTCATATTAGCTTAAGCCTATTGCATGAGACCAAGCATGTACAGTGGGACCTCGCTACTTCGCGGTTCCACGTCCGCGGGTTAAGAGCTTCGCGGGTCTAAAAAATAATAACAATAAAATAAAATAATTAAAAAATATATATTATTATTATTTTCCCAAAACATTTTTGAAGGGGCGTCGTGACTTTGTGGTTCCACGTTCGCAGGTTCAGACCTTCTCAGGTCTAAAAAATAATGATAATAAAATAAAATAAAAAAATAAATAAATACATTTAAAAAAAAAAAATTTTGAAGGGGCGTCGCTACTTTGCAGATTTTCACTTTTCGCGGGTGGTTTTGGTCCCCATTAACCGCGATAACCGAGGGATTACTGCATATCCAATCGAAACTATTTTATAAATCCTGATTTGTGTGTATGTGTGTTGGGAGTAAGTTTGTACTTGACTTAAAGGCTCAAACGATTGAACCAATTTTCGTGAAAATGTATACAACTGTATTTTAGGCCTTTGTGAATGTTTTAGCTATGTTTGGTGTCAAAGCATCCCCAATAAATATCAACTCGATAATCATCTGCTTTTGTGTGGTATCCACCAGAGCCCTCAGGTGGCCTAGTTCGGTACTGCAGTTCCAGAACCACCAGCCACTCCAAGCAGCCGAATCTACTATTCTATCGGCGCAGCAATGCCGGGCCATTTTGATTCTTTACAATGAATGTTATATTGGTGATTGCAACAAAGAATAATTCATTATTCATGGTTGAGAAAAAAATTAATGGCGAAAGGGCCTTAAAAACGTAAGTATATTGAAATCAAATTGCAACTGTTGTACTCAGAACGCCCCCAATTCAGTTCAGCTAAACGCATGTCGTTTGGCAACGCTTACCTGTGATGTTGACAAGTTGGCCGTTTTCCGCGGCAATCTGCGAAGCGTAAATTTTGGCTAGATTGGAGGCCAAGTCACCCGCCCCTGCTTGCAAAGCGAGGGGAACCCGGGTGGGACCATAACGACGCAGCTCGAGGCCCAGTTGAGGGGCGTTTTTATGGTTGGGAAGGGTACGTGCCACCACTAACGCCAAAATGGTGAACACCAAGGGGATTAGAAACTGGGCCACCATCACCTTCCAGTTTCTCCAGCTGTAGAGTGCCCTCTTCAGAAACATGGCATAAAACTGTTGCATGTAAAGTCTCACCTGATGAAGGGGACAAAATGTTTTTGTCAAAAACTTTCAAAGCAAAGTACCTTACTTTACTGCGTCTCACCCCTGTATTTAGTTTGATGTTGGCGCAGTCCTCGGAGATGAGAGTCCCACTGTCTGTAAAATCGGTGACGTCGGTCATGCCGCTGATGCTGCTTGCATCATCTGTGGTCCAGTCATGTGAACGCCTTTCGTGTTGGTACTGGAGGGCAGGCAGCTGGATTGCCTGGATATCTAGACTGGAATCCACCAACTTTCCCACTCTAAACACACAAATCAGAAGCTGTCAATTTTTTGGGGCAGTAGCGTTATTCTTGGTAGACTTTGGAAAATTAAGCTAATAACAGATTATGATGGGATCTTTTTACACTTGATGACACAGCATTTTGGTCAAATAACCTCTTGTTTCATCTGTATTCCACCAATATCAATACATGCATAGAAAAGCACAATCATCAAAAGACACTGCAAGAAATAGATTAATAAAACATATGTGATGGAGTGATAACACAATAGAAAGGGGGAACTTAGTTGATTTGACAGTTGGAGGGCCAAGCAGACATATTTTGTTCCAACCATTGCTAGGCAACTGGGAAATATATATAAAACACGCATCTGCGACAGTGGGTGATTTTGGATCACAAATGGCTGGCTTTCAAGAGTTTATATATACAATTTCCCTGGTAACAATAGAGGGTCACATGTTTCAATACTCAGGCATGGATAGGTACTGAAGGCTTCCCAGATTGACTGTGGATGATAAGGCCAGAAGGCAGCAGGACCAATTATATTGTTATGTGATGTAAGTTGAAAACAGCGTGCAATGCTCGCCAACCACTGTGAATTGTTTTCATAGATACACTCAGATACTGAATTAAGCAGTGTGAAGCAAAACTCACAGAGCAGACAACTGACACGTGGTATCTTACTTTAGAATAGCTAAATTTTTGCCCTTCACTTTTACAACTAAGGTGTGGCCAGTATCAGATTCAGAAATTGTTGTTATTTTATGCCAGAGTGTCTTCAAAAGTCTACTAATACAACCTTGTTTTGTACAAGTATTGAATGACACTCCATAAAACAGAATTCTTAAAAATAACAATGATTTTTAATAATATTTCAATAATAATAATAGAATAGAATAGAATAGAATATGCCTTTGTCATTGTTACAACATGGGATATATTGTGACAACGAAATTGGACGACTCCAGTTCCACATTTTACAGTGAGGATAAGGAAACAAAGAGATAAAGGAACAAAGAAAATGTTTTAACTGTCTTTGTTGTAAATAGGCTTTGCTTCCTCCGGAGGGGGGGGGTGATGAGGGGAATGAGGGACAAACATTCCTTGTGGTGTTCCTCAAGGCTCTGTACTTGGCCCCCTTCTTTTTAGTATTTATATGATCCCGCTTGGTGACATTATCCGCAAGTATAATATTAGTTTCCATTGCTATGCAGATGACACTCAACTGTATGTGCCACTGGAAAAAAATGGACATTTAAGTTTTAGAAATCTGGAGGATTGCCTTACTGAGATTCAAAGATGGATGTCAAATAATTTTTTACGCCTTAACCCAGAAAAAACTGAAATGTTGATTATTGGTCCAGCTCACTGTCGTCATTTGTTTTCAAACATTACCCTGAACCTAGACAAATGTAATATCACCCATAGTGACTCGGTCAAAAATCTAGGTGTTATATTTGATCCTAATCTGTCGTTTCAGTTACATGTGAAAAATATTACTAGGATAGCTTTCTACCACCTCCGTAATATTGCGAAGATTCGTTCAATGCTGTCCCAATCAGATGCAGAGATTTTAATTCATGCGTTTATTACTTCTCGGCTTTATTACTGTAATGTATTGCTTTCTGGTCTCCCGATGTCTAGCATTAAAAGTTTGCAGCTGGTTCAGAATGCGGCAGCTAGACTTTTGACTAAGACTAAAAAGTTTGAGCATATTACACCTGTATTGGCCAACTTGCACTGGCTCCCAGTCCACTTAAGATGTGACTTTAAGGTTCTCTTATTAACATATAAATGTTTGCATGGGCTTGCACCCTCTTATCTCTCTGATTTGATTTCCCCCTATGTTCCTGCACGGAGTCTGCGCTCGGAAAATGCCGGTCTACTTGTGATTCCGAGAGCCCAGAAGTCTGCGGGCTCGAGAGCGTTCTCCATCCGGGCCCCGGTGTTGTGGAATGCCCTGCCTCTGGAGATAAGATCTGCAACCTCAACGGAAGTTTTTAAATTGAGGCTTAAGACACACTTCTATTCCAAAGCATATGATTGATGCCCACCTCGTATTCTGTTTTGTCCTGTCTTTTTCTGAGGCCTGCCTGGCTGATACGAAGGAGAAGGATGATTTGGGATGGGTCAGCGGACCGGGGTCTGACCTGCAGCATGTCAACCCCTGCATTTACCAGCTGGCGTCGTCGTTGATGTCATGCTCTTTCCGGACATTTTCAACATCTTACCTAGTGTTTACTATTCTGTGTACAGTAATGCTAATTGTAATTCACCCTGTTCAATCCTGGAAGGGGGATTACCACATGTGAGGTCCTTTCTCAAGGTTTCTCTTTTCTCCTCACACTGAGGTTTTTGAGTTTTTCCTTGCCCGCATGCTGGTTTGCTAGTTTAAGATCAGGTAATTGTGTAATTTTGTAACTGTAATCCTGTGCAGTCCTTTGAGACATTTTTGTGATTAAGGGCTATATAAATAAATTTGACTTGACTTGACTTGACTTGACATGGGGGATCCAACTGGATGTTTGATCTTACAGTACACACAGTCCAGTGTTTTTTCCCGAATTGCTCAGTCCACGTATTGAATGGATTTGGGAAGTACAGTCCATAAACATGCCCGGTTAAAGTCGCCGGCGACGATAAAAGCTCCGTTGGGGTGTGCAAGCTGCTGTTAATTGATAGCAGCGGGCAGGAGATTTAGCGCTATGCTAACGTTAGCATCCGGTGTAACGTTAGCATCCGGTGAAACGTTAGCGGTGGAACGTAAACAGCAAGCACAATGACCACAGTTAGCTCTCCCGGTAGATAGAAGATAGAAGTGTCTGCATGATACTGCTAGAAACTCCATATCGAGTGAGCAGTGTGTGTCAATGATTCGGCTGTTATTGTAGCGCATAGTCTTAAATAATAATTTAGGCTTAAGACATCCCCATTTATAAGAACGATGCATACATGCTTTTAATTTTTTTTTAATTAGTTTTTATTCCAACCCCCCAAGAAAGGTTACATTGTTGTTGCATAGACTATCAAAATTATAATTGCACCATTTTCTCTAGGTAAGGGATGCAAGTAACTTTTTATTTTCTCTTGCATACCACAGGGTGTTTTACGCACGCATGCACACACCTTTCCCTAAATACGCACCCTAACACACAGACATGCGCGCACGCATGCACGCACACGCACACACACACACACACACACACACACACACACACACACACACACACACACACACACACACACACACACACACACACACACACACACACACACACACACACACACACACACACACACACACACACACACACACACACACACACACACACACACATAACCATAATACCAGCAATAGTCTTACTTCAACAGTAAATGTGCCCACTGTCAAAGATGGACATACTGTTTTACAAATCAAAATGATTTGGTTCCTTGATCTTATTAGACATAATTTGCCCCATGAAATTTGAAACATTATTTGTATCGGCATTAATCCTAACCTGAGAAACACTTCTTCCATTGTAGTGACAGATGCTCCGTAGCTAGCTATGCCTAATTCCTCTCTGTTCATCTCCAGCTCAGCAAATAGCAGCTCAAACCTAGGAAGAAAAAAGATAAATGCTTCAGAATAATGTTAAGTTTTATAAGGCCATGATCTGCAGGCCACCTGTTGGTGCTTTCTTTCGGGAGTATGTAAGACAGCTCGGCCCCTGCACTGCTCTCCAACGTGGCATTGGGAACATACAGATGTACGAGGCGGGTGATCTCAGACACGTTGCAAAGGGCATCTTTGACTATCACCATGTGATAGCCGGCACCTTAGGATAACAGCAATACTTAATTTCATTAATATTAATAACAACATTACTCTTCAGTTGTAATTTTCAAAGTGCCCCTCACAAAGATGTTTTTGGAGGTAACTGGGGGAAACAACATGCGAGATAGGTAGACTATTAGGCATTACCCGGTTTTAAATTCTGACAGTATGATAATTGTGAGCACACATTTCTCTGGGTCTATATCCCGGTATTCAGATTTCTTAACAACTTATATTAGCAGTGAACACTGAGGACACATTCATTATAAAATTAGACCTATCAATATTATGTACATTATTATAATAATTTATGTTAAATTTTATTGATATTCATCTATATTAAGTTTTTATAATTTGATTTCCAAAATGAAAGAAAACCATAAAAAATGAAGCCCAAAATAAAAAACTAAAAATCAGATCGTTTTTTGTATTATTATCACCCTCGAACAAAGCGAGGATGTTCTCGTTTGGGATTTAATGAGATTGGGGTTGCTGCCCTGCGACTGTCTGGCAACCAGTTCAGGGTGTCCCCTTCCCATTGCATGGAGACAGTTGCGATGGGCTCCAGCACCCCCGCAACCCTAATGAAGATAAGCGGTGCAGATAATGGATGGATGGATGGATGGAGATTGGGGTTTCTTAGAAATTTACATTCTTTGACAACAGCAAAGTTTGGTGGATTTTTTTAAAACGAAAATCCCTATCTCTAACCTTCGCATTCTTTTGATTTCTATTTATTTTGCAACTCATCTGAATAATAAAAAAGTGTGACCTCATGGAAAACCAGTTTTCTTCGTTTTCTCCTTTGTTTCATCTTGAGGTTAATGTTTTCCAAACAAATGTGTAATGGTAAAGGGTGTGCATTTATATAGCACTTTTCAAGTCAATGAAGACCTCCCAAAAAAACAGTAATAATGGTATATTAAGGGAAAATGTGTGTACAATGTCAGTGATTTTCATTGGTAACAGGGGTGTGGGGTCCCTTAACCACTAGGGTCTTAGGGGCAGCATTACTTGTGGTGTGTCTTGGGCAAGTACAGCCTGATGGTGCCCATCCCCTCTCCAGACCAACAATTGTTATCCCTCGTAGACAAGTATATATTTGGAGCTGTTTGTACACCCATTTCAGGTTTTTGGTTTCTATCTGGATTTAGTCATACTCTTTGGGTTTTCCATTTTCATGTGCCAATGACCCTGATGAATAGCAAAAATGCCACCCAAAAATTGCTACGCATCTCAATTCGGGTGATGCACTTATGGTGCACAGCCATTTCAATTATTTTTCTATAATGACTATTATTATGCCTTTGGAACTCTGGTAGCAGCTGGCAGGTATCTTCTGGCCAAAAGAAAGTTTTCAGCAGTTGCAGAGGCAAAAATTCGGGCATGGGAGGAGTTTGGCGAGGCTATGGAAGGCGACTTCTAAACTGCTTCGAAGAAATTCTGATCCTCCATGCGGGGTCTTGTGTAGGGAAAGCGGTGTGCCACCAACACTGTGTATAGTGGAGATGGCTGCTGGCCTCGAAGCAGTGGGCAGAATACCTCAAAGACCTCCTCAATCCCACAAACACATCCTCCTGTGAAAAGCAGAATCTGTGGACTCTGAGGCGGGTTTTCATATCTCTGGGGTTGAAGTCACTGAGGTGGTTAAAAAGCTTCTCGGCGGCAAGGCCCCAGGGGTGGATGAGATCCGCCCAAACTTCATTAAGGCTCTGGATGTTGTGGGCGTGTCATGTTTACTCGCCTTCTTGAGAAGGGGGAACGGAGAGTGGGTTCAAACTACAGGGGAATTACACTTCTCAGCCTCCCTGGCAAGGTTTTTTTGGGGGGCACTGGAGAGAAGGGTTCAACAGAAAGTCAAATTTCGGATTCAAGGGGAGAAGTGTGGTCTTCGCCAGGTCCATGTAACAGTGGACCGGCTATACACAATCTGCAGAGACCTGGAGGGTGCATGGAGGTTTGCTCATCTAGTCTACATGTGTTTTGTTGATTTGGAGATAGGATTCCACGGTGTTCTTTGGGGAGTCCTGTGTTTGGTGCTTCGGAAGTATAGGGTACCATACAGTCTTATCCGTGCTGTGCCATAGTTTGGTACGCATTGCTGCAGTAAGTCAGATTCGTTTTCAGTAGGAGTTGGATTCAACCACGGCTGCCCTTCGTCACCGATTCTGTTCATAACTTTTATGGAGAGCATTTCTAGGCACAGGCTTGGCGTTGAAGGGGTACCGTTTGGGGACCTGAGCATTGCATCTTTGCTTTTTGCGGATGATGTGGTGCTGTTGGCTTCCACAAGCTGTGACCTTCAGCTTTCACTGAAGTGATTTGCAGCAGTGTGTGAAGCAGCTGGAATGAAGATCAGCACCTCCAAAATAGACACCATGGTTCTCAGCCTGAACATGGTGGTACACTCTATCCGGGTTGGGGATGAGATTCCGCCCCAAGTGGAGGAGTTCAAGTATCTTTGGGTCTTGTTCAGAAGTGAGGGTAGGTTAGAACAGGAGATCTACAGAATGGTGCAGCATCTGCACCGTCATGCGGACCCTGTATTGGTGAAGAAGGAGCTGAGCCGGAAGGCAAACTCTGGATTTACTGGACGAACTATGTTCCTACCCTCACCTATGGTCATGAACTATGGGTCATGACCAAAAGAACAAGATCTATACAAGCGGCTGAAATGAATCTCCTATGCAGGGTGGCTTTCCATCCGAGAAAGGATGAGAAGCCCGGTCATCCGGGAAGGACTCGGTGTAGAGTCGCTGCTCCTCCTCGTTGAAAGGAGCCAGCTGAGGAGGCTCGGACATCTGATAAAGATGCCTCCTGGACGCCTCCCTCAGGAGCTGTTCCTGGCATGCCCCACCGGCAGGATGCCCCGGGGATGACCCAGGAAAAACTGGAGAGTCTATGTCTCTCGGCTGGCCTGGGATACTGTCGGATGAGTAGGGTGAAGTAGCTGTGGATAGGGACGTCTGGGCTTTACAGCTGAGGTTTTCGCCCCCGCGACCTGACCCCGAATAAGCAAAAGATGTTGGATGGCTGGATTACTATTAATATTATTTAATAGACCTCAATTTGCTGCTTTGGGTTATTGGATGAAAAAAACAACAGACAACAAAAAAGCAGTGACTAACAATTTCCCTTTTTCGAAGTACATTGAGACTGCAAACTGTCTCATTCGATCTGAATAGCTCTCTGTACCGGGCCCTTCCCTACATCAATGTGCTAGCGCAAAGCAAGTGCAGGGAAGTAAACAATTTAATTGGAGACAATTGTTTTTAAACAGGCCACTAACACGCTCTTTACTTGACAAAGGAACAAGTTGTGCAGACTGTTTTGCAGACCGTTTTTAATTTGCACTGTGTGGAAGAAAAGACAAGATCATTTATTACCGGTGGAAGACAATAATTGTTGCAATCGAAGCTTCAAAACACCACACTAAATTTTCAAACCGGTAATTGGAAAGATCAGATTTAAACCCTTCCCTTAAATACTGCTAACTCCCATCAAGGGTAACAACAATGGATACATCACAAGTTGTACCTCCCACATTACTTACCGTATTTGTTTTTGAGGAAAAGCGGCGACCCGCAGCACTGCAGCTCTCCGCCTGCCATGATGGCAATGCGGTCACCGAGTAGGTCGGCCTCGTCCATGAAGTGCGTGGTGAGCAGGATAGTGCGGCTGCTCTTTTCACCCTGCAAAAGATCCCATGTGGCACGCCGGGCCGACGGATCCATGCCTGAGGTAGGCTCGTCCAACATCACCACCTTCATCCAATAGGTATTGAAAGTTAAAGGATGGATGAAATGAAATACATGAGTTGAAGTAATTACTGATTCCTAACCTTGGAGTCCCCAATGAGCGCAATGCCAATGGAGAGCTTTCTCTTCATGCCGCCTGACAGCGTCTCGGAGCGAGCATTGCGCTTTTCTTCGAGTTGGAGGATGCAAATTATTCTGTCCACCTCATCTGGTATCTTCTCTTTGGCGAAGCCTTTCAACTGAATCACATAGCTCGTTCATTTTATCTGTTCAGACTTTGGATTCTTGAAAAGTTTGCAGCCATTGTCAAAGTGTATATGAGTATGAGTGTGAGAACCTGCGCGTAGAAAAGAAGATGCTCCCTCACAGTCAGATTATCAAACAAAACGTCATGTTGGGGACAGAGACCAAGGCTGCGTCGGACCAGAGTCATATCCTGACAGATGTCGTATCCGTTGATATAAGCTCTCCCGCTGCTTGGGGGGAACAGACCTGTAAAAACATCAAAAGCTGCCTGTTTTTTCCCTTTCCAAATGGGACCTTCTTTTGTAAATGCAGCACTCCTAAAAACTAAGGGGACTGAATTATTTTACCTGTTTTCTTAAAACAAAAAATGAAAAGTGCCTAAAATGTGGTTTAATAGTAGCATATATTACTGAAAGCTGGTGAAAGGAAAATTTCACTTGGCAATCATACCATCAGAAGTAGTTTTAACTGTGAAAATAATAAAATGGAGAAAAACAACTGAACAACTCAAAAACTTTAAAAAAGGAACAGCCATTATTAAAAAAGAGTATGTTTCAAGTTTAGCAGTGAACATAATAACCGAGGTACTAGAAAATAAAAAGGTGTAAGGATTCGGTCAGATCGACCTTTTGTGGATTCAATGGGTGCATTCAGGATGAAGAAAAACATTCTGAAGTGATGTTGACATCATTCTGATTGCTTAGATAGAACCACCTTTTTACAATTGGTGGTGTGCTCAACTCACTGAAAATCTACGAAAAAACAACCAACTTTAACAACTTGACATATTTTACTTTTTCAAGAAAAAAAAATAATTGTAAAAAAAGTGGTATTTATTCATTCAATATAAATAAACTATGGCTCTTTCTAATGTAAAAGCATTACAGTAAGAATGCAGACACCCACTACATATTTGCATTTGAGCTTTAGGATAATGGATTTTATTGAGCTCAACCTTCATTAATCGCTGATCTTATTGAATGCTCTGCTTTATAATATTTTTGGGCCAGACAATACAATGCAAACAATACAATTCGAAAGTGATTGAATCTTGGTGGAATTGCCAGATGGGAAAAACACAGATGATTGAAAACCTGTTTGTTCCCTGACCTCAAGTGCACCTAAGACACCATTCAAAGTCTCACTTTTGCTTTGTTCCACCACAGGCATAGGAGCATATAGTCATCAGTATTTACGTTACGGTTAAATGGATGGTCTTTAATTTATTGTCCAAATATCTGTGGGCTCATGGGTTAATAACAGCTGGCGGAAACTGTGTGCAAGCAGTCACCTGTCAACATGGACAATGTGGTGGTTTTGCCGGCACCATTGTGTCCTAACAGCACCGTGATCTGTCCTTCGAACATGTTCAGCGTGAGATCCCGAACCACCTTGCGTGTTTTGTTTCCCACTCTGAACTCCTGCCACAAAAACCAAGATTTAATACAACTATTAAAAAAAAAAATCAATACAGACGTGCCCTGTACTTGCTTTGGCAAGGTGCTTTATCTTAATCCCAGAGACAACACCATTTGGCTCTTCTTCAATAAATTCTCCTTTCAAAGCCTTTTCAGCGTCTTCCTCTTCTTCCTTTTCGTTCAGCAGAGCCAGGCGAGGGCTGCTGCACCAATAAGAGGGCTGCGTATGAAAAAGATGAGATTGCATTCAAGGGGTGGCAAATGAAAACCGCCATTATTAGCTTTCTATTTCCATTTTGATTGCAATCACTCTATACCGTGGGAATGGGTGTCTCAATTTGAATTGCATCATGTTCAGACTTTAATCAAATATGATAACTAGAAGTGGGTGGAAAAAAAAATCTATATTTCTCAGAGTTTTTTTCCAGTACAGTTCAAATATAAGAACATTTTACAATGGGTTTAGCTTTCAAAGGAGCAGGATTTATGGACCAATCTATATGTCAACTTTATCTATACTTATGAATAAATGAATGAATGAATGAAAACTTTATTTCGAACTTTAAAATAAAAACAGAACAAAAAAAATAACTCAACAACAAAATAATGTTACATGATATGTTCGAAAAGGGGTAGTAAGAGGCAGATATTTATATTCCCTACCTCTTTATCTTCCCTATTAAATACACCAATGATAATAACAACAATAGTAATAATATTAAGAATAACAGTTGTGATATAACAATAGCAACAAGAACAACAAAGTTAACTATAGTTCTAGACGCACTATTCCCAATCTTACGTATCACAACCAACTTACTAAAATGACAAGAGGATTCAAGACAACACAATAAGATATAAGCATAAATTATAGTTTGAAAACCTTCATTTTTCTGTCTGATACACATTTATGAGTCATAATTACAAAGCTTTGTTGGATTAACTATGTGTGAGGTTGGTTTGAACTTTCTCCTAAAGCTCAGGTGAAATTTTCTGACTTAGCCTGCGTTCAGGCCTGCATTAGTGCTGCTTTCCTCCCTTTTTTCTCCTTGCCCAAAAAAATACAGCAGAGCAGAATGGATTGTTTCAATCAGACATGTAAAAAAAACCTGATCATACCAGTATGAAGAAGTATGAGGGCAGCGGTACTCCGTACTCTCCAGGGAAAACTGCCTCGACATACCAGGCCACCAGGCCATATAGTATGGCATCAAACAATAGTAGGCCCATTACTTGGGCCAGGGAGAAATCGTCGTCCACAGTTACAGCATCAAACAAATTAGACCACTGAATGCCCGTGCCTGAGGTGTAAAGAGAACAAACATTAAAGGTCAATTAAAACCAGTGTTCAGTGTGATCATTATTCTCTGAATAATAATGGAATTACACAAATATGATGTAACTATTACAGAATAAAACAAATGAGTGATAATTATGTTTATTATAATAACAATAGTAATCAGGCATGAAAATGAGTCAGGGCTTAAAAAGGTGAGAAGGGTGTGAAGGAAATATTGTATTTATTTGTGGAACACGTAACCCTTTTTTCAATAAATATTGGTATAACATTTTATTCGACTTTTTCCCAGCTCAAACTAAGCATTGATAGCATGATTCCCTCGATGTGATTTTTTGCATTTATTTATATGTTTCAGGATCACTTTCTGTTTTTTCAATTTTCTAACATTCGTGTCTGGTACAGGGAATAAAAACTTTGTGATTATGAGACAAAAAGGAACGCGTATTGCACACAAATAAATACAGTACTCCTGCCTGCGCGGACTGCACTTAATTTAATTCAAACACACCACTTCACTCTGGGAAATCTCACCATAACTCCCAATCCAACTCAGACATTTTCTCCTCGGATCTATACAATTCACAAAAGTCACCCTTTTTTACTTCAAAATGGCAAATTTCTTTTAATCATGGGGGATTTTCATGCCTGAATAATAATCATAATTTCTTTTTTTTTGACTTTAGCTATAATGTCCAAGCTCATTTTTTTTCAAAATTACCCAAAACAGTGGTGCGGTACACCCACCTTTGCCTTCAAACATCCCCAGAAGCTGCGCTCCCATTGCCATGGCCACGTTGGATATAAGGCAGGCCGATACCTTTTGGGCATGGCTGAGTAGGTCGTAGCGAGGTGAAAGGAACAAATAAGGCAGATAGCTCAAAAAGTATGTGAAGCCGCCCGCTGCAGCTGCCACATTGGCTGAAAAAAGAAAAAATGAATGCAAGAAAGTATGCTAAATATCTTCTGGAGCCCATGAAAGACATATTTTTCAATTGTTGTCATGGTAATAGAAAAAAATGCTCTGAACCAAGCTACAGAATAGAATGAAAGATAACAGAACAAAATTCTCTTTTGTGCTTTGTGCAGCAAAAAGTTTGGAGTAGGGCTTCGCAACAGACGACCATGAAATGAAAATTATGGAAATGGAAGAAGACTGAATGCAGGACAGTTAATGGTAGAGCAAAACAAAATAGTGAGTGCTTCCATTTGCGACAAATAGGAACCCTCGAAAGGAGCTCCTGCAGATGTGACATTTGGAGCGTGCTTGCAAAGTGCGTGAGGACACGAAGCTGTGCAGCTGCAAACACAAAGACTACCAGCAGACAAAACCAGGAAGAGGAGACTATTGCCTCTATGTCTAATTAGGGGAAATGTAAACAATTTTATTTTTTGACCTGCTCCCTGATGTTTACATGATTTGACGCAACATTCAAGAGTAATTTCTGAGGAAAATGTGTGCTTTTTTTATCTTCTGTTATGGCGACGCTTGTATGAATAGCTGCAATTAATGCCACCACATGATATACATTGGCGGTTATAGTAGATGTTGGAATGTAGTTCAACTTTGAAACAAGCTTTTGTAAGAGGCTTTGAGGAAGAAGCTTTCATAAGCCTGCAAATAAAATCCTAAAACTCTAAAACCACACTCATAATCCTAAAATCACTTAAAATAAACCCTCCTAAGAAAATCAGAACTAGAATATTTCATCAGATTAAGCACCAGTATGGGTAGTTATATTTTAATTATTGCCAGTATTGTGCAGTTGAGTGAACTTTAGTCATTTAGAGTAAAGCCTTTTCATTACCAGCATTATAGGATCCAACTACATGTTCAGAATGGTATTTTTAGGGCTTTTAGATAGATAGATAGATAGATAGATAGATAGATAGATAGATAGATAGATAGATAGATAGATAGATAGATAGATAGATAGATAGATAGATACTTTGTTCATCCCCGAAGGGAAATTCACATTTTTACAGATAATCAATATTTTAATATATATTTAGCTTCAAATAAAATGTGAAATATTGTCAAAAGTCATAAATTACAGTAGTAGAAACGCTAAAACCTAACATTCCTTCAATTGTCTTAGGCTTGTTGGGATTGTCAATTTGTTATTTGTTTTCTCAATGTATTGTGGAAAATCATTATTATAATTTGTTAACCAAATGTGCAGAAAGCCTCCAGGCGTTCTTTAACCAGGGATGAAACTGTAAGATTTTGAACAGTTGGCAGATTTTCAAATTCTAAGAGACTCAACACTTGACAAGAAATAACTAATAGATTACAGATGATAGTGAGTAATTCAAGGCCTCACGGTACAGTCAACACATTAAAACCAGTTTCACTTCTGAAGAATTCCAGGTAAGCCTCTTGAGAATAAGTATAACTTTAGACGAGACAAATGTGTTGAATACCGTATCACCAATTGAGATCGGAGAAGCCAAGACCTACGTCCGAGATTTTCTATTAGTACACCAGAGACACAGTGGGTGAATTTATTCAGTTTAACTGGTTGTGTGTTCTAATAACATCTGCTACTTTGTTTGATACCAATGTATTTTTGGTAATACATTAGTCCCCTGCTACCTTCGGTAATCGCGTGTTCACTGCTTTGCAGATTTTGAATCAAATTGTCCTTATTGACATTGATATTCATATATCTTGCATTGTGTTCTGAGGGGACAGCACTCAGCAAATGCTATCAAGAGGTGCAAGTTGTGTCTGTGTGTGTGTGTGTTGGGTGGGTGTGACTGCCAGTGTGCTCGACTGTGAAAGGCAAGTGTATGCCGTCAGTCAAACAGTATGGCAGGCACACGAGTCAATGTGTCCACAAAATCAAACTGCCGAGCACGGCGACCTCTAGCTTTTAGCAGCTCGTTACATCGAAAATCAATTTAATCGGACTTTGAGAAAAGTGAGGTGAGCGCAAAGAATATTCATCACCAGCGGGTGCTGTTTTTTCCTTTACTCCCTGTTTTTTTCCTGTTTTGTTTTTTTTCTCTCCTTTTTGTTTTATTTTTGACCTTTTCCTGTATTTTTATTTAGTGAGCAGAGCCGAAAGAGCCGCTTCTCCAAAAATGACAAAAACCTTCACAGCAACATTGACGTAGGCACGTAGGTAAGAAATGTCACGTAGCTATGTGTATTGTAAACCAAATTTGTCCCTCTACATGTAGATGTTTTTGTAATAAAAAAAAAAATAATATATTTTTTTAAAAAGCAAACTTCTTCTTGCCCAACCCCAACTTACTCCCCCCGGCTCTCTCTTGCAAAAACTTGAGCTCTCACGTACGCTTGTTTTATTTTTCTGAATCTCGTGCTGACGTTGACTTCAAAAGACGGTGCTTAAAACAACGCAGAGGGAAGCTGCATTGTTTTTGCCTGCAATGCACGTAAATTCAAGCCCAATTTTCTAGTGAATAATTTCAGAATTTTGAGCCCTGATTTTAATGTGCAGGATGGCTTTTCATGTGCACTGACACGTCTGGGCAGTGCGCAATTGCACACGTGCGCAGCTTAGAGGGAACATTGCTCACAAGCAAACCCTGCGAAACCTGTATCTCACTAATGCCAGATCCATTACCTATGAACTTATTGTCTGGAGCTACAACTCATGTGAAACAGCTACATTTGGGACGGTTGTACTTTAACCATTGCTGAGACCTGTCTCAAGTCAAAAATGCTAGCGTGAGGCTAGCCAGCAGCTCTCTAAATTGCTTTCTTAACCTGAAAGGTGAAGCCCTCAAATTTTTTTGTACTTTTGCACAATGGCAATAAAGACCAATTATCTAACTGCAGTTATGTGTTTTTATTTATAGACCTATAGTTGTTCTTTTGTTAGTTCTATGATCTCATTCGGTAAGGACGTAATTTCAAGGTAGGTTTGACTCTTGGCTTTACTGAAGGTGCAACACTATTTCGCGGATTTACACTTTTTGTCAGGGGGCTCTAGTCTCCATTAACTGAGATCATTAACTGAGATGACCGATGATTACTGTATTATGTAATTCACATGGAGAAAGGAAGCTTTCAGACCATACAGAGTCAATTAAGAAGCAACGTCTTTTTTTTTTTGAAAGATGGTGATTAGTAAAGTACTGCATCTACAAATTGGAATGGAAAAAAATAAAGAATCCCTTTTGATCAGTAAGACATAAATATAAACAAACCTCGCGAAAAGAAGGCACTGATCATGAAGCAGAAGTTGATGGTAGCCACAGTGAAAGTCAAGAGAAAAACAAAGACCAGTGTGGGATCACTGTAACTCAAGACTGCTCCATTTGGGCTAACCTACAACAATAAAACACATACAGATATTGTGATTATGTACTGTGCCTTTAGAGCACTTGACGTTTTTGAGATATTATCATAGTTTTCAATGCATCAAGGGGGCCACAAGATCCATACTCACTTGGATGCAGAGGAGTAGAGTTACAAACAAGACAGAGATGGACAGGAACAAGAAAAACATCAGGAACCAAGCAGTCCAGTGGAGCCAGTTGCTGAGTCCCATCATCCTCATGTACTCCTGGAAGTCATTGAAAAGCACAGATAAAAATCATTGGAACGAAATAAACATCAGCATTATACCCACCTTCAGCTTCTTTTCCTTCTCCTGCACAACAGCACGAACTATGTTGAGGGACGTGTAGGTGAAGCTGAGGACCAGTAGCAAGGGCAATTGGTTCTGAATGGCCAGGATGAAGACGTCAAATATGAAGGGAGGGTATGGAAAGCGTGACAGGACCACCCTGGTCTGTCCCAGAAGCAAGTCAGCTGCCGTTCTATTGTAAGAGCGCATGATAGCGTGGTCCACGGCGTGCTGGACAGCCAGGAATCCTTCACGAAAATAACCTTTAAGGAAAAGAGCAGTTATTTAATAGAGCCAGATTTCTTTGGAATGCAGGGAACCATTGGGTGGAGAACTTTTTGGGAAAAACTGACATATATATCAGGGGTCAGGAACCTATGGCTCGCGAGCCATAGCTCTTTTCATGAGTACATCTGGCTAAAAGATAAAATTAGGTCGATAGCAATCTTCTCTCTGCAACACAACAATTGTAATATATGTAAAGCCGAAACAACACTGCAGACTTTTGGTTCGGGCTAAAATATATAGTGCAGTTTCAGCAAGTTTCCAATCACAGTGTTACACCAAAAGACATCGTTTTGGCTGTAGGTCTCAATGGAATCCTGTTTATGGAAGCTCATCCAACAATCTATGTTAACTGTTGAGAGACTTTATGATGAAAACCATGTGTTTATTACTGGCTGGCCTCGTGTTGTTGCCCCGGCCGCCGCTGTTTTCGGGGTTTCCTGATTGGCTTGCTTGGTGGGCCAGGTAGCTGCCTTCTAATGGTCGTTCAGGCTAGGGTTGGTGGTCCTTCCTGGTACCTCCGGGCGGATGGCATTTGGGCGCAAAGGGTTCCTTGCGTACATTCTGCACCTCCGGTTGTGCGCGTCTTGCCGGTGGCGTTTTCCTTGCTTTCCCTCTGTGTTCTGTCTTCCACCTTGAGGTACATTTGTACGTTCCCGCCCCTCTCCCTCGGCTTAGTGCGTTATCGTCCTGTTTGGCCTTTTGGATTCGACGCATCCTTGTACTGTATTCGCTTGCGCGTTTGCCATGCAGGCGGCGTTGGCGCCTCCTTCCCTTACTGTGCCATCGTTCTGTTAAGCTTTTTGGCATCGGACGCTTCCCTGTGCTGTGTGTGCTGCCACGTTTTCTGAGAGGGTGACATTGGCGCCCGCTTTCCTCGGCTTACTGATTTGTCGTCCTGCTGCAGATTTTGCAGTAGACGCATGCCTGTGAAGGTTAGCCCCACCTCCTGTCCGTGGCTTTCAGTGAGGTCTTGGCCATTTGCCTGTTTTGGCTGCGTGCCTTGTATTTGGTTTGCTGTTAGCCTTGCGTTGGCACCTGGCTCTTTTTTTTCCTGCCAGGTAGCTCGCTGTGCTAGGTGGGTCGACCCTGCCGTGCAGGTCTGGAAATCCCCCCCCCCCTGCCTGCTTGCCCTTTACAAACTGTCTCGCCCAGCCGGGGGCTGTGTCTGCCACCTGTGGCTGCCCCCTGCCTTCATGGGTGCACTGCCATCCCAACCAAGCCATTGACACGTCCTCGGCTGCGTTGGGGGTTGTCCCTGGAGGATATCTGCGCTGACGCCTCTTGGGCGTGGCCTAGCACGTTCTGCTGCATTGATGTGGCCCCCCTCATACCGCTAGGCCTCGTCTTTTGTTCAGCCAAGGCTTCTAACTGATGTGTGTCTCTGGGGTTCCTCATGACAACGCTGGTGTTTGTCATTCGGTGCTTGTAGCCCTGCCTCTGGCGGTTGGCAGTGACAAAACAGAACGAAAAATTACAAATGTAACTACTGTTCTTTGAGTCCCGTATGACCGCCAGAGTATTGTTTCACTTGGAATTCTCATGTTCATGCGAGAAGAGTCTGAAGGTCAAGTATCTGTGATGGGACTAAAATTTATAGACGGTCCTGGGTGTGATGGAGTTTTTTTGTTAAGCATTTCTCTAAACTGCGCATGTGCGAAAGTAAAATTTAGTGACTCTAGCCGTCTGACAGGACTCATGGAATCGTAGTTACTTTCGTAATGTTCGTTTTATATGACATTGAGATCTTTTTTTGGATGAGAACAGCAATCTCTTGTTGTTATTACTTTGAGGGAACTATGACAACAGTGAATAAAACAAGCTTTTGAAAATATCATGAAAATAGAAAATGTGCACATACAAGATTTCTCACATAGCTTTTGCACATGTGGTACACACCGTAGTGATCATATTTCATATCGTTAATTACATCACATTTACTTGAATGCCTCAAATTCGAACGTAAGAATAGCACCTAAAATGTTGTAAGAGTCACACTGCAGAGGAAGCACCAAGACTCAATAAGTAGGGGGTCATGGCTTACGCTCCGGAAGACAGTTTCTATGGAAACATGGCCTCTTGTGTCAAGAGTCTACAGAGATATTTGGTGGATGAAGATGTCAAATATAAATGCAACTTCAGATGCACTTTGATTTAAAATTGGAAAATATGAAGAATAGGCTTTAATCACAGAAGAATGAAATATAATTGACTTTCTGATATAGTCTTAATCAAAACCAACATTGTGTGTCTGTGACAGGAAATGAAGCCTATTGTGCCTACAGGGAGGGAAATCGGAAGAAAAGTAGGAGTTTGGATCTTTAAAAGGACATTGTGTATCATTTGACCACCGGATGTTGCTGTATTGTGTAGTTCAACTGAAAATGATTGCTAAAAGAGAGACATATGGAAGAATACATTACAGAGACACAATTTTTTCTTTTTTTTGCCTAGCATTTCACAAAATGTATTTTATTTTTGGATACCCATAGGAGCAAAATGGCAGTTATTACAGTATTTATTCGGGTATAACGAGCAACCCTATTTTTTCATTAAAAATGTGCACAATATTATATTACTTCTTTTCAGCTCAAACTAAGCATTTTAGGTGACAAACATTGTTGAATACGTGCGGCCATGTTTAAAATCATTAATTGATCGATTCGTAATCAGGTACACCGAAATGTTGTTTCCCTCGTCGTGCTCTTATGTGTTTATTTATATTTTTCAGGACGGCTTTCTGTTTTATCCATTGTCTAACATTTGATTCTGGTACCATGACTAAAATTCTGTGATAATGAGATAAAGTGTAATGCATTTTCACACTAAATTCTTATCCCTTTTGGTCCAGTGGTTAGGATTCTGTGTTCTTACCGGAGTGACACGAGTACGATTCCTGTTGCATCCAGTGTTTTGTGATGGTGGATATTTTTGACTGATCAATCATTGCACGAACATGGTGATATACCGTACGGTAAATAAATCAAAAAACCTTGTGTATAATATGCAACCAAAATCTGAGTTCTTTTTAGGGTAAAAAAAATGTGCCTATCATACTAATAAATACAGTATGTAAGTTCTGTCTAAGTGAAGCTTGTGCTATATAAAATAAATGCAAATAACTCGACCTAAGTATTTATTTATAAAAATTAACGTTTTTATCATACTTCATGTATTTTTGCTTATTTTTTGTGTTCGTCCCAGAGTTGTCTCGTGCGACAGATTAAAACCCTTGGCGAGCCTGATCCAGCCCGCAAGCTGCAGGTTTGACACCACTGTATTAAAGGGTGACTATGACCATTGTGCTTGATACTCAAAAGAGAACTTTTGGTGGAAAAAAGTTTCCCTTTACATGTTGACTTCATACATGAACATTTTCAGCCTGATCTCTGAATCCAACAGTCAAACTAATTAAAGACGACAAATACATATGCTTGCTAATTTTTCCATCAAAAACTAATAAAATCCTATCTATTCAGCCAAATAGAAAAAAATCCTCGATGTTGTCCAATTTGAGCTCTCATAATGTGACATCGTCAGAGGGTGAGCAGGACCGAAATTTTATCTTGCCATAAATGTTCTATTTGACCTGCTGCCATCCTGTGGAGCCAGACTGCGTAAAAATTATTCTACGCTGATCCTTTAAACAGCATGATTCACAAAACTGTTTAGAACAATTTTGTGTATAAAACTATACATTTTGATGAATCCAAAGCTATAACAATCAAATCACTAATAATTAAATAGCGATGTAAATATAAAAACACACAAAAAAATATTTAAATATAGATTTTGTATAATTTAGACAAAAAAGAGTAATTTACTGTAATCCATTGCATTAAACTATTAAAAATTTAAAGGAAGCAGAGTGCACAGGAAAATGCCAGCGGTTTTATCGAATATTTCCCCCAAGATCAGGAGAGTTGGCACACCTCAGGCATCCGTTTTATAAGGAACAAACTTTTTTTTCCTTCTAAAATCAGCCGTGACTCCAGTTCAGAGTCAAAATGAAGAGGACCATGAGACAATAAATGTGCTTACCAGGTGTTCCCCCATGCTTGTCATATTGTTCTCTTGGGCCAGGCAGTTGAAAAAGTGGGTAGAGGCTTAGCGTGTGCCAGTCCAAGTCGTTGTTCGGATCCAACTCTGACTTTTCTTTGGTTGGAGCATTGCGAGGGGTGAATGTAAAGCGCAGGTGGTAGCTGACCTGTAGGCATTAAATATGTGGACCACAAACAAAAGTGAGATGACAAGGTGACAACACACCTTTGGTGTATAATTGCATAAGTCAGGAAGGCAAATAGCGGAATTGGTGCAAAACAGATGCTAAGGTCGGTTTTGCAGGAAGTTATATCTCATCTCATCTCTCATATCATCATAATTAAAAGCGCGATTCTTAGATTCACTTCAAGCGGTAACACAGAAAAAATGCTACGTATCACTTGTACATGAATTGGCATCCCAAGAGATTCACCCCAATGCTCAAAATTCCAGCTTTTGGAAGCCCATCTCGATACTTGCAATTCCACTTTTGTGCTCGTTAATTGTGTATTCCCACTGATTTGTGCGAGAACATGTAGGTTGTCTCTCTTGTCGAGATCTTTTCTCAAATCTTCTTTTCATATTTCATATGAGTTGCGTTACTCACAATTCACTAGAAACAGTGGCATTTGAAGAATATTCCTCTAAATGTAACAAAAACATGTATTTTCAATTGCAGTCAACTTGAAGTTATTTTTCTTTGTCATATTTGTCTATATATTATTTATTTCAATATGTAACATCAGGTACATACAGAATATCCTCGCTGCTTTGCGCTACAGGTTTTGCTGGTTGACTCCTTCACAGAAAAAAAGGGGGGGGGTAAATGCTCCCCGCACCACCACCATTTCAGGCAGCCAAGATTAAAGCCGATTGTCCAGCACAACTTGACTTGACAATTACGATGACGATTGTCCAATACATATCACAGCGTATATCATTCTGTACTGTGACCGGACACGTGCTGTGCGTTCACCTACATCTCGCTGAGAAGAGTTTGTGTTCCACTTTTTTTGTCACCGTCCTTCTCCCTGTATCTGCCTCGCCCCCTACCTTACCGCTCTCAGTCTCTCACTCCCCCCCTCCCGCTCGCTCTCAGTCGGCAAGACTTTAAACCAAGGTGCCCCCCCCCCAAAAAAAAACCACGACTAAAAAACACATACTGATGGCAATGTATGGTCAAATGTGAACAAAAACCAGTGCTAAATGAGCACAGAGAAGCAGCAAGATGCCTGACAATCATGACGACGACTACTAGGTATGGATTCTGCTATGAAATAGAAATATAAATGTCATGACCTCTGAATATTAATAATAAATAACATTGGTATGATAGTTCATGTATTTTTGCCTAGTATTTAAATCAAATAAATGATTTAAATCAATGTTTTTTACTAAATGAAAGTTTTTTTTGTATTACTAGGAGGAAATAAATAACACACACTGTGCCTTTGAATTTGTTTTGACAATGATTTCTGTGTGTCAATTGTCACCACGTATGTAGATTACACATTAGAGTATTCAAAAAGAAATACTGATTCAAAAAGGAAATTAAGACGCTATTAAAAAACAAATTGTGCGTACTCTTTTATGATTGACACTGTCAGTGTTGGTAATAACTCCGTTATAAATAACACAGTTATGTAATGGTGACCAACCCCCCCCCCAATTCCAACACCTAATGCCAAGTGCAAAGCAGTAAAGCAATGGGTACCAGTGTTGTGAGTCTTGGGTACGACTTGACCGAGGCTCAAACCAGCGACCTCCGGCTCTCAGGGCGGGCAACCTACACCCAAGGCCACCAAGCTGGTAGTAACAGGGTAGTTTAACTAATTATTTCTTCCACCGTTATGGCATCACCGTTACTGATGGTCAAAAGTGGAGAATTACTTTGGATGCCGACGGCGACATGCCCCCGCAAACCAGACGCAGTTTTCAGAGGTGCGGGTTCCCGCTGTCCTCTGAATTGTTTACGTCACGTCTATTTGGATCATGTCACCAAAATAGCGACAACCATATATATGTACAGATAGCAATTACAAATATGGTATCTACTAATGAGACGGGAAAAAAAGGCGAATGGGGCCCATGGCAACCGACTCATGTCGTTCCTGAACACAACGTCTCTATGAGCCGGCTCTTGAACGAAGGCGACTGGCTTCCTACAATTCAACAGCTGGTTCCCTTCAAGATGCCTTTTTTCTCTTAGAAGTGGTCAATATGCATTTTTGGGGATACTGTGTTGTTGACCTTCAATCTGTTGAGTACAACAGGGTTAAAATTGTTTTGCATTTCATCTTCTTTGTAGATTTATAAATTCTTTAAATTATATTTCCTGTTTTTTCAGTAATGGGTTTGTATAAAAAATTAAAGTTGATTTTTTTTTTCTATTGTTATCTCTCTTTTATATTATTCAAAGGGCTGCACAGACCACAGATTATTGCAAACCAAAGACTATTATTTCACCATCAGGGCAAGGAAAAATTACTAACCTTAAACTGACTTGAACTACAGTTGTCTTAATTCAAACTGAGTTGTTCTTACTTGTAAAAAAGAAAGAAAAACATGCCAAACAACAAAATGCAGTTCTCATATCAGTATCTAACAATATGCAGATCCCACGATTTTAGTATTGTATAAAAAAAAAACAGTTGTATCAGGACACCTCCCCCAAAAAGATGTTTGTGACTTTTCTGTCCTAAATGATATACATATGAAAGAACATTTTCGGGAGCGGTACAATCTTAAGATGACTGTAAATCATGACAAAGGACAAACAATAGTACAACGTAAAAGAAAAATATACTCCATGCATTTTTTGTTTGGCTTGTTTTTATCATTTTGTCTTTTTCCCCCTTTTTAAGTAATAATGCTTCATAAAAATTGGTAATGTATGGTTTAAAGTAACAAAAGCAACCTGAAGAGCTGTTTGGGACCCGAAATAGCCAGAAAATAGTTGGAATTACCATCTATTCAAGTAAACTCTGGTCAAAAGACATCACCGCAATGTTTCGTATTTAGAGCACACGCGTCAAGTCGCTGTTTTTCTTTGTCTCGTGCACACATGAAGAATTTGGCGACTGAGCCCCAAAACTATCAAACATGTTTGATACTCGGCGCCATTAGCAACGCGCAGTTTTCCTCCAAAAAGTGTCTGCACACATGACGCCACACGCACAATGCTGGGCATTAGGTGTGCACAGGGTTTAGAGTTTCTGTGTTTGGTATACTTGAATGCTAGCCTTGTTCCCATCCAGCAATGTCAGGCAGCAAGAAGGTTTTACTTTTATTGTGTATTGCTGAAGTACAGTAGCATTTTTACTTGAGCAGTTGTCTGACTAGAGATTGTGATTTGTTCTATAAAGTGATATATTGTTTTACAACCGACTTTTGTTGTGAACAGAATACCTGAAGTACAGTAGGTTACATACTGGACTGTCTCAGAAAATTAGAATATTGTGATAAAGTTCTTTATTGTCTGTAATGCAATTAAAAAACAAAAATGTCATACATTCTGGATTCATTACACATCAACTGAACTATTTCAAGCCTTTTATTATTTGAATATTGCTGATTTTGGCTTACAGCTGAAAAAAACTCAAAAATCCTATCTCAAAATATAAGAATACTTCCTCAGACCAAGTAAAACAATAATTTTATAACAGCAAAACTAAATCAAACATTTAAAAAGGTCCATTGATGCACTCAGTACTTGGTTGGGAATCCTTTTGCACGGATTACTGCATCAATCCGGCGTGGCATGGAGGCAATCAGCCTGTGGCATTGCTGAGGTGTTATTGATGCCCAGGATGCTTCGATAGCGGCCTTCAGCTCATTTGCATTTGTAGGTCTGGTGTCTTTCATCTTCTTCTTAACTATACCCCACAAATTCTCGATGGGGTTCAGGTCAGGGAAATTAGCAGGCCAATCAAGGACAGTGATGCCATGGTCAGTGCACCAGTTACTGGTGGTTTTGGCACTGTGGGCAGGTGCCAGATCATGCTGGAAAATGAAATCCTCATCTCCATAGAGCTTTTCAGCAGATGGAAGCATGTAGTGCTCTAAAATCTCTTGGTACACAGTTGCATTTACTCTGGACTTGATGAAACACAGTGGACCAACACCAGCAGCTGACATGGCTCCCCAAACCATTGCTGACTGTGGGAACTTCACACTGGATTTCAAGCAACTTGGATTTTGCTCCTCTCCAGCCTTTCTCCAGACTCTGGCGCCTTGACTTCCAAATGAAATGCAAAACTTGCTTTCGTCTGAAAAGAGGACTTTGGACCACTCTGCAACTGTCCAGTGCTTCTTCTCCATAGCCCAAGTCAGACGCTTCTTCCGTTGTCTTGAGTTCAGAAGTGGCTTGACCATGGGAATACGGCTATTGTAGCCCATTTCCCGGACACGTCTGTGAACTGTGGCTTTTGATACCTGGACTCCAGCTTCAGCCCACTGTCTTTGAAGCTCCCCCAAATTCTGGAAGCGGCTCTTCTTCACAATTTTGTTAAGGCTGCGGTCATCTCTCTTGGTTGTGCAGCGTTTCCGGCCACATTTTTCCCTTCCAACAGACTTTTTGTGGATATGCTTTGAAACTGCACTCTGTGAACAGCCTGCTCTTTGAGAAATTTCTTTTTGTGTCTTACCCTCCTGATGGAGGGTATCAATGATGGTCCTCTGGACAGCAGTCAGATCAGCAGTGATTTAGTTTACTGAACCAAGCTGAGTGTTTTTAAGGCTCAGGAAACCCTCGCAAGGTGTTTCGAGTTAATTAGATGATTCAGGTGATTAGTTGAATAGCCTACTTGTATACTTTTTCATGATATTCTAATATTTTGAGATAGGATTTTTGAGTTTTCTTAAGCTGTAAGCCAAATTCAGCAATATTAAAATAATAAAAGGCTTGAAATAGTTCAGTTGATGTGTAATGAATCCAGAATGTATGACATTTTTGTTTTTTTAATTGCATTACAGAAAATAAAGAACTTTATCACAATATTCTAATTTTCTAAGACAGTCCAGTATACTTGACCAATTATTTAAGGTTGTGAGAGTTTAACCACTTATCGTTCCTGTAAAATTCGCCTAAAATCAATCAAATGCCTACAAAAGAGTGTAGCATGGGCATCTTAGCTGGAAAACCGCTGAGACAATAGCTTGAAGACTTACCTAATACCTTGTCAAATATGATCACAATCTGAAAAACTCAAGATTGTATTCAACAACAACAAAAAAATAATGGTAGGTCTCAGCATTTCTAAAATTGACTATTTGGAGACGACCAGTTGAGAACTCTACAAAAGTTACATTCGTGTACTTCACTTTGGCCAGTTTTTAGACACTGTCAAAGAGTTGTCAATGTTTACATTTGGCTCTGATTATGAATACACACTGTAAATGGATCCAAATTTACATTGGTAATTTCATTTGCCAACCAATGTGTCAATCCGCATCTGAATCGGTCACTTTTGGCTAAAGATTTTTGGAGCTTAATTACTTAAGACATTTTTTTTTTTTTTTTTTTAAATACAGGTTGTCACAGGCTAAGGACTCAGTTTGAAGAAAAGCTTGCTACTGGCCAAAGGTGATGTCAATCAGAAGGTCAGAGGCTATTGGAAGTATTGAAAATAATCGGACAAGTCTGTTTATCTTTGAAGGGGAGTAATGGAGCCAAACATGTCCGAATACGAACACGTCCGGAAAAGTGCCCTGAAAATAAAGTGTGTTGGGAGTGTATGTTCTGGAAAAAAGTATGCAAATGACGATTATTATTTACTCAATGAATACTTTTACGCATAACTTGTGTATCAATTTGTTTACTTGGTGTTTTCACACCGCCATTGTAACACTCTATTGTTAGCATTCATGCAAACAACAATCCCCTTTGACAGCATAAAGACAATAAAAAACACCTAATTTGGTAAATGAGTTAACGAAAAAGAAGTGTTTAATAATGTCTTTCCTGTATAAAAACAAAATCAGTTTAAGCTGTTTGTTATCACATAACGGTCTGTTTTTTCAATGTTGTATTTGTAAATCTGAAGTACAGCAAAAACAACCTTACATGGAGTATACTGTATATATCTATTTGTTTGTTTGTTTTTCTATCCACCAAAGAACAGAGGGGAGGAGTTTAAATATGACGACCATCTTTCACTGACAATCAGGTAGTTACCCAACACGTGAAAAATGCCAAAAGCTGCCATTGCCTTTTATTTTGTTGACTCGGAATTTTCCCCAGAAAAACATAACACTCTTCCAGGCCAGAACAACATTAAATATCGACACCATCATTTACAGGTTTAAGCTAGGTTTCACAAGATGTGAAAAACACCATAAAAGCGGACTCGGTCTTTTTGTTTTTGCTGACTCAGCAGCTCTCATAAAAAGACACTCTACTTTCCCAAAAACATAAAAAGTTTGGCCAGCATCACAATCTTTCACAGGCAATCAGGGAAGTCACTCTAGAGGTTAAAATACAAAAAAACTGCGTCAGCACTATTGGTATTGCTGAATGATATTAAATATCGATTCAGCAGCTTTCTCCGAAAGACATTCTACTCTCTCAGGCAAGAACAAGTTTGCCTAGGATCACAATCTTTTACAAGCAATCGCGCAAGTCATTCTAGAGGTGAATGACCCTGCCAAAAAGGGAAATGCCACCCAAAAATGCTTTTGCTTCATAATGTGGGTGATGCTCAAATGGCATAGACAAACTGTATGTTATCATTGTATCATACATCAGTGCATTTGTTTTCACTGTATGTTAATTCTCCTTTATTTGATTGCAGTTTTGGAGAATGATTGGAATTTAGCTCACTCCTGCTAAAATACAAAATATAAGCTGTTCATATTATGGGGATTTTCCTATGAAAGAAATGTGTCCTTTGTGCCTGATGAAAATTAGAGATTACTGACTGAACTGTAAGAAAATATTGCTTTATCATATTGGAATAGACTGCATTTGTTAGCTTTTCAGTAGGTTCAATAAGGTTCAATATGCGTCGATTTAATATTTTTCAACATGAGAACACTTATTGCGGCCCTAGGCTTGTATCTTACATCTTTATTCAGCACTTCAATCAGTTTGACATAGAGATCCTTGCTCAAGCTTAGTATGAGTAACAAAAAGGTGGTATTAGAATGTAGTTGATATTTATACATTTTCCATATAGTATGGCACTCATACCTGCAGTGGCAAAGGCTCGTTGTCGTGACAGCAGGGTTTCTCAAAAACGAGAGCCGCCAGGAGTCTGCCAGACTGAGGGTCATTCTTCACATAGTTCTCAAAGTGTGTCTCAGTCTCAAAACCACGCACTGGAAGAGAAAAAAACATTATCATTGCTCTTATCAAACACAGACCCACGGGGTATCTCATATCAATGCCTGATTGCTATAAAACGTCATTCTTGCTTTTGTTCATTTCGGGTCCTATTTCAGTCCATTCCCGAAAAGCATTCAGATGTACAGTTCACTTATCAGACACTCGTGCAGGTATTCAGATTGCAGCAAATTCTTACACAAAGGCCTAAAACCTAAAGGGTTACGTTTGGGTCAGCCACACTGAATAAACACGCTGCTTTGAGTGGTCGGGAGCTGCAGAACCCAATTTGGCAGCCAGATGGTGTTAGATGCCCCATGAAAGCAGACCAAATGAAAAGAGATGTTTATCGATTTTGTTGGTTTTTATTGGGGGTGCCTTGACATGAAACTTAGCTAAAGACACTTGCGGAGACCTAAAGTACAACTGGGTACATTTTCAAGAAAATCGGTTTAGCTGTTTCGAAGCCTGTAAATCATATACAAACAAGAACACACAGACAAATCTGGATTAATAAAGTAGTTTAAATAAACTATATTAGTTTTAGATTCAATTAGAAAGATTAGATTTAGATAGATTTCAATGGATAGATATCTTATATTCGATTTAGATGGAATAGATTTAGATAAAATAGATTGGATTGAAAGAAGATAAGATAGATTAGATCAGTGTTTTTCAAACCTTTTTGAACCAAGGTACACTTTCATTTATAAAAATTTCCGAGACACACCATCCGTCATATCAAATATTTCACTGTACTACCTCATAAGAAGGTATTTCGTATATAAAAAGAAGAAAAAAATACTTAAAATAAAAAAGAATGATGTGCTTTATTTATGTTTTAATTTTTTACAGTGAAATCTTAAACCGCTTTGTTAACATCTTAAGTTATTAAATGTACTGTGCTACCTCATGAGCAGATAATTAGTATATAAAAAGTATATAAAAATCTACTGCCACCTACTGAAATGGATGACTATTACAGTTCCTCGTCTGAAGATAGCAAAAATACTGAATAATGGCCTGATTTTCTGGAAAAATAAAATTGGGCAAATTCCAGCCGCACACTCGACAAGGTCTCACGGCACACTGGTTGAAAAACACTAGATTATGTTACTTTTAGATTACATTTAAATGGATTATATTAGAAAGATTTAGTTGTTGTATTATACTTCCAAACATACAACATATATGTTTTTTTACTATTTGAGACGTTACCCCACCCCCCCAAAAAACAAAATCAAATGCCAGTTATATTACAACAAATCATAAGAAAAAGGTACGAGGCCAGCAGCTTAAACAAGGAAGCTTAGACTTTATTCTCCTCACTTATGTCAGCGCCTCCCAAAGATTATCAAGGCCAAAGCCAGCCGAGGGTTAAAATGAGTCCAACAAATGCTAAACACCTCCTTATTTCAGGGTTATTAATAGGTAACAATCTGAATTCTTCAAAAGTGGACGCCTAGCAAATAATATTGTTGTCTCCAATAAATCTCCTATCAATATTAATCAAACTTTGACCATGCGAATTGGCATGTGTATTATTATTAATATAAATTTATCAGAAAATATCTGACTTGTGTTGTGTTCATGACATAAGCACTGTTATAACCTCTGAACAGCTCAAGTCCCGGCTTGTACGGAATCAGATTTGAGATTACGCAATGTGTCATTTCGTAATACACATTGAAAAACAAAATGGACAAAAAACATCAAGACATTTCAAAACCGTGGTGGCTGTGACATTTTGAATAACAGCAGGCGTTTCAACCACAGAGAACACAACAACTGAGGCACTGTGTTGACAGTCTGGTGCATAGGCAGGTTGTATTTGTCGTCTCTGAGAATAGTGAGGCTGTCTTAATTATTCATATGGGAGACGTTGTGTTGTGTAAGGACAACCAGAAACCACACAATCTGGCTAATTTCCGGGACAGCGTTCACGCAAGACACAAAAGATACTACTGCACTGGGAATAAGGACGCAAGCGTATAAAACGAAAACAAGGCGTGGCACACTTGCCATCCTGACCCAGTTTCCTGAGGAACCAGTAATCCCAGTTGGTCCTCTTGGTTTTGCATATGAAAGGTTTTCAAGAAGCAGGACTCACTTCCGCCTCCCAAGAAAGACAGTGTCAGTGCTGAAAGAAGTTAAAATTTAGTGGCTTCTATTCATTAGGCAATGTCTTGTTTATATTGCCTATTGGGTGTTTATTACAATTGTATCTATGGTCAATTACAAACAACCTATAACTGAGTGTATTTTACTGTTTAAGGCAGTAACAGTAGCACTTGTGTGAGTATTTATCTTTTGCACGAGCACAAGAGTTTGTTGCACCCTTTTTTAAGATTGTATAGCATGACCACATTTGTTGATTTCACAGGTATACCATTGTTTCGTAAAACCAAAAAATCTGACCGTGATCCAAGTAATACTTACATAATGTTTGACTGTAACACTAAATTTGTCTGAGGCAAATGAGTTCCTAAAATAGGTTCAATGATTTTAATGACAGTTGCCACCTTGCAGTTCAGTTTTTGCAGAGTCCGGCTAGCATGGTTTTTAATTTGAGAAAACTCTAAACTTTGGTCACCCAATGTTTGGTTTTGAGGGAATTTTAAGATAAAAAGGAAAAAAGAATCGACCCGAGAAGACTGTCACTTCCGATGCAATCCCGATATTACGAGCTCTTGTCTAATACGATAATATTCAATTCAATATGAGCAAAAATTATACATGATGTGATTTGAAGTGATTTTTTGGTCCAAATTGTGCAAAATGAAGTTTTAATTTGAATGATTTGATAACTCGAGTTCATCAGGTTAACAATAGCAACCTTAATTTTAGTCTAGTTTCTTTTGATTTTGGGTCATCAACCAACATAAAACGCTAAACCCTCTTTGTTTTGATCTTAAGACTGCCTATATGCCTTGGTTGATGCAAAAACACTTTTCTTCCAAGTCCACTCAACAACCTGCCTTTTAGACCCAATCACACATCTTGTTTAAGAACATTTTATATATTATATAACAGATTTTAAATATAGTCAATTGCATTCTTCAGACGGGCGTTTTCCATGCCGCCTTTAAAACAGCTGTGATTAGGCCTCATCTGAAGAAGAGCAATTTGGACTCAAGCACTTTTATTAATACCGTCCAGAGTCCAACCTACCATTTTTAGACGAAGTTTTAGAAAAATTGTCTTTTTTAGCTGAATTCTTTCTTAGAAGTAAACAGCATTTTAGAGAAATTTCAGTCTGGTTTTAAAATCAACCACAGCAATGAGACTGCCCTTTTAAAGATCTAAAATTACATCAGGTATAACATGAACTTTAATAAACTCACAGCTTTGGTGCTACTGGATCTCAGTGCTGCATTTGACTCAGTAGATAATCACATAGTATAAACTAGACTCGCAAACCTTGTGGGCAACTCTTACCCTGTTTTGAACTGGTTTTGTTCCTATGTCACTGACTGATATTTCTTAGTAGGTATGGATGCATGTTCGACCAGAACTCATGCAATTAAATGTGTGATTCCCCAAGGTTAAATTTTGGGCCCGGTACTTTTTAATCTGTATATGCTTCCCAAGAAAGTCATCAGGAGATACGGAGTCAATTTCCATAGTTCCGCTGTCGACACCCAGCTGTACATTGCAGTGTCCTCTGATGACATAGGGCCTATAGATACCCTATAAATATGCATTTCAGATATCAAGTCATGAATGGCTACAGCTCAATCAAGACAAAACAGAGTTCTTAGTCATTGGCCCTGAAAGTCATGGAAAGAAACCTTTACCAAAACTAAGATCTTAGACCTTCATTAAAAATGTGGGCGTTATTTTTGCCTATGACCTCTATTTTATTCCACTTACTAAAAAATAACTATAATTGGGTTTTCTCATTTTAGGAATATAGCCAGAGTCTGCTCAATTCTCTCTCAGGCAAACACAAAGGTGCTGATGTATGCTTTTATATCTTCTTGTTTAGATTATTGTAATGCCCTGCTCTCTGGTCTTCCTAAAAAGAACATTGCGAGCTTGCAACGAGTACAAAATGTATTAGCACAGAGGGGGGAGAAAATTAAATGACACTTATTCTAAATTCGCTGCATTGGCTCCCTGTGTGTTTCAATATCAATTTTAAGATGCATTTACTAGTTTTTAAATGTCTTAACGCTTTTGGACCATCATATCTGTCTGATTTTAATCAATCAATATACCGAAGCCATATCCTCCTAGTGGGAGGTTGCTAGAGTCAAAAACACACTCACATTGACCAAATATTAATTCCTCCTCTCTCTTCCCAACCTAACATTGAACATTAAGCCCACAGCAAAACAAGGGGTGAGTTGCTGTGCCATGCAACCCTTAATCAGCAGAGAGACATGAGAGCATACACTGGTTTACCCCCTCCGCATCATATGCGTCTATCAGTCATTTTTAACTATCCTTTGCCACTCACATCTATCCCTAGCACACACACTTGCATCCATTAAATTAACTGACCTCACATCCAGAATACGTTTTTAAGGAAATTTCACTTGATGTAGCAAGTGTTTAGAAGAGTTGTTATTTGCACCACTTCTCTTCAGTAGGGTTGCAGGGTGTTGGAGCCCATCCCAGCTATCTTCAGGCAGTGTACAAGGTACACCCTGAACTGGTGCCATTCACACCTAGGGACAATTTGGACCGGCCAATTAATCTGACAAGCATGTTTTTGGAATGTGGGAGGAAACCGGAGTGGCCGGAGGAAAACCTCCTACAGCTTCAGAGAGCAGTGTTTTGACTATATATTTTGTCCAAGTTTGAATAATGTTGCAACATGCTTGACATATTGGATTTTTATGACCATATGCAGTATTCTGATGAAATCTTAGACCCTAGTGTTGTATTTCAATGTTGGTTGTGATGGTGACATTTGGTAAACTCCAAAGATTTTTAGTGCTACCTGGTGTACAACATTTTTACAACCTCCTTTATTGAAATTGAACTGTTGGGCACGGGCTCTGAGACCAAACCCCAACCCACCTGAGGCAATGGCTAGGTTGCGTCGGACGTCCTCTGCTACTTGCCGCACGACGCTCGAGTTAGCCGGCACGTAGGCCAACTGCAAGTGTCTCAGGAAGTTTTTGGGCAGAGAATCCACGGCAAAGCTTTCATAGACGGTGGCGTTGGGGAAGTCCTTGAAGGGCACCTTTTGACGCAGCACAATAAGGATGCCGGAGAATAGCAGTGGCAAGATGATCTCCACCAGCGTTACCAGGATTTGACGTTTCTGGGAAGGAAGTTAGTAAGGGGGGGTTGGCAGATTACACATCACGGGGTTATTTGTCATGAGCTATCAGTCACAAGTTTTAACTAATCAGAGGCAGTAATTGGCATATTTGTGGCTGCTTTATGAGGAAGTGGTAAACATCCAACTTGGGCCTTGAGTGTTTTGAAAGAAATTCTTCTTTTTTTTTTTTTTGGAAATTTCATTTTACAACAATTTACAGCATTCTTCCTGTGCTTTGTGGTACCAAATCAGATTTCACAAAAAAAGATGCCACCAAGCAATACTTGCAAGGTACACAGGTATTGTGTTTCATGATTATACTAAACTGTATTATTTTCATATATATCTTTAGATGCAGAATCTTGGTCACCAAAAGGTTATTGTAATCAATTCTAATAACTTCTATATATTTTAATTTCTCACAGATGTTCTTGGTTAGTATTATCTTCCCACCCCTGCCACCACCTCTTTGACCTGTTGCCCTATGGTAGGCTACACAGGTCCCTTAAAACCAGGACAAACAGCTCAGGGAGAGCTCCTTCCCCAGGGCCATCACCCCCCTAAATGAGCACACAAAACTGTGGAAGCATAATATATCTTACAAAATATTTGTTTTTATGTTGCTTCTAAGTGTTATTGCACTTCTTTTCATTGCACTGTTGTTATGATGCGCTACCCTTTTCAAAAATTTGTATTCATTTCAAGGAATAGACAATTTGTGTTTTCATTAATAGTTACAGGTGTTGAGATTCACATTGTTGTTTCTCGATAAGAACATCAAAAGGGTTGTTTTTTGTGGGGATATGTGCAATCCAATGCTTTTTGTGAGATTGTGTGATGGACTCTTGGCACAGTAAAGGTTGAGAAACATTATTTGTTTGATTGTTTGTGGCTTTTTATTTAAGTGCAGCACAAAAAAGCACCAATATTCAATTAACAAAAAGAGACAATTAACTATTTGCAGAGAAAAAACATTCAACATGTATCTGAAAAAATATTAAGACGTTATAGCCTTTCAATCTAAGTATAGCAGCTATAAGATGTAATCTAGGGTCAGTCTCATGACTAAAAGGTGAATATTCAAAGAATGATGAGTGAGTTAAAATCATTGCATTTTTTGTTAAAACGAAGTGCAAATGTTTTTCCTTCAAAATGTTCAAACCGAAGTGTGCACATTTTTTAAGGAAGGAAGGCACATTGTCTTTGATATTATATAATGAATTCAAATACAGGGTTTGCAATTCCTTCAAAACTGCTTCCTCAATAATAGCTACTGCGGGAATGCACACATTACAATATTGGGTTCTTGTGATGATCAAAATACACAATGATTTCTTAGTGCAAAGTTAATTTGGACCTGAGATCAGATGATAATCAGTGTTAGTTTTCCACAAAGGTCAGATTGAATGTTTGTAAAATACATATTATATACTTTATACCTTTTTGTTTTAGTAGGGTTGACAAAATCTGTAAATCTATTATTATCGCTATGTATTATTTCTAGAGGCAATATTTTAAAGTATTTTTATAAACACAATAATAAAGATTTTAGCACATTTTCAGTAAAATGCATGCAAATGCAATTCAAATATGTGGCTTTTTTCACTTTGACTTTTAATACTTTATGATTTTTGAGCATCAAGGACACTGCATCGTGTTCATAAAGACGCACACACAAAAATCAAAGAATTATATACTAGGCTTGCTTAAGAAGTGTATACTGTTGGGCCTCTCTGCTGATGAAGGGGTAGCATGGAACAGCAACTCGCCCCTTGTTGTGCTCTGGGCTTAATGTTCTGTGTCAGGTTGGGAAGAGCAAAGAGGAATAAACGTTTGGTGGCCATGAGTGTGTTCTTGACTCTAACTACCTCCCACCAGGGGGATTTGGCTTTGGTATATAGAATAGAATAAATAAAGCATGGTTTTAAATGTTACAGGTCTGAAGACAGCTTGTAAAATGTGTTACATGACAGTGTCCAACTAATCTGGAGAGGTTCTGCAGCAGAGAGCCATAGTGATTACATTTACAGCCTCATGTGACATGAAAACATGTATGCTTGCATTAAGTGGATGCACCTCTATCAAACTTACTTGGTGAAGGTAGTTTTTCCAGACCAACAGCCCAAACTGCCGTGCTATAGCCATTCTTAACAGTCTTCTCAACTGTTGACGGGTCACTAGAATGGGGAAAAAAAAAAAGGCAAATCAAAACATCAACAATGTCATAAAAAGTGAGTTTCTTTAGAAGTTTTAACAAGATACTAAACCGAAATAGGAATACTTTTCAGTTCTCTTTAAAAATAACAGCAAGAAGTGAAAGATGGCAAACGTGTGATTAAAAATAGACCTTTAATACTCCTGTTGTCCTCGGGTCAAAGTTAAAGACCAAAAAAATATATATATCTTATTTAACTTTAAATGTTATGACTTTTCCTACATGGGTCCCTGCTGTACAAAAATTGAAATGTTGTTTTTATTCAGATATCCAGATAAGCTGTATAAAAAAAGTACAAAAAAAAGTCCTAAAAATAAGGACAACACTAGGGTTAAGGGTTTAACTTAGTGACCAAAACAGCAAAATATTTGACAACAAAGACTTTTTCTTCAATGTAGCATCACTGTCCAGTTCAAAACTAAAATAGATGGATAGATAGATAAATACTTTATTCATCCCCGAAGGGAAATTCACATTTCCAGCAGCATCCCTGAGCTGAGAACAGTACAATAATAAAGCCAAAAGAATACAATCGTGCCCCGCATAAGATAAAACCATTTTGAATTTATATATTTATCACCATTTTTAATAAATAAATAAATCTGGGTTCATAGAAGTTTTTATTACCAAATTCAAGCACTTTTTAAGGACTTTCATAGTCAATTTCTCCAGTACCATTAATATAACAAAATCTAGGGTGTATCGTGTATCTTGCAGAAAAACAAATATAACCACGATTTACATATTGAATCATTTACGAGCAATTTACCCAAAATCCATGCATTTTTCAACCCTTGAAAACCCAACATTAAAATTCAAATCTTTACAATGATTCCAAGCAACTGTACTTACCCTGATAAATGCTTCCTTAAGCAATTAAAAGTTATAAAAAGTCAACACTTCCTTGTTGTCACTCACTCCTAGACGCAAATTTGTTTCCTTTCTTTTTTACGGTTTTTTTCCACTATTATTTCGAAATACACCGCTTTTTATAATTGAACATTACCTGATGTGCGGTCCCACTCAAGGTTTCTTCATTTTCTCACGATGAGGTTTTTGAGTGTTTCCCTGCCCTCATGCACGTTTTAGATCAGAGGATGGTGTAATAAGAGTTTGTAGTTAGCAATAGTCTCTAGTCTGGGTCGTCACACTGGGTATTTGTATATTGTATTCTTTTTGCTTTATTATTGTATTGTTCTCAGCTCAGGGATGCTGCTGGAAATGTGAATTTCCCTTCGGGGATGAATAAAGTATCTATCTATCTATCTAGTCTGTGCAGCCCTTTGAGACTCTGTTACTAAGGGCTATACAAATAAACATGACTTGACTTGACCGAGCATTGCATCCTTTATCTTTCTTTGATGGGCTGATAGGGACACATCCATGCGCTCTTGGTTGGACACCAAACCCTATCTATTTTATTGAAAGCATCACATTCACATTAACACAGCCCCTTCTTACTCTTCACTTCCTTAGAATACCCTTCTATCGGTTGGAATTTAATTTAAGAAATGAACAACCCTTTCAGACGGTAAACCCTTCCTTGTTTCCGCCTCCGAGCGCCGTGAGGGGTGCAAAGCGTCCCAGTGATTGGACATAATACATGTTTGTTATCCCCAAAAGTGCTCATAATTTCGCCAAATGACATATTATCTCGGAGATAGCTCACCTAATTTTATTCTCAAATCAGCTCCACACGTTAGTTCTTTGGTAGGTAAAAAAATAACCAGTGAAATTACCTCAGTCTTGTTTTTGCAGGTGTCCTTAACAGGTTAGTAGTTCCTTTCCTCCGTTCTCTCGTTGACTTAAAAAGGAGAGAATAAGAAACCCATTGCTTTTTCTTCTTTCTTACGCACGGATCTCTTGTAATAACAATATAATGCGCATTTCCCCGATAATGTACTGTATTTTCGCCCTTGAAGCCTGCCAGCCTGCTAGCTAGGCAATGACGGCGCACTAGCTCCAGAAAGGAGGCGAGCTGACGCACAAATCGCCAAATGAAAGCGGAATAGTCAACAAAATGCACCACGTGACCCACTCGGAGTGCCCTGGTCATGTGACTTGAAGAGTTCAACCCTAATTGGTTGTTCGCTCGTAGCAGACGCTGTGGAGGAAATACGGGTAACGTCAACTTCGACGTAGTGCATGCCCAGACAGACTTTTCTGTAACTTTATTCAGCATCCAATGGTTCCTAAACTTTTGCTGGCTGGCCCCCTCTTGGCTCCCCAGTGAATTCCTAGCGAACATCTAACATAAATATCATTTGAAAAAATGAAATAATGAACTCTTAAAAAAATCAAGAACATTTGCACAGTATAAAAGATAAAATGTATGCACTTGAAACAACCCACACCAAACAAAGTAAACAACAACAAACATAAATTGCACACGATATAAAAAGGTAAATATTGCACACTAAAAAAAATCTACATACTTTTAGGGCTGTAAAAATGACATATCTGCAATTTACCATGTGCTACTGCAGCATGTTCATCAGTGAAAGAAATGTATTCAAGTTTTAATTCAAACCCACCAGTCCTGCTAACTTATTAACACTACTGCTACAACTAGTTATTACTCTGATTATGACATTTTACTTATCAACTTGCATTAATAAAATGTATATCTCTAATCGATAGCAGGTTTAGACATTTTAGCCAGTCACAGAATTGGTTATTTTTTTTGTGCCTTTGCAAACTTTTTCGTACAGCGTGAAGGGTGCAAATGCCGCTTTGATGGAGGTTTGTTTACCTCTCAGTTCACTTGTAGGTGCACCTTCTTCGTCTTTTACTTGTAATCCTTTTTGACATGCTGTGTATTTTAATGCGATAATTTTTAAGATGCTGGTACAAATGACCTGTGTTCTGCAACTGGTATTTTCTTCTGTTCCACGTCTGCTAAACCAAAATAGGTCCTAACAAGTGATGTACCGCCCTTCTTTGGTGCAAGCTTCGTTTCCTTCTCGTTTGTTGACTCTGGGACTATGTTTACGGAGTCCGCCATGACACTCAATGAGCTCACACAGTGGGTCTGGCATGGTGTGGTGCTTGCAAACTTTGAATCGCATTTGTTGGCTTGTTCTATTATTAAAACTTGCCTCTGATTGGTCGACGCTTTCAAAACTCGAACAATAACATTTGTGGTTTGCCAAAACTACATCACTCACAACAAAACCTTGAAAAAAACGCAGTGCTTTGCGGTTTCACAACCGCACTACGCCACATCACGATGTTGATTCAATTTCGGTTAATCGTGCAGCCCTAACGTGTTGTGTACAAATCGTCAAACAGACGTTCAAACTTCTGACTGCCGTCCCCCTACTATCCCATTCTTCCTCACCGCCCCCAGTGTAAAGAATCATGAGTCGAGTCCTGGGCCAACCTGAAGGTACAGTCAGTATTGGCAGGACAAAATGTCACTAACCCCTGTTTTCTGATAACATTGCTGGATTGGTAGGAGAACACGGACTTTGAGCTCCGGTCAGTCGCCTGGACAAGGCATCAACCCAGTTGGGAATGGAAATCAGTACAGAAAAAAAAACAAAACTAAGTGATGGCCAACAATCCTCGAGGTGTCACCACTAACATCACCATCAACCACCAAGACCTTGAACCTGTCACCAAATTTAAACATCCAAGAGCTGTCATTATCAGGAGAGGGGACAGAACCAGAAATCCTGGCTAGGGTAGCTCAAACCACAGGCACACTTGCCAATTTTAAACCCTTCTGGAGGGACAGGAATATAGCAGTGGAACCAAAGATCAGAGTCATGCAAGCCCTGGTTACTTCCATTTTCCTCTACGCTTGTGCGACTTGGACTCTCTCAGAAAAGCTGGAAAGGAAAATCCAGGCCAAGGCGATGTGATGCTACAGGAAACCTCTAGGTATCAGCTTTATAGCCCATGTGACAGACGAAACGGTGCTCAACACCATAAGAGGGCACATTGGACCCTACGAAGAACTGTTGTAAAATGTGCTCGAATGATAACTGCAGTGATATGGTCACATCACAAGATCATCAGGATTGTCCAAGATTATTCTCCAGAACTGGGCCAACAACATCAAGGAACAGACTGGTGCCAACTTCACCACGACCCAAACCAAGCCAGGAAAAGTCAACAGTGTAGAAAGTTGTCCAGAGCTGCGTCCTCAGTGGTGCCCCGCAGTCCAGGCGGTTAAGGGATCCGTGAACCATGAATGGCCGATAAAGAACTGGGACAAGTAGTCAAACATGATAGCGTGAAACTTTTTATTCTAATGTACAATTACGCAAGCAGTTTTGTTTCAAAGGACGTGGAGAAGGAAATCTTTAATTGGTTGAATCCGAGAGGTAAAACGGATATAGAGTCTCAAAGAAGTGTTAGTTTGCAAGCTCTCAATATTCAAAAATATGGAGGGTTCACAGCTTTCACGGTAGTGTACACATTTTTGTTGGACCAAATGTTACCTTGCCCATTTCGTCTCTAATCCGGATTGTCCTGGTATCAGAAGGGAAAAAATTAAGGTGCTGAAAAATTGTTGGTGTTTTTCTTTTGGTCAATAAACTTGTTTACAGAAATAACCATTTTTTCTAGGTAGAACCTGCTAACAGAAAGACAGACTATGTCAAGTTTGTAACGTGTAGTATCGCTTAATAAGGGTAATTGCGATCCTTAATAAAGGGAAGCAATCGGCTGAGGTTGACAGGTATGTATTACTTGAAATACATCTTGACATATTGGTCCTTAGTAAATAATCTAAGGTTCCCAATTTTTAAACTTCCAAAAAGAGGCAGCAGATAATGTATCAGTATCTATTGCAAGTATGGATTCCTTAAAGCACTTGCCGAAGTCAAGCCCCGTGGGGCATATGTGGTCTGCGAGCTTTTCCAAGACCCCTGTGATTAAATCTGATTACTTCTCCTTGAAGATTTTTGTTTCATCTAATGTTCATGTTGTGAATTTTCATGTCAAGGAAATTTTGTTTTTTGTGCCTCATGAAAATTCAAAGTTACTTACAGACGATATTGCTTTATTTATCGGATTCTATTCGAATACAATACTTTTTTTGGCAGTTTTAATTAGGGTTGCAAGACTATATATGTATCATTTTATACATTTTCAATATTCCATCAGTGTAGCCCACAGCTTGTAGCCACATTTTTATTTGGCCCTCGGTCCAATTGAGTCTGACAAAAAGACAGTGTTTATTATCCATTGCATCCTCATCGTAAAAAATACATATTTAATTCATAAAAAAAAAAAAAATTAACAATAATCAAAAATACACGATGTAAATGAGCATTTTTTTTCAATACTTCCAGGTGGGGAAATTTGCATTTATTATACATATCATGAGCAGCGATATCTGGTGGTCTAGTCATAAACATTGTTCCTTGAAAAACAACTGTATTACCCATTTCTTTTCAGGAATGAACTCACAGGTTAAAAAAAATTGAATTAAGTGTATAAAATGAACGCTTACTCAAATCCCTGGTCTTACAAAAACTGTTATCTTCATGACATACACAGTAAGGACAAATTAAAACAGAGGGTAGCACATGTGTGCACACCCCATAACTGTGGCTGTTAAGGACATCACATTTGACGGTCTAATATAAAAATACTGCAATTGTGTGTGAAATGACATTTTGATTTTATTTAAAACACTTTTTCAAGTAGTAGTGGTACATGTTCCTATACATACAAAAACGATTTATACAGTACACTTGAAAGAAAAAAATAATGGAACACAGCCAGTCCAACTTTTACTATTCATACAGGTACTCACATCATTTGAATGTTCAGTCAGCCACCATCTTGAGAACATAAACCGACTGCACGCGTACTTTTGTTCCCCAGACAACACAACCGTGTTTTAAGTGTCAAATGATTATCAAGTTGCATTCCAAACAGGGGAATTTAAAGAGAAAATAGCAATTAAAAAGTGTTACAAAAGTAAATCCCTCAATACCTGGGGGAAAGTGTTAATCAAATAGCATTCATGGTGTCGAGTTTATTATAATGTGAACTAAAAACCACAAGTTGAGATTCTTACACCGGTGTTTACGATTATTCTACCTTCAAGTGGTAGGATACCTTTGGCACATGTAATGTACAGTGGCTTCACAAACACAATATGCGCCTTCACAGACCAAAACTATAATTAATGAAACAAGTGAGGCGTTCCTCAGTTCATAAGCATCTAATGAGGCTAGTTTAAAAGATAAAAAACACAAAATAAATAAATCCCCCACAACAAATGGAGTCCTGAGGAAAGCAGAGGGTTTCATAATAGAAAACCAGAGGTTTTAGTCTATGGTAGGTAACATTTTTTTTTCCTTTCCTGTAAACAAAAAAATGAAACACACTTAATGAAAAACAGTGCTGCCAAGATGTAGTTTGCATTTCAACATAGGCACACAAGCTCCCTTTTCTATAAAATTGATGTAGAAAAGGACTAAGCTTAAAGTGTAACTCAGCACCAAATATTGTGAGGGCGCAAGAAGACCATTATTTTTCAATGGTGTGAAATTGAGGCACTACTAGTTCCTCTTTTTCATTTCTTTCACTATTAGATCTATATCATTTCACATATCAAAACTTACCACAGTTATGACTTTATTACGACATTAGCGTAGTTTATGGAGACCAGGTCACATTACGATGACTGAATTGGAGTCACTTGACGGCTGTCATAATTGAAACTCCCTAATTAACCAAAGGTCTTTTTGTATTTTTTTTTTCAAATATTGATTCTCCATATGAAAATTAAACATTTTGACTTATTGGGGGGTGAAATTTGGTTAGTTTTGTTTTTTTATTTTTTCAAACGTGCAAAGAGATTGTATTCATAGGATTTCCCTTTTGAGCAATCAATAACGTCTTTTATTACTATATTTAAAGATACTCCACACACACTGAATAAGATTTCATCTTAATGCCTTTGGTCCAAATTGGAATTGTTTGGCTGTTAGCGCCAAAAACATTCTTACATCTGGGTTGCCATTTCTTGATAACCTTAAAATACAAAACAACCACTACAGAACATTGCATTCATGAACATTTTGAATCATCACACAAAGTTGAATGTCTATAGAATTTGAAAGCCCACATTGGCTAAATACTGCTCTTCTTCCTCCTCTTTCTCACCTCCACTGTGCGCTGCAGAGTTCTTTCGCTTGACTTGCTTGCTGGAGTGGCCCCGGGGCCTTTGCATCGGCACTAAAAGTCGAAAGCCCGGCTGGAGCCGAGCTGAAGCCGCCACGTTGGGAGATGTTGAAAAAGTTTGGAGCGAACAGTGAACAAGAGAAGAGGAGCAGGACAAAGACGTTGGGCTGACACTCTGGACCGACGAGTAACCTGAACTGTAAACTTCCGTAGAAAGGAAAAGGTTGTTGCGCTCTTTGATACGAGTGGCCTGGTCTCTTTCGACATCCTCATCTTCATCGCTGGAGAGTGATCGGCAGTGGTCTTGGCCATCATCTATGACAGCATCCATTTTGATGGATATCGTAGAAACTGTTAAAGCGGAAACAATGTTTAGTGAGTAACAGGATTTCGATGGTGTACAACAGTGGTTGGCAAACATTGGGCCACAGACCGGTAACTAGTAATAAATAAAGTAAAAAAAAACTAGTACTATTATTTTTTGTTTATCATTGGTTTTAAATTCAAAAAGATTTGAAACAACAAAAACAAACCACAAATGCTTCCCACACTTAAGGCACCGCTTAAACGAAAGCACTCGCGCCACTTCTGCTTGCCGGCTCGACTGTGCAAGAAGGATTAGTGTGTGTGTGTGTGTGTGTGTGTTGGGGGGGAGTGTCAGTCAAGATTCTTGCCAATCGGCCACCAACCCTTGACCGGAGATCTTCAATGCCAATTACCCAATTTATATAGCGTCTTTCATACCGAATTGTGACCAGACACCTGCTCTGTATTTTCTGCATATCGCTAAGAAGAGTTTATGGCCTGCGACTTCATTGTGCTGCCAAAGAGACACATCTCATTCTCTGGCTCTCTCTCTCTCTGTTGGCAGGGCTTTGATCAATTGAAAAGTGTGGGCATTCCTATTTTAGAGCCAGATTGACAAACTAATGTTAACAGCTAATCACTCAGCCTCAGACTTGAGCGTGCTTTTGTATGCTCACCCTTAATCAAAACACAAATGCTTCAGTCCCCACCTGAACGTGCTTACCTAAAACAAGTAAACTACACTAAAATCTCACACACACTTTTATAGCAAGGCACACAGACTTTTTAAAATCTCAATATTATCATCTGCTTCCAGTCTGCAGTATGTGGAATCCAGAAAGCTTTTGTTTAAGTGGCTCCGCCCCCGGTCAATTTTCCAATGAGAAGGCACTGGTGTTGTGGGGTGGGGGTAGGAGTAGAGAGGAGAGAAGAGGATGTGAGGGGAGGCGCGAAACCGATAATAACCTGGCTTTAAAGAAAGGTTCTCGTGAGCTCTTCTTACCCCGTTTTACAAATATTTATTGGACAATTGGTTAATTAAAAAAAAATCTGATACCAATATTTGTCAAATCCCCAAATATCCTTGCCAATAATCTGTCAACCTCTAGTATGAACCATACTCACTTTTCTTCTGTGTTGAAAGCAATTGTGGCAATTGACTAATTTATATGCAAAACTAAAATAGCATTTTTTTTTAGGATATTTTGTCGATTGCCATATGTGGCTTAGAAATGCTACGTGACTTACAATCTCCATCTTTCTCCTCCGTACTCTCCTCTTGGTCACCCTCGTAGCCGGAGGAGGACGTGTCCAAACTCCAGTCTAGGATGTCACCCAGCAGGCTCTGTTCCTGATTAGATAGCTCTGCGGTGGGCGTGGTCACTCGGCTGCCTCTGTCAGCCTGCAGGACATTGTTGCACCTATTTGAGAGGAGATGAAAGGACTGAGTCATTGGCTTGACTAACAGATGGATCAAATCAACAACTGCTGTACCAAACAGTTCAAGTCTGTGGTTGACAGGAGGAAATTCAAAGGGCGCAGGCTAAATGAGCAAAGCCGGAATGTTATGTTGACACATTCGATTTGTACATGATGCTTTTGTTTGTGTGTATATTTGAATGAAAATGTGCGTATTCTTTGTATACACACATTTTAATTCGGAAACAAGTAACAGTTCAGATAAAAAACATTGTGATCAACAGCAAACATCTGTTTGCAGTTGAACCATATTCTATGCCAAAAAATTTCAGCAACGCTATTGTTGATGCTCCTCAACTCATGCGCAGGGTTTGTACACCTTTTTATTGGCCAAATTCAAGCACTTTTTAGCAACTTGTAAAGCTATTTTTTCAATTTCTCCAGTACTGTTAAAGAAACTTCAGTGTAAATCATGTGTTTTGCAGATCCCTTAATACAGTGTTTTTCAACCAGTGTGCCGTGAGACCACGTCTAGTGCTGGAATTTGCCTAATTTTATCTTTCCAAAAAAATCAGGCCATTATTCAGTATTTTTGCTTTCTCCAGACGAGGAACTGTAGTAGTTATCCAAATCAGTAGGTGGCAGTAGTTTTTTACATACTAATTATCTGCTCATTAGGTAGCACACATTTAAAAACTTAATTTCTTTAACAAAGCGGTTTAAGATTGCACAGTGAAAAATAAAAACACAAATAACGCACATCATTCTTTTTTATTTTGAGTATTATTTATACAGTGAAATATTTGACACAACTTCATTTTCAAAAAATGTTGACGAACGGTGTGCCTCGGAACTTTTTTATAAATAAAAGTGTACCTTGGTTCAAAAAGGGTTGAAAATACTGTCTTAATAATATTTCATATTTACATAAGGGATTTTTAATCTTGAATGTGCAATTATCAAGAAATAAGATTTTTTTTTAGATTTTAAGTAAACAGAAAATAGATTTGTCTTTGAGCCAAATCTCTCCCCTTAAACGTGTTGGGTAAAATGACGGTAATATAAAGTTTTTGCCATTACAATTTACCGCTGGGAAATGCTACCTTAATTATTTGCATGGCACATATCAAATGTCCATATTTGATTCATAATCATTGCCCTCAAACACATTTAATGTGTCCTATTTAGGTATAACATGCACGGGTTCTTTTGGGATCAAACTTAGGGAGCAATGACGGTTCAGAGGACCATGACGTACAAACTAATAGCAAACTGCAGTTAATCACGAGTAAAGAAGAAATTCAAAGTACAGGAAGGCCACCAGACAGCAGTGTCGGCATAATTTTTAAGCAGAATTGTTGAGAAACATGGCAAACATTTCAAGCATTTACAAGCAATTCAGCCAAAATTGTAACATTTTCCTATCCTTGAAAAATCAATATTAAAATTTAAGCATTTTCAAGGATTTCAAGCACTCGTATGAACCCTGCACGTAAAAGGTTTCCTCAGCACGACGGCACGTGTTATTTTCGATTGTTCTCAGTTATTTTCGATTGTTCTCAGCTTAGGGATGCTGCTGGAAAAGTAAATTTCCCTTCGGGGATGAATAAAGTATCTATCTATCTATCTAATATATGGACATTGCACAGTACTTTACCAGATCCCTCAGAAATACTTCCATGCCTTATAGTTCTTATACTAAGGTCAAATTATGCGAGCCAAAAAGGCCAATTGCACTCAATTTGGTTAAAGAAATCACCTGAAATACACATATATAGACCCAATTCCCAATAAGAGCCAAAGCTTTTACCAAATAACTAAAGATTTATGGTGAACTAAATTAATTGATACTTTTTCGAAAACAATGTTTTAGCCAGGGCTTGTATGAATATTTTTACAATAAGTATAAAATATTCTTACCGTAAAATTCCAACTACAGGTTTACAATGCTTCTCTATATTTGATTCAAGCTCAGAGGTTTATGATTACTGGAGGTTTTTGGCAGTGCGTGACTACAATAATGTCATGTGATAAGAATTTGTGTGTATTACTTTTTACTGGTGCTAGAAGGGGAAGCAAGGAAGGTGTGGATATCTGCCAGTTGGCCAGTGGGACTTAAAGGCTCCAACTGAGGTTCCACTTCAGGAATCCCAAGGATGTAACACAGCTCTTTATAATCCACCACCTTGCAAAGCAAATAAGTTTTTAAGACACGCCCACAAATATTAACACTCTATAACAGAGCTAGAAGAGGGACAGTACATGTACCTTGTCCCTGCTGATGTGCTGGTAGATGTCATCTTCAAAGCGTTGTTTCACACCAGTAAGAGAGACATGTCTGTAGTCTTTGGGAGTGTCTTGAGTGAAACTGAAGAAGGGAAGTTGTACAAAACTAATCAAAAAAAACTAGCTCTCAGGTTAGGGAAAAAAATCCCTAGACATTTTTGCCCACCCAATATTAAATAATTTAATAAGTCATCAAGTGACTTAATTTAACACGATAATGCAAATTACTGAAATTTGGTCCATATTTCACAATGAATGAGCTCATAAAAGAAGGTCTTTGCAGTGAATGGGAAAACGATGAGTGCATCCTTTTGCTTTGCAACCATTGTACATCACTATAGTGCTTTGCAATACAAAGAATAGTGACAATCATCAAACTGGACATTATCTTTTAAAAATTGATACATTATGGAAATGACACCTAATTATTAGAGGTTGTTCGATTATCGGCACTGGAATTTGACGGATATATTTAGCAGATTATTAAGCGCAAAACCAAGAAACAGCGTGGCCAAACTTTTCTCTTCCGCCTTTTCTCTCTGATGCTACCCAGCTTTCGCCTTATGAATAGATAAGCGTCCGGGGGCTGAACTACTGAATCAGCAATCCCACCCCAGGAGCAAGTTACTGCTGTTGCTAATATTTTTCATATTTGCGAATATTTTTGACACTCTCATTTACGGTCTTTTTTTTTCCTCTCCAACCCCATTTGTGACTACCCTTGACTGATATGTAGAGGAATGTCAATGTGCAGTGACGCTCACACGGAAGCAGAAAAAAACGGTGTCTCACTCCCATTCACGTGAAGTCAGATTTTCCTATGCTTCTCATTGCTGCTCTTCTGATAGATTGAGTGTCACGATCATGTTCAGTACACTGTGTTTATTAAGAAATATTTATCAACGTGATTAAAACCAAAAAGCAATCCCTGTCAATATAATGAGTTTATTACAACATATTATTCCTGCGAACATCAACAACACTGGAGTTGACTCAATGTAGCTAAACGCTATAATATTTACGACCACAACTAGTTGTACACAAGTAGGCTTAATATAGCATGTTTATAGCGTGCTCTTATTGTAAAGCATGTTTACTGGAAGTAGTTGTTCACTGATCGCTCTAACCAGAGAACCATTGTGAGACCCTGGTTTTATTGGATCTCCCCTTGTAAACAAATGTTTCTATAGAATTACAAATTTGGCTACTGTTTGCAAAGTAAGACACTTCAAAAATATTGTGATTTTGCTGTTTTGGAAGACTACAGAGGAATACCACACTTGTTACTCATGTTATTTGTGTTGAAATTCTGATTTTTTTTTTACTGTAAAAGGTTTCAGATCGGTAATCGCTTATTTTAATTTATAACAAATATTTTTGATGTGTTTCTGCATTATTAAAAACATCTTCAAAGCAATTTAAGCTTTTACAGCAAAAGAAAATCGGCTCCAAATATCAGTTACCGGGATCCACTTAATACTGGCCCTGCTTCCGTGTGCCCTGAAAAACCCATATCAGTCGATCCCTACCAAATATTGATTCAAACTGTCTTTGTTGTCAATGATATGAATCTTCTGAGACATTGTATGCAACAAGATCAGACATGACATTCCAGGGTAAACATGTAATAAAGACCTTGAGTGAAATATGATAAGAGACTGTCAGGATAGATGAAAATATTTACAATGTGATGTTTATAATAATGAAAAATAGTGCATCATAACAATAGTTCAATGAAAAAAGTGCAATAACACTTAGCAGCAACACAATACCCAAACAAGTAACAATGAATAATCAGGTTTTGTGCAATAACATTTAGCTGCAACAAAAAAAATGAAAAATAAAATAAGTCATAAGACATGTTTTCAGTTTTGAGCGCCTGTTTAGGGTGGTGATGGCCACGGAGGCGACCTCATGTCAGAGGTCCGTGCACGACCGCTGCTGACATCCACGTGGTGCCCGACCCCGCGACGCAAAGGGGTCTGGCTTCAGATGGTGCAGCCAAAACCCAGGTATACTTCAAATCATTCAACCACAACGGGTTAAACCTACACTTACCCATTCAAACGTTACTTTGACGATAACAGCGGGTTAGAGACTGACTGGACATAAAGCTCCAACATAATGAAATTTGGATTTTCCGAGTGACTCTGCATTTATTAGTTAGAGAAAATGAAAAATATTTTTACGACACAGCATTCCATACTTTTGTTAGTTTACTTATTATAGTTATTAGCTCTATCGTCGAGATAAGACTTGTTAAAATCAAGACATTCGAAATAAAATCAAGAATTGTATGCAAAAATGAAGACCTTTTCAATGTCTTGATTTGCGGTTATCAAATTCAAGATTTTAAGACCTTTGAGGAACCCTGATTATAAGACAATTCCCACTCCGTCGACCACCACTTTGACCTGTTGCCCCCTGGTAGGCGCTACAGGTCCCTCAAAACTAGGACAAACCGGCTCAGAGACAGCTTTTTCTCCAGGGCCATCACCACCATAAAAAACGCAAAAAACTAACCAGATATCTTGCAACTTAATTATGTTTTTCTCTTTTTGTTTTTGCTAAATGAAACAGTAATAAAATATATATACTATTGTAAGGAACTGTGAAAATATATACCCTGTGAATATTTTTTTTCCAATTGCTGCTGCTAAATGTTATTGCACTTATTTTCATTGCACTATTGTTACAATTCTTTTTCATTGCATTATTATTCTAACTTGGGCCAGTTTTCTAAGCGCTACGTTGTAATTATTATTCTTTGCCCCTTTATTCTGATTGTCGTTTATCTTTTTTTCTCTTCAAAGTCTTTGCTACACATTGTAATCTGGAGTGCCATGTTTAATCTTGTTGTATAAAATGTTTTACAACGTTGATATCAATGACAATAAAGACAATTATATGATTTTCTAAAATATGTCGCATAAGTCAAACATTTCAAATTTGAGATTCTGGGTAACCTTCCTCTAGGTGTGAATTCAACCTAAATAAAATATTTTATGTTTTGGTGGACTGTATATGAGTAAAGCCAAGCTTTTCACTGGACACAAAAAATATTTTGCCTGCACCTGCTTTAGGTGCACAAGTGTCGAGATGTAAGCATATCGCTTGTAATGAGTTTAAACTCTACATTTTGACTTGAGTATTAATCATCTGAAATTGCTTTCCTATTCAGCACTTTTACCCACTTAAGCCTAAATAAAAGTCCATTAACAAGATAATGTTTAGCATGAGCTCTGGAGAGCCCACTGATAAGCACAAAAGAATGCATATGTCACATGCAGAGGAAAGCCATCATGTGTGAAGCAGGGCAGCACCATAGTGGGTGATGGTGCTTCTCAAACGCAGCTTACCACTTGACATGAAGCAGCACAGCAAGTTGGGTGAGATCTTGCTTTGAGAAACCCGTGTAGTCCACCAACTGACTGGGCCAAATAGGAACTGCATAAATCGAAATAATCAGAATTATTAATGAATAAATGTGGCAAATATACCAGGTAAGGCAACCGCTTCAAACCGTAGTGATGGAGCGCTCTTGAGAGCAGGAGGACGGCGCAGGCCATTTTGGCAGGTGTGGTTGCCAGAGTTGAATGGAGCAGGCACAACTCACAGATGTAGCTGAATAGATGAGTGGTCCGCCGCTCCAAAGGGAGGAGGGACAACAGCACCTCACCATAGTCCAGGAGTGTGGGGGTCTGACGTGGACAGCACAGAATAACTCAAATTAACTTGTTCAGCAACCAAATATGAATGCAAGCCATGTTTTAAGAAGGACATAAAAATAAAACGGATTACAGTAATTCTTCACTATAAAGTTGTTTATTTTTCACAGTTTGGACACTTCACGGATTGTCATCATGCATTGTGTTATTTATTCTGATTGACTGAATAATCTCCCCAGTTTTTATCATTTGAGGGCACTGTAGTAACCGGTAAAAAATAAAAAACATCTATGCAGTACTTTTATTGGTTAAACAAATGCTTGAGCCTGTAAAATAGCTCGGTAGCCTAGATGGTAGGGCGCCCGCTACGAGACTGGGAGGTCGCTGGTTCAAGCCTCGGCCGAGTCAGACTTACAACATTGGTAACTCATTGCCTCCCTGCTTGGCGCTCGGCATTAAGGGTTGGAATTGGGGGGTTTGGTCACCTAATGACTAAAATGGCTGCGCCCTGTTTGGCTGCGGCTGCATCGGCTCGCTACAGTTTAACTGTACAGGTCAGGTGTATCGACATTTTGTTCTGTGTGCATGGTTACAAAGAATGACAATAAAAGTAAATTCTAATTCTTCTTCTTCATAGTGTGTTCTTTGGTTTCAGTGTACAACGAGATCATTGTATTGGATTAATCAAGAAAATTGTCCTGTAGTGTGGGTTGTCTTAAAAGGGATATTTTTCCTCCTTAATCATAATTCTGGGCCATATAGGCATTAAGTGTAAACAACTTAAAACATTTGCTTTAAAAACCAAACATATATTATTTTGTCATGTTTATTTAGGAAATTTGTTGTAAAATTATGTTGTCTCCCATATTATTCAAACAAAACTCAGTTGAAATATGCAGCATTTTTGATAGAAAAGTTAAAGAATGAATTTAGAATGTAGGGATTTGTTTTAAAAAACGGGTTTATTGTTTGATATAGAAAACAATTGAGAAGCGCATGTATATATTGTTTGATGCAAATCATATATTTAAAAAAAAAAAAAAAAAAAGATTACTCACCCTTATCTTTCCCCCTAGTACAGACACAACTTCTCCCATCATTCGAACTAGGTCTTCATACTTATAAGTATTATCTGTGAGCCACACTGCTTCTCTTATGGTAAGGATATCCTTACTGGTGTAGCTAAAAAGGAAAAAAACAGCTTTCAATACTTATACATAAATTCAAGTGAGTTAAAACCCGGAAAAGGGATGAAGAGCATGTCATACGAGTGCTTACCGTGTGCAAACCACCATGCAGGCAATCCCCAGCAGCTGAAGGCGAACTTTGGGGACAGAGCGAAGCGACAAATAGCGGTCCACACAGCGGACAGTCACATGCAGTGTCAGGCTTGAAAAGTCCTTCATGGTGGTCACCTCAACCAGCCAGTCCACCAGAATGTACCTATGGAGTAGGTAAATGCTGGAACAGAGTGGGGACTAAGTGCCCAGAGGTGGGGTATTGTGAAAGACTTGACAATACCTCATGCTGTCCTTGATCCCCTGTCTCGAGAGACTTGGATTACCGCACCGCTTTGCTTCTTGAGAAGTGCAAAAAAGCTGGGACACTAAATCTGAGCAGGCTTTAGCATCCAGACCGAGTGGATTGCCACGGCTGCACACTTTCGCAAGCGAGATCTGCACAGTAAGAAAGAAGGCTGTTAGAGGCCTACGGTAAATATATTACATTGTATCTTGAAACAGTCATAACACAATGTATCTGGGTTGTATCTACTTTACCAGTTTAACCCCATAACACACATTTTTGAGAAAGCTTTACATCATGAATTTGTTAGATAAAAAACGTATTGATTCAAATCTTCATCAAGTTACCAGAAAATTAATAATTTTTAAAACTTGATTTGTCACTTGGCTACCTTTAGTGTAAAATTTGAAATATTCCACATTTTCAGAATTCCCACTTCATAATAGTAAAAATTGATTATGTTTTTAGGTCTGTGATCCTCATACATTGAATCAATATTTACTTGATTTGAAATGTATATTTTCAAAACATTACAATCAATACAATTTCAAAATGTAAAAAAAAACCAACAACACATTGTTTATTCTCTGCAGATTACCATAAATAGCATAGTGCTCATCTAACAGTCAACTCAGTTTATTCATGTACATTACACACACACACACTCAGACACACAGACACCCACATATACCTGTGCCTCCCAGCTTCCCTTTGCAGCACAGTCCCTGAGGGTTCGAACACATTGAAGATACCGGCCTGGATCTGACATCTGCTCGTAACAATATGAGGAGAGAGAAAAAAAATATGAATGCAAATATTTTTTTAAAAACAAAAACGTAAAATAAAAATGGGGCAGCACGGCAGGGCAGTGGTTAGCGCGTGTGCCGTACAGTTTTAAGGTCTTGGGAACCTCCTGTGTGGGTTCAAATCCAGCTACCGGACTCCCTGTGCGGAGTTTGTATATTCTCCCAGGGCACTCAGGTTTCCTCCCACATTCCAAAGACATGCATTTCAGGTGGATTGGCCGGTCCAAATTGTCGCTAGATATGAATGAGCGAGCGAGTTGTCTGTCCCTATGTGCCCTGCGATTGGCTGGCAACCAGTTCAGGATGTCCCCTGCCCACTGCCCGATGATTGCTGGGATGGGCTCCAGCACCCCGCGACCCTACTGAGGATAAGCGGTGCAGCTAATGAGATGAGAAAATAAAAATGACTCATTTTACGCGGCTGACTTAAAAAAATGCAAGACCAATTTGGAAGCGCATTCCTCTATAAAGATTTGTAGTGGTCTGCTTTCACAATAAATGCATAAAGATTCGGGTCTTTCAAACCAATTTTATCTACTGGAACAAAATGTTGTTGCAAGAAACATTACTTTTGGAGAAGGGGTAATATTTCTTTAACCACCCTCAAAAAATAATAATAAAATATTACAAAAACTAAAACAAAACAAGACTTTGTATTCCCATTGGGCATGGAAAAACCTTCAATTTATCGATGTATTGCAAGTCAGATGACAACAAGAAAATCATTTCATGAACATAGAAATTTTGTTTATTAAAATAAGTCAAATAACAGAGCAAAAATTGTTTTTGTAAGGCGGAACTATGAACGAAGATTCTTTAAAGATGCGGTCTGGAATTTGAAAATATATTACTCTCTGCCGCCACTTAAAATCGTGGTCATAGCCTTAGTCAGATCCTTCATGAGTACGTGCTTGAATTAAATCTTTATGGAGGTTTGGATTGGCATTTGAAGTGTATTTTAAACGAGCCTTTTGTTACTTTAAACATTTTCTTGCTACACTAACAAAAAAGTGTGTTTACAATCATAACGTCACTCTCCAGCGTCCCCCTACTTTCCTCCTACCCAATGTGTTGCCAGTCCCAGAACAACATTGGTATAAGTAAAATTAAAGCAGATAGGCGCAGTTGGAAAAAAGTAAAAGCTCCTTGAACTCAGTTGGGTATTGTTAACACATAATTACATGTAATAAAGATAATTTAACTTTCAACTTTTTAAGGATACCTCAAATGATGCACCCCACGTTTAAGTGGACATGCGCACCTTTACAGATGTTTTTAAACAAACAGCTATTTATTCAAACGTAAATGTGTCAAAGCAGTTTGCCATTTGAGATGTCGACTGTGAAACACAAGACAAAAGCAGAAGCCTTCAGTGGACTTTACTTGCCGCATGACTGGCTACCATTTATGAAAATGAAATGATCTGCATTGATATAGCGCTTTTCAAGTCAAGACTTCCCAAAGCGCTTTACATTATGCCAATAGCGGCCGTGCAGCCATGTAAGGCGCTAACCTGCTTATTGTGGGTATTAGGGGTTCACACAGACATTTTCATAAAAAAAGAAAAAGCAACAAAACACTATTCAAACTTCAGATGCTGAATTAGTTATTTTCACTTCAATAAACTTGTGCTATTTTGTGAGATTGCATAAAATGCATTTGAAATAAACAAATGTTTCATTTTGGTTTGTTACAAAAACGACAATTATTTAAAAACTACAAGTGCTTAAATCTAATAAGGGACAAAAGCTTCAATTACAGTTTTATAATCCTATCCCCTAAATCGCAATCAGAAAACAATCTTGAGGTACCCAAAGATACCCGCATCTAATTGCCATTGTTACACAGCATGGCTTAAGAGTCTATCAGTCACATACAGTGAGATGTTCTTCTCTTGACCAAATTACAATTGAATTGCTGTCCTTTTATTACATGTTTAACGACATTCAAAAAAATGTGTTTCTAAGCATTGGTGAAAATGCAACTGAGAGAAAATGTTGAACTTACAGCATCTTTGCAATTGTGCTCCCAAACAAGAAAAGAGCTCTGCAAACAACCCCAACGCGAAGACTCTTGCAACATGGATATGGCTTCAGCGTGCTTGTCATCCTCCTGGAGAGGAGAAGGAACACTAAGTATCGCTCACAAATTTGAAAGCCTTAATCAGACACTCAAAGTTAGTTGAAGTGCTTTGTCACGTCTGATTGTTCTCAATGAACTTAAAGACCAATTGATACTATGCTGACCACGCCTGGATAGTCACATGATTATATTTGACTCACCTCAAAAAGCTGTAAGACTCTTGCCAAGCAGTGTAACAAAGGCCCCTTCTTCTCCTGAGAAAACAGATATAGAACCTGTCTTTCCAATATATGATTATGCTTTACAAAAACAACCATATTTTATTAATCCAACGATAAAGTAGCCACAATCCACCTATTTAATACCTACAGCGATTCATTGCATGGTTTACTTTATAGGTGTAAAGCTAGGACCACCTTTCTACACCAATGAAACCACTTGTGTTCCAACGCTCACCTTGTTCTCGTCACATTCGGCCTTGAGTCGTTCAAAGACGACAGCTTTGCAGCAGCTGCTGGTGGGCGACCACGGGGGCCTGATGAACAACCAACTGAAGGGGTCTGTGGTGGGGGAGCGTAGGGTCTCTGCGAGGCTGAAGAAGTGAGATGCTTTCCGCCCGCACACATCCGCGCGGCCCTCGTCGCTCAAAAGCGCTGTAGCGAGAAAGAACCACTAACAATGAGCCAGCAACTAAATGTCTACATTTACAACTTGACTGCTACAGTGGGACCGTAAAAGAAGAAAAAATGCCCTAATCCATGACGCTGATTGATAGGTTTACCCATAAAATCCAAACAGTATTTTTTTGTTACAGGTTTGTCTTGAAGTATCTTTTAGGTTGGGGAAAACATTCCAAGTAGAACAGATTGATGGAACCAAACAGTTTTACTTACGTCCTTCGTTATACAAATACGCAATCCCTAACTTGACGGCAGCTTCAAAATTGCCTTTGTCTGCAGCTCTGCGGAAATAATCTTTTTTGAGGGAAGAGAACACAGAAAAAGATCCATCTAATCAGCGATATTCTTACCTTTCAAATAACCATAGATTTTCAGGAGATGGCCAAGTATCCCTGAAACTGGCTCGAGCCCAAACACTGGCGTGGTTGTCAACAATATCACGCAGTTGGGAATTAACCTGCAGCCAAAAGAGGTTCATTTAACCAACACATTGGCACAAAATAAAGACGCAGACGACCAACAAATGTTTGGAGGAAAGGAAAATCGTGTGCTTGCGAAAAACAGTGTTGACATGTCAAGCATGTGCTGAAGGCTGATGATGACAACTTACAGCCCTGATGGACAGCAGGTCTTCAGCAGAGAGGTACTGGAACACACAGAGAAGGACCTCCTCGGGTAGACTCAGCAAAGTAGTGGTCGGGGTGCGCAGGCGGACCTTCTTTCGAGCTGGGACGGGGTAGCATTTTGGGCAATGGCAGTGGACTGATGAACCCCGATAATGCAATGGAAAGTCAATACATTCACTTAATTATATTAAAATGCAGTCCTTCAAATCATCTTAGCAAACAACACAAAAATCATCTACTTAACCTGACTTCATTTCATCTATTTTTTCCTCTTTTCAGTCATCGTGTTTATCCCTGAAGTGTCATGTCTTAACTCGTTGCAAACAATGTTCACTACGTTGTTATCAATGACAAAAAATACTCTCCTCTGCACATTGTGATACTTAGGAGCAATTCGAGAAAGGATTTTGAAAACATTATTAAATTCCCAATTTAATACGTTTACATGGCACAAATCAAGCAGTTTTACGCTCAATTCAGGAAAATTATACAGCATTAAGCCCGAGTGGGAGCAAATTGTGTCCTCAAACGTAACCAATGTTAATTATAAATGGACTGCATTTATATAGCGCTTCTCAAGTTACAACATAATTGACCCATTCACTCACACGGCGCCAATAGTTGTATTTTACACTAAAAATTAACATTTTAAAGTATTTTGACAAAACAAATTAATTGACTGTAGTTTGGATTAGCAGGTCGCTGATGAATTTACCAAGTCAACCCAAGTACCGCCCAAATTTCCCTCCTGAGCTCAAGTGGTTTGAATTTTCATCTTGAATTTAAGGCTAGTTTGTCAAAATTCGTGTTCTGCTTTTAAACAGTTCACAGGTCTAAAATGTCTACCATTTAATTAGATACAAAACCCAGTATTTGGGTAACAGCAACTATTTTAGCAGCCCGATGTGCTAACAGAGCTAACCCTGTCAAACAAGTACATTTTAAAGCTACCATGTAAAATACACCCTTTACATAAATAAGTGACAACAAATGCACAAAGTAATTATTTAAGAGGAGAAAAGTAGACTTACCACCGGCTTTCATTGCAAGTTGTCTTGAACTACAGTGTGTCGAATGTTCTCACCGGTAAATTCTACAGCATGCAAGCAGCAATGTAAACAACACGAAGAAGTCCTATTTTAAACAATTGAAGGAGGGAGACAAATTAGACCATGGTGTCCGCGTTAAAACTAATAACTAATAACTAAAATTTGGAATAGTCGGCCAATTTCAAATCCCACCAATGCACCATGAGTCCTCTCTGGCTAGGAACGCCCCAAGCTCCACCCACACTGACTGTTTAAACATAGCATTTGTTTTGATTGGCCAGACTCAAGTCCATCACAATTGGATAACCCGAGCTGCAAACACTCCCATTGGTCATCGTTTTATAAAACGCAGAGCAACCCAACACCATTGGATAAAGTGGTTGCAATTCGAAGTACGCGCTCGCCGACATGGTCATTCTATTGGCTACTCTCATTATGAAAAACGCCCACTGGGTTATACGACTGAGGATTGTGGGATATGTAGTTGTGCAATATCATGTAGAATTTAAAGGTACGACATTTAAAGAGAAAGAAACACTATTGGATAGAGCAGTGTTTTTCAACCACTGTGCCGGGGCACACTAGTGGGCCCTGAGACCTTGTCTAGTGTGCCGTTGGAATTTGCCCAATTTTATCTTTCCAAAAAAATCAGGCCATTATTCTGTATTTTTGCTATCTTCAGACGAGGAACTGTAATAGTCGTCTATATCAGTAGGTGGCAGTAGATTTTTATATACTTTTTATATACTAATTATCTGCTCATCAAGTAGCACACTACATTTGATAATTTCACTTGTTTAACAAAGCGGTTGAAGATTGCACTGTAAAAAAATAAAAACATAAGTAAAGCATACCCTGCGATTGGCTGGCAACCAGTTCAGGGTGTCCCCTGCCCACTGCCCAAAGATAGCTGAGATGGACTCCAGCACCCCTGCGACCATACTGAGGATAATAATTATTATTATTATTATTATAAGCGGTGCAGATAATGATGGTTGGATAAATAAAGCACATCATTCTTTTTTTATTTTAAGTATTATTTTATTATTTTATGTACTAAGTATCTGCCTATGAGGTAGTATAGTGAAATATTCTACATAACTTCATTTTCAAGCATTTTCGACGGACGGTGTGCCTCGGAACTTTTTTATAAATCAAAGTGTTGTACATTGGTTCAAAAAGGGTTGGAAAACACTGGGCTAGAGAACAAAGCCTGAAGTTTTAAACCAACCATTCTAGAGTAACGGTGCAATTGGTAAAAATGATTGCCTTCTTTAATAAAATTTGGGAAATAAGTTGTTTTAAAACTACTGATGTTAAACACAAATACGAGAATTGTTTGTTGCATCCCTGAAAAAGAGTTAAAATGAAGAAATAACACAGTATTTCTTTTCCAGTGTTTATTATTAAAGTGTAAATATTGTCCTGAATATTTTTTTTTTCAGTTAGAAGGGGAAGTCAAACCAAAGGAGTTTTTTTAAATCGCACAATTCACGGATCCCATCACCGCCTGGGTTGTCGGGGCACCACAGAGGGCGCAACTCTGGACAGCCATTTCCACTGTTGACGATTTCTGGCCTATTTTGAGATTTTTAGATGAGGCACCAGTCCTTTAGTAAATGTTGCCGGCCCAGTTCTTCCCCTCCTCCTGCCCCCTTGCACTGCGCTCTTGAGAATTATCTCTGCCAGCCCTGAAGATCTTGTGACGTGACCATACTGTTGCAGACTTTGTGCAAAGTTGAAACAGTTCTTCGTTGGGTCCAATACGCCCCCTGAACGTGCTGCACATTGTTTCATTTGTCACATGGTTGATGTAGCTAATGCCCAGAAGTTTCCTATAGCATGACATCTCCATGGCCTGGATTTCTTCATTCCAGTTTTTATGTGAGATTCATTGTTTCACAAGCGGGGAGGAAGATAAAAGTAACCAGCGCTTGGATGAGTCTGATCTTTAATTTCACTGCTATGTTCCTGTCCCTCCAAATGGTTTTAAGGCTGATATGTTCGACTGTGGTTTGAGCTATTCTTGCCATGAATTCTGGGTCTGCCCTCTCTTTTGATACGACAGCTTCAAAATATTGAAATTTGTTGACTGGTTCAAGCTCTTGGTGCTTCATAGTGATGTTTGAGGTGATACCTCGGGGGTTATTGGTCATCCATCCATTTTCTGCGCCGCTTATCCTCACTAGGGTTGTGGGATTGCTGGAGCCCATCCCGGCTGACTCCAGGCAGTGGGCAGAGGACACCCTGAACTGCAACACATTTGCACCTAAGGGCCATTTGGACCGGCCAATTTCAGACCTACTCTGTCAAACGCCTTCTTGAAATCCACAAAGACGTGATAGAGGGTTTCTATGGTGTTGTTGCAACTTTTCGCATAGGATGCGCGGATTAAGAGTTTGTTCTGTGGTCCTCCTTCTCTCCTAGAAGCCTTCCTTCAAATTATTGTATTATTATTTAAAGAAAAAGGAATTCCGACTAGTAATGTGTTTGTAGAATATTGATCAAAAAGCAGGATCCACCAAGTTTTGTCCATCACAGGGGCAGCCATTTTGCCACCTCTTGCTGACCAACGGAAGTGACATTGAAACAGCACAGGGGTCAAGTTAAAAACGATTGCAGTAGAGCGGTGATAGTTTGGTAAATTAGGTCTTCACTCATCAAATGTAAACATTGCCTCCCCCTGAGACAGAAAAAGTAGATTTTGCTGCTTATTTTATAGTCCATGAACACTTAAGTTATCGTAATGCTGCATAGTGGGCATGAAATGAAATTTAGGGTTGGTATTTTTAAAAAATATTTGGAGTCATGACTCGAAGAGAGCCACTGAACCCCACATTAAGCAGGAAAAATCCTACTCTAAAGCATTAATAACAAACCATGTGTCATGTCAATGCTCTTGAAGAATAAGTTCAAACGTAAAGATCAGGATGATGGATGAACTCCGACATGATATTCTCACACCGTTGTGGTGTTTCCAATCCAATTGTTCCTGTAACTCACTAAAACGTGACTTCAGCTGGAGCGCAGGCTGTGACATTCTTATTGTGTGGATGTAGCCTCAGTTTCCATGGAAACTTCTTCCAGAACACTCGATAAAATACCAAATGACCAGTAAATGTCTCAGGAAAAACAAAATCAATCTCCACATGAAACCATTGTTTAGAATAGTCACTGCAAGAAAATGCAAACATATAGTAGAAATGATTTTCATATATATATATATATATATATATATATATTTCCTCTCTTTTGGAATCGTTAATATACTGTAAGAGAACAATCTAATATGATATTCTGCATAAGATTCTTACTTATAGAATGTAAGTTCAGCAGCAAAATCTAGCTCACGGAACAGACAGTTTTTCATTTTTACGGGGCTGAAGTGATGGCCAATCGACTAATCAGGACTCACATGTTTTATGAAGCCTATCCGGCGATTGGTTGTGACATTTGGTTATCACCTGAGCCTTGAGCAACTTTATTGTTGTATTTGCTCGACAGTTGTCAAATGATTGCGGTCTATCCAACCATTATCTGCACCGCTTATCCTTAATAGGGTCGCGGGGTGATGGAGCCAATCCCGGCCATTTTCGGGCCGTGGTTGCCAGACAGTCGCAGGGCACACAGAGACAGACAACTCACTCGCTCATTTACATCTAGGGACAATTTGGAACGGCCAATTAACCTGACATGCATGTTTTTAGAATGTGGGAGGAAACCGGAGTGCCCAGAGTAAACCCACGCAAGCACGGGGAGATCATGCAAACTCCACACAGGAAAGTCCAATCTCATGACCTCATTCCTGTGCCACGGACGCGCTAGCCATTTAGCTGCTAAATGATTGCGGTATTAGTTACTAACACCGATACCGTTGTTATATCATTTGTACTCATGGTACACACATCCTCCTAAAAATCTGAAAAATCGAAAGAAACAACAATACAATTCATGTAGAATTGTTGCTTAAAGGGACATTGTGTATTATTTACCTTCCAGTGGTAAAGAAAAAAAAAATATTGATTGTAAAAATAAGCAAAACAGATAATCTATCATATAAATATACATATTTAAAAAAATGTAGGTCAAGAAATTTGTATTTATTTGACATAACATGATTGGAGCTGACATGATTGTCCACTATCTTGGTCTTATGTTACTCCCCCAAACCCAATATTTTGTGAAAGGGTAGGCAAAACAAAATAAAAAATAGGAAGAAAAATAGTGCGAGTGGTCACTTTGAGTTTCCACTGTTTGTGTTCTTCCTTGTGCTTTGTAGCACATGTTTTCGGTTGCACAACAAAATAAGCGATATATGGTGGCCAAATATCGTCCCTTTGAATTACATGATTTTTTGACAAATTTTTAATCACTCGAATTTTTAGTTCCGGATAGGGAAATAACCACCTATGGTCATAAAATAACTGGATTAAATATTGCATCTTTTATTACTACTTGAACATTAATTCATTTTTGTAATAGAAATCTATTACAGAACTTTTTATGAGATCTCATCTCACGAATTGAATAATGAAGTTAGAAATAAATGCTGTGGGAGTCTACTTTGTATGGAAAAGTCATATTACATGAGGTGTAACGTTTTAAGAAAGGTTAGCATATTTGCTTCAGGTCCCCGGTTCAAGACCAGGTGGAAACATAAGTTGGCCCTAAGAGGAATGGGCGCCACCAGGTTGTATTTGCCCAAGACACACCACAGGAAAGTGGGCCCCTATAACCCGAGTGGTTAAGGGATCCAACCAACCAACAGACCAACCAACAGACCAATCAACAGACCAACCCAAAAATTATTGGACAAAATGGACAGAATATGACTACAATTCAAATGTAGAGTGCATACCTTGAATGTGTCTTCCGGCTGATAAAGCCAAGTTCATCTTTTGTTTCCCCTTGGGGAAGGCTTGGGGTGCGACGGAATACATGAATCAGCGTTACGTAATTAGTATACAAAAAAATTAATTGTATTTTATAACAGTTACAGAAAAAAAGACATAATCAAATTATAGGTGTATTTGGTAAAGATAATGATTACTTTACAGGATTACAATTTTATTCAAAAGTATATTTATCCTGCACATTTCAGGAGACAATGATGAAGTCCGGTGGGAGTTGGTTGAACTCTTTTTATTCTTTTCTTTGTTTACATTAGTTTTATTAATAAAACAAATCATGTCTGTTTGTGCAACAAATAAATCAAATTTTTGATTTCATTTTTATTTTGAAGATTCAAAAAACAACAACAAAATGGATAATGTGTAATGAGCCTCTTATGTGGGAAACAGAAAAATACAGCAAAACACACATGTATTCCTACAATATAAAATAGCAGCCTTTTGAAATGCAAATAAAATCACATTAACACATCTTAAGTATGATTTCTATGCAGTTATTTTTCTTTTTTTATATTTGGGTCCATGGCCGATCCCACATTTGCCAGTTTGTTAAAAACAACTACTTTCCCGGCTTGTGACGCTTTAGAGCAGAGATTGAGCCGCACAGCTATTTTAACAAGGGACAGTGGAAAGGAAAACAAGCAAGAAGAGCAGCCCTGGAGTTTTGAATTGCAAGTCCTCCAGGCAGGGGTTCAAGCCTGAGAGCCACATCTTTATGTCAAAATATATGACTTTGTTGCATTCAAGGCCACAACTTGTATTAACCGAGACAGGTGAGAGAGCTGCAGTCAAAAGTGTCACTTCCATTTGCAAACTCGTACCAGATGATCTTCCCTCTTGTCTCATGACACCCCTAGTTGAAATGTAATATTTTTTTGATAAATTTTTATGGCATTGGAAAGGTTGAGTGTTTAAATTGTGTTTATTCTCAGACAGAAACTATATTAAAACTGAAATAAATTTACTTCCCAAATCTTTTTTTAATTTGTAAACATTTTTGGAAAAGCGCCACTCACTTGTGCTAAAGAGCTGCATACGACTCCTGAGCTGCGGGTTGCCGACCCCACACAGATAGACATGATAAGAAATCCCAGACATTGTTTGTAATTATTAAAATGGATACTTTGTGTGCTTAAACAATACTAGGTTCTTAATGGGCTCTAATATGAACCAAAACAGATCATCTTGTCTGCAATGTAAAGGAGGAAGTTTTGTTTTTGCACAATAAACTACGTATACTACATGGTCAGCACTTTAGCACTTTTTTTGTTGGACTACAAGCAATTACTGGATTTTGGTTTCATTGGCCATTTACCTTAAACAAATTAAAGGTATTTTATTTTTATGTAGTTTAGTTTGAAGTGGTTTAGCATATTTGGTTGCAATCGGAAAAAAATAAATTATATCACTGCAATATTATCTTACTTGGATAACGTTACTGATTACATTTTTCATCAGGTAACTAGTAACTGTATCATATTACCCGTACATTTTTTAAGTACCGCTCTCAATCCTGGAAGACTGTTATTCGAAACTCGAGAGTGAGCTGACACTAAACTGCCACTCCAAACTTTCCAGGTTGCGTGAAATCAATAATGGTTGACTGCGAAATCCGGGAAAGGGGCGGAAACGGACAGGCGGATGGGATGCTCCCAGATCTTGTTTCCTGTCATCTGTGCAAAGGCCTGCCAAGTAACAAACGCTTCCACCACATGTGCTCCGTGGCTCTGTTAGCCTCTGCTCGAACACAAGGAACACAGATACACACACAGCTGTTTCCCAGCACAAGTAGGGTTTTTTTTTAACAGTAAAATAAATTATAGGAATTAATCGACATATTCTGTGACATCATGTACTCGTCAACATTTAACATTTAACTTCAGCACCCACAATCCCAACCTATTTACAAGCTGTAACCTAAATCAAGAGAAAAACTTGCAGTTTTAAAATGTATTACTTTAAAAGCAGTCCAAACCAGAGATAGTAGAATATATTCCTTTTTTTAAAAAAATACACAATGACCAGCAAAACTAAAACAACTTCAAGTCACAATATTACCTTCAGTGCTTAATTGGCTGCATTTTAATGAAATCCAAAATGCTTTAAATGCAATAAAAGAAAATTATTAAATTGAAAAGTGCAAAATTTTCATCTAGATTAGCGGCCGTTCTACTGTCTACTAAAAAGTGAACTGCACTTGTATGACCCCAATCCATTATCCCCAATCACATATTGCTGAGAGCCGGGGATGAGAGAGCAAAAAAGTGTTGTGGCGGCTCTTCTTTTCTGTTCTTATTACATAAAATGAACAACACCCATCCAGCCACGATCTTTTATCAACGGTCCACTATTGCTGCAAGCGGAGGCCGACAGAGTGCATGATGAAATGGGGAAGGGGTTACTTGGTGGATTTTCGGATATCTTGCGAGTTTGTGGTCCAGATTAACCCCGATAGACAGAGAACAATATCTGGGCTTTGCCATGCTCAACATGTGAAAACAAACTTTACTGTCTGTGGTATGAAAATACAGGTGTCATCTCGCTTTTACAGGGCATTATTACATCTACTTTTTAGGAGTGTACTTGACCTTCAGTTGTATTTGTTTTCTTAACAATTTTTTTGCCACGGCCAACTGAAAACAGGGCCGCGAAACACTTTAGGGTCCCCACCCTTCAGTTGAGTAACCCTTTAGCTAAATAAAATTAATTTGAGTATTGGTTTGGTATATATATATATAATATATATATATATATATATATATATATATATATATATATATATGTGTATATATAACATTTGATAAAACATTTGATATTACATTGAAAAAATGTTCGGCTAAATATTTCACGTATTTATTTTCATGGCATAGGAGAAAGACACAAAAATAAGAACAAAATAAATTCCTAAAGGGACACTACATAATACTTGACTACTAAATGTCGCTGTATGGTGTAGTAAAACTGAAAACAAGTACAATACTCCAAAGCATAGGGAACAACACCAACTACGGAGACTCAGAGACCAAAAATTGCCATTTTCTTCTATTGTTTTGCCCACCATAGCAGCAAGATGTCGGATAACCACGTCATCTCCCTCTATAAGAGAAAATGTTCTGAAAAATGAATTCAGATTCCTCGACCTACAAGTATTTAAACAAAAATGCACATTTGGGGCGGCAGTAGCTCAGGAGGTAGAGCGATCGTTTTAGGATTAAGGGATCCCAGTTCGAATCCCGGCTTGTCCGTGTTACATGCCGAAGTGTCCTTAGGTAAGACATTGAACCCCCAATTACCCCCAATAAGCAGGTTAGCGCCTTACATGGCTGCACAGATCACGGCCGCTATTGGGAAATGTGAAGCACAATGTAAAGCGCTTTGGGAAGTCATTGACTTGAAAAGCGCTATATAAATGCAGATCATTTCATTTCATTTCACATTTGAATGATAACTCTCACACTAACCCTCTAACCCATATCCCTCTAACCCCTTACCCTAATATATGATAGCTCACATATTTTTGCGTTTTATACAAATCAATATTGTTATTTTTTAAGGGAGTTTTTTTTCATCAATCACTGGAAGTCGCTAAATAATACACAAGGTCCCTTTACATACTCAAAGCAAATAAAATGAGGACTTGTCTCCGTAAACATGGATTTACTCCAAAGCATGTTGTACATCAACGTAGAAATATACGTCCAAAATGTTTAGTCTCTGCGTAAATCACTACCAACAACAGAAAAAAACAATGCCTGCCTCTAGGGGCTTTAATTCACCTTTACAGTGCTCCCAAGCCTACATGCAAAGCACAGAGGTAGCTTTTCACATATCAATACCCGGTATGTATAAAATCGGAGGGGGAGATGGGGAAACAACATCATTGGGCCACATGTCTCTGGTTTAAGTTCATTATGATAACACAAGAGTAAACTGACTTGTTGTAGTAGCAGAAATGACCTGTAAAAAGCAGTTTGGTGCCAAAGTGATTCCAAGATTTGTAATTTTACTGTTTTTTTTTTACCAGACCATGCAGGCAAAATCATTAATAAACAACAACAGAAAATCTCTCATGATAATCTCATAGTTTTTTTTTTGTATCTGACCTTTGCTGGCTTGGAACAAAATGCCTAATCCCCAATGCTATCTGTTAATTTAAAAGTTTTTTTGCAACTATTTGAAATTGTGTACATTGTATAACAATTTGTGCACCATTTTTTTTTTCAAACAGATGAAGACGTCATCGTACATTGCTGCATTCTACATACCATGTCTTTCTGTGAGTAAATAGCTGCCCCGTTGTTTTTGTAAGGTTTAATATCGCATAATGTGGGGATTTGCAATCATTAATCAGGAGCGCAATAAGCTCATGTTAGTTATGTTTATGTTTAAGGCCAAACCCAAAGAGAGGGCAAAAGCTGTACTTGCAAGTGTTTATGGAAATACCTTCTGAGATGAGATACTTACAAAAGAACAAAAAGAGAGATTATTCGCAACCGCAAAAGTTAACTTGAGCAGCAAGTGTTGTATCTGCTTCCTACGCATGCAAATCAACACAAAAGCAATCAATGGTTTTCAAGGGCATTAGGAAACGGGGCAGGTAAGTAGCGCTGCCAAAATGTGTTTCCACACATTCAACCAATGGACTTCCTCATTGTGCTAAAAATTTTGTTAGACTATTAAGTGTAATCACACTATTTTTTTCTATAATGAAACATTTAATACAGCCTTTGCATCTATTAAAATTTGTTAGATTTACTAAACTAACTCACCGAATCATATCAATATTAACTCATATTAACTGTGAGCACGGTATATATTTTTTCAAAAACTCTGCTGATAATTTGTTTGCATGTTATATCTATTTTCTGATAATTAATTAACAAATACTCAATAATAAGGACGCTCTCGTGTCCAATTAACTCATTTAGCATTGGTTAAAATGCAACACAGAAAGGCTAATAACTAAACATTTTAAATACAGGAATCAGTTGGGATGTTTCTGGGGTCAGAGGGTTCACACGCAGAAAACAAGAAATGTATATGTTTTATATTAAATTTGCTCTCACTATCAAAAATGTCAATCCTTATTTTTGGGGGAGTTCCATGTTGATGATTAGGCATACTTGGCACTGCACCAGAATGCGTGTTCTGATGCTCTAAACCTATTTTGCACAACAAAACCCCCAATGTAACGGATGATTTGGTTCAAGCCTGAGAGTACAGTACTGTTTTATTACCAGACCATGCAGGCAAAATCATTAAAAAACAACAAGAGAAAATCTCTCCGGACAGTCTTATAGAGTTAGTCTTGTATCTGACCTTTTCTGGCTTGGAACAAAACGCCTAATCCCCAATGCGATCTGTTAATTTAGAGTAGAGTAGACTTTTGACTAATAAGAGCATATATATGTTTTGGCACAGAACGAGTAATGCAATTTTTGTAGATTTGATCAAACCATGATTAAACATCATGTGCATTTTGCTGAAAAGTGTGGTAGATAACATCACGTTTAATTTACACAAATGACACCTCACCTTTTCTAAAAGAATGATAAAGTCTATAAACACAGTATTGAATACATATTTTTAAGCAACCCACTGATCGAGGCGTTTGGTTGTGTGCGTGAGTGTATGTGTGTGCTCAGGTACACAAAGTTCTTATTACATCCGTTACACTCATATACATGTATGTCAGACACACAACAATGCACATTTGCTGTATGTTCCCACTTTACAGGGAATAACTTAAAGCGCCAGCATAAAAACCGTGTATCTAACGTGTATCATGCTTCCATCATATAAGGGGAATGAATGACAGGAGGTTCTTTGAAAGGCTGGAAATCGTGTTGACAGTGTAAACTCTCAAAGTATTAATTTGTACTGGCAAGTGTTAACAAAAATAACAAAATTAAAAGAAATACCTCCAAAGTGCGCTGTTGGATGTTTTTTTTTAATCCCAAATTCCACTGAGCGAAAGAGGTGTGATAAAATGTTATTCCAAAAGTAACACTACTGTATTATTTTTTATTTTTTTGCAGTATCCATCAACATTGTTGCATATATTTTCATTAAATCTAACACAAGACTGGAATTTCTTTTTTTGATATGTCAATAATGCTACACTTAAAAAGCTAATAGGAGGTAGCTTTTCATTAACGAGGTGGAGAGTTTTCACCTTTATTCATAAGGAAAAGAGTTCTACAATCATTCACGTTACAGAATTCACCTACACGTATTCAAGATTTTGGTAGTGAAATAATACTACTGTATTTCATATTTACTTCCACATTGCTACCCTATCTCTCATGGGGAAAGGCATCATTATAAAACAGGAGGGGCCTAGAGTTAGCTTATTTGGACAAGTCTGTTTTTTTCAATGAAGCCAGGAAATAGTCTTCAGCTGTGAAAATGATTTGGGATGACGTGAAGGGATACATCCAGATGCAGAAGGGGGATGAAAAAGTGCTGCTGAAAGTAATGTTGTGTTGAGGGCAAGGGCAGGTGGGGCATGAGCCCAAATGGAAACATATGAACGAGACAGAGCCTTTTTCCATGTGTGCTTGGTCAAGGCACGAGGCAGGAGGGGCTTCTGGCTGAGCAGGATCAGTCAGGGTCCCTGTTATGGCATGTGTCCTTCAGTAATCCCAGCCAGACTTGTGCAGAGTTAAGGTACTCCGGACAGGAACCGTGGCAGAAAGTCCGCTGCAGGAAAAAGATCCGTTCAAGGCTTTTGCTCCTGCAAACATTTGTGTTCATCAGTAAGAAAGTCCTGGAAACTTTTATTTTGTGCCCAGTGCAGCAGCCTCCACACAGATATCATAAGGATCCCAGTGGGCTCAAATTTTGCTCTCTGGTTGCATAAAAAAAGCCCCTCTCTTCACAACACATTGCTGCGGTGTCACAGGACGAGGGAGTGACGCAGTGCGCTGACGTAGGCGCGTGTTCTTTCGCCCCCTGTATCGGGTTGCCGTCTTTGGGCTGCGCTCTTACCCTCGCAGGGAATCACCTATCCTGGGGCAGGGAGAATGCCACCACTGACGCACCCGGTTACGCCAGCACTGACTCTGGATGCGCTTGTGTATTGCCAGAAGAGTCTGCCACTGAACGTAAATATCCACCTAATCTACTGTGCATATTCAGTGTGTTATTGGAGGCGGTTTTAACCCCGAACAGACACCCGATTTCTGATCGTAAAAAGCATGTGAGTCATGACGGAGCCCCCCTTGCCAATTCAAAATGGTCCAGGCTAAACAGATCTGGGGTGGCTACATATATACAGGCATCCCCAAAGCTGAGAGAATAGCAGTACAACAGCACATGTAGGCAGTGGATTTCTGACTTTCTGATTCAACTCCCCAACCAAAGTTTTTCTTAAGTTCCAACACTTCACTCCTCACATCCATTTCACAGTGGACACTGCTCCGAGGCGGACTGGGGTTCTTCTTTCTTTTTCTTCCTCTTTTTCTTGTGGACGGACCAGCAGACAGTGGCCATAAGCAGGAGCACCAACCCCGTGACCAGGAGCACCATTGACACAACCTTGGTCTGAGGCAGGTCGTTGTAGGTGTAGGTAACCCCTGTCCCGGCCACGCCGATCACCAGTGAGATGATTCCGAAGGGGAAAATGCAGCGGTACCAAGACTTCTCCATGCCACCTGTGGCTTGGGACAGACGTTCCAAGGAGGAGAGCACTTCAGGGACTTTAGCGCTTTCAGCTTGTGAAGACTGGCCCTCCTGTGGTTGGCATGCTAGGGGACCCGTGGTGCAGCCCATCCTTGCTGCTAGGGAAGGGGGAGTCTTCACTTCCACGGCCTTGTAGAGGAAAGCATTTAGATGTCGTCCGAACGGAGCAATAAGAACTCTGTGCACTACAGCAGGAAACACTTTCTGATCAAGTTTGTCCTCAACAACACTCAGGCTCTCCTCCCTTTGTGACCGTCTCGCTACACAGCGGCTGTTCTGACTCTGAGGCAGCACACATTGTAAACTAGACTGAGCACAGCAGCCAGGCACATATAAAGCAGTGTGGCAGGTAGGCGGAGCTCTTGTGAAATCTGTGTTCGCTTATTGGTTTTCCTTTATGTGACGTCAGGACTCTTTGAAAGTGGGAGGATGGGAGGGTGATGAAAGAATAAGAGGGGAGAGTTAACATCTCCCTTCTTTTACCAATCAATATCACACGATTGTAGTATATCAGTGTTATTCACTAGAGAGGCAAAAAAAAGAAGACAACTGCTATGTAAAGCAAAATCACTTCCATTGTTGTATATTTGATGTGCAGTGCGCCACTCTGCAATAACAAAGGTGTGCCACCGCCACAAGTAAATTCACTACTGATGCATCAGTGGGGGCCTGTACACGTAAATAAACCCACACCCTAAATGAGCGTCCCTTAAAACTAACACTTGTTAAAAGGCTGAACAGGCAATTTCAACAATATACATTGCAATATACAGTACAATAACCCTCACTCATTTTCTACTCACTTGCATCAAAACCGGGCAAGCGACATTACGGACACCATTAAAAAAATCGCTATCCTTGCTACTTTGATTTGGATGCCCACTTAGGAAATCTCTGACACTGACATTCATCCATCCATTATCTGCATCGCCTATCCTCAGTAGGCTCACGGAGGTGCTGGAGCTCATCCCAGCTATCTTCGGGCAGTGGGCAGGGGACACCCTGAACTGGTTGCCAGCCAGTTGCAGGGCACACAGAGACATACAACTCACTCGCTCATTCACACCAAGAGACAATTTGGACCGGCCAATTAACCTGACATGCATGTTTTTGGGAGGAAACCGGAGTCCCTGGAGGAAACCCACACAAGCATGGGGAGAACAAGCAAATTCCACACAGGAGGGATTGATCTCACAACCTCAGAACTCTTCCGCTCGCGTGCTAACCACGGCCCAGCCCCTCCATTTGTTAAAAAGTTGTGTGTTCCTTGCTTGTAACAACTATGTGGAAAAAACTTGACATTTAATTGCATGCACACATTCAACCAAGATGCAATTTATCACCAATCTTTATGGTGTATATCCTCATCATATATAACGAGGGACCTGGAGCCTTGCCCTGCCTACTTTGGCGGGAAACTATGGGCTGGTTGCCAGGCATTCAGAGACATGCAAATAAATGCACACAGCCATTCCAGACAGCAAACCCAAAGGAGAGAAAACACACAAGTATAAGTAATATGGAGGAGCAAGGACTCTCCATACTCCAAGTTGATACCTAATATTTTGTGGGTGAGTGGATAGACCTTCAAGGAGACTCAAATGAATTAGGGGTTTAAATAACAGGACATTGCATGACTTTGACTATCTGGTCCTGATTAAATCAAAGAACACCAGGTCTTCAAGGCCTACATAACAAGATAATTTGTTAGCTAATATTTTCATACGCAGGCTAGGCATGCTCACTTAGTTTATGATTAATTTTCTTGTACCATACAGTATGTAATGTTGACTTCCACGAAAAACCGCCTTGCTCCGGCTAATGTTGCAAATGAGAATGCAGAACACAGCACCCCCAAATGCAATTGAACCGATGAACTAAGCTGCCAAAGTTGTTGCTCTAGCCTCGAAGAATTTGAGAGGAATGTTTTGTGAGTACTGTGGAGGGAAAAACAACATGTTCAAGAGAAGGCAGATTCCTGGGGGAGCATTTGAGTTTCTGTGGATTTTCTTTTTCGCTTCTATAGAAGACAAAATGGGTTACCATTCCACCACATACGTTTTCTGCCTAACAGTCACTATTTCTCCACACCGTTATTAGCCTCTACAAAACTCCAGTATTGGCAATATTTTAGTTTAAAACGCTGCAACAAAATTATATAAACCTGAAAAAGACAAAACACTTGAAAACATAAATATGAAGTGTGAGGCCTCATTTGAACAAATATTTGGGTTTTAATCATGTTCTTTTTGAAAGGAATCTGGAGCTACAGTACAGGAACTATGGTAGTTAACTATTTACTACTTGCTAAGCCTGATTATGATTTGTTGATTTCAATGCAGTACTTTCCCATCATTTTCTGTGAAAACACTGCACCATATATAGTATATACACAGACACAGTTGGTGGGGAGAATTTATGCATGTTTGTTGTCAAAGTCAATTTGTATCATTAATAGTTAAGTTGAGAGGAAGAAGGATTAGCAAAGCTGCTTTACAGTTAAAAGATCCTGGGTTACAGCTTTCGGCCTCCCTGTGTTAAGTTTCCATGTTTTTTGTGCCTTAGTGGTTTCCTCCGGGCACTTTGGTGAGCCACAACATCCCAAAAACATACAAGGTAGATCCAAACTGTTACTAGATAGATAGAGATAGATAGATAGATACTTTATTCATCCCCTAAGGGAAATTCACATTTCCAGCAGCATCCCTGAGCTGAGAACAATACAAGTCAGTGTGTGAATGGTTGTCTGTCTCTGTGTGCCCTACAACTAGCTTGCAACCAGTCCAGGGTGTCCCTTGCCCACTGACCGATGTCAGCAGAGATGGGCTCCACGAACTTAGTGAGGACATGCAGCTTAAAAATGAATTAACTTTAGAGGCAGACAATTTTGGTGAAAAGTTGTAGGGCGTAAAAAAAGCATTGGCTCTCATGTTCACAATCTGTTGACCTAATTAGCCTCAAAGATGGATTTTATAGCAGTCGTGCGAAACCCCTATCAACGCTTCCAGAAAAGAGCCCAAAAAAACTCTTATTTTCCAAAATGATGGCTAAATTATTGCTGCTGTTGACAATAGAAACCGCTTCCTCTGTAAAAAAAATGGATATCAGTGAAAACATTTGAACATAATACACAATGGCATGAAAATAATTTAACAGGGCAGGTCAATGTTGGTGGTCACAAGCTGATCAGCTATCTGCTCAGCGGCTGAAGAAAGGCTGCATAGGCGTGGGCGATATGTCCAGTGGGACTGTGTTGGAGTTGTTGTGATCTGGTCGAGGATACTTCCTCACATTGCATCAGTCCACAGTTTAAATGCATTGCTTGAATTCTCTAAATCTTAAAGGAAAGCTCTTGCTTTTTTTCTACCAGGCAAGTGGAATTGAAACCTGAGTGATTTTGTTCATTATGACTCACGAGAAGATTAGAACTTTAGTTCATTTTCTAGAACAACCACTGTTCACCACCAGTGGAAACCCGCTCCCCATGTATTTCATCTCAGCCTTGGTGTGTTTCACGGGCCTGTAACACCCACGTCCTGCTGCGTGAACTCAGAGCCTCCTGTTACCCCATCTGTTAAGGTCGACGCCATCCACATGTCATCTGCGGGCACAAGCCCTAACACCTCTCCCAAGACTTCCACACACATCACATTTTGTGAGGAAATCAACCATCAAATGGCTTAGTTCCTACGGCTTACAAATAGTTGTGTGGTATTCTGTACAACTAGAGAGAAGTATTGAGAAATTTAATCCCTGAATTCCAAATGAAAGCCCATCACATTGGCTTGAAACATTCTCTCCAAAGTTTTGCTGGTCCCAGGTCACGGTTCATAGTATGAACTTCATACACCTTTTAATTTGCTAAATTCAAACACTTTTTAAGGACTTTAAAAGTCAATTTTCCAATTTCTCCATTTCCATTAAATGAAAAAATTCCAATATGAATCACTTGTTTTGTGCTAATACACATTTCATAGTGCCCTGTTTAGGTGTAGAATACACCTGTCGTCTTGGGCGCTTCATAGGACAATGCCATTCAAACTAATGCCAGCTGCTGTTAAACATGAAGGAAGAAGAAAACCAATGGCAAAGTGAAGCTACCAGAGAGCAGTGTCTAAAACATTTTAAAGCAGACTTGTTGAAAACCATGGCAACAATTTCAAGCCTTTAACAAGAATTTTACCCAAATTCCATTACTTTTCCAAATTTTCTAGGATTTTAAGAATCCGAAAACACCCTGCCAAGAGCATAAGAAACGATGACATGAATGATTGTTGATGTGGTTTTAATATTTAATTACAGATCTTGCACAGGATATAAAAAAATGTAAGGCTTACAATTTACTTGGAACACTAAACACACACCCAAATAAATCTCAATGATTTGGAAAGATGGGAAGTCATTAGTCTGGCTCAGAGTCCAGGATTAGGGCAGGAAAACGTTGACCTCCTTCACCTAGCAGAGAGTACAAATCTCTCAACACACTGTGGTTGGTACATGAAAGGACAATGGAGGCCAGTTGAGGGGACACAGCATCGAGCAGTGCCTGGAACATGGACAAATAAACATCACTTTAAGTCATTAATTTAAAAACATATATACTTTGTCAAAAATGAGGGCCACCCAATGTGCTCTTTCACAACGATTTTTTTTATCATCAAGTCACCCTTTTTTGTGATTTGACTGTTCTCAATGCAAACAATTCAAATTTCACATGTTTAATTATTTTCAGGAAACGCATGTTTGTATCTATTGAATTTGCAAAATTCCCACTGTCCCTCACATTTATAGACATATTTTTATTTTATGACACTGATGTACAATTTTTTTTTTTTTATGACATTGAATAAAATGTTCCTTATCTTTTACAAGCTATCTTGGTTACATGTGAGATAATTAAGCATAGTGAATAGGAATGACTGATACAGTATACCTACTTAAAAATTGTTTTTTCTCATTTTAATACTGAATAAAAATCTTTTTTGAACCCCAATAGCAAAATATTTCACCTAAATTAAGTTCATTCATTTTTTATTTTCTTATTTCTTTAAGGTGGCACAAATTTCTAAGTATGTCAGAAAAGAAGCGGGTCTCTGAGTAATTTCTATCAAAAGGTATGACTTTCTTTTATTAATAAAATAATCCAAACCAAATGCTCCCTTTGGCAGCTAGAGGACAGTAAAGGGTGTACTCTCAGCTTAGGTAGCCCCATTCTAATTGTTTGAGCTGACGTAGTCTAATCTTACTGCCCATGGACTGCTAAAACTTTATTTTGCATTTCTGTTGCATTCATTTCAAAGTGATGAGACAATTAAGGCGGAAATTATATTTTTTCATGGCGCCAACTTGAGTTTGTATAGCATGATAAGTTGGTTAAGGTGTGAAACTGCATTCACTCAACTGTTAAAATAAACCGGCTAAACAAATTCAGTACCGGAAATGAAAAACATTTGTCTATTTTTTGTAAATAAATGTGTTATACTTAAAAGAAAAAAATCCCTGAACATCCATGGTTATATTACTTAGGGTAGGTTACTAAAGTAGGCTGAACGATAAAGCATAATAATGAAAACCTATGGTAAGCTAAAAAATAATTTACATCCTTTACATGGTTTTGATCAATGTTTCTCAACTAGTCTGACTTGAGGACCCAGCATACCACCCTAATTACAATGTGCGCCCCAAATAAAGAAAGCAATTCGACTACTCGAATATATCGAATGAAACGATTCTGCAGTTTAAAGTAGGGATAGTAGAATACCGTCACGTTTTTTTAAACAAAATGAGCAGCAAAACCAAAACGAATTCAAATACTGTATATACTTGCATATAAGCGATCTCACAAAACTGCGTTAAAATAGCCACATACTATCGGGAAATTCCTACCTAAAATATCAATAAAACATGAAAGCTAACAATGATAACTAATTAATAGTGAAAAAAATAAATATCATAAAGATTAATATACTTGTAAAAAGCTTAAAATATAAGCAGCACCTCAATGACACTCGTACACAATTTTGGTATTTGGGAATCATTGACTCGATCGTTGTTGTCACTGTTTTCCACTTTTCCTTCGCTTTATCACTAACTCTGACAGGATCCAATATCATGGGCAGAAAAAGTAATTAAAAAGGAAAATCAATCAAATGAGATCAAAAACAATGAGTGGCAAGAGATCGAGCAAGGATTGATCACAATATACTGTTAAGGAGTGTAGCTGAACCTAGTGTAGTCATTTTCTTCTTCTTAGCAATATTTTGCCAAAGCAAAGAACTGCGACCCACTGAAAACAGCTCCATGACGCCCAGGGACCGATCAGTTGAGAAACACTAGTTTTAGATCATTTACAATTTACTTTCTAGGTTTAGCAGAAGATTATCTCGTAAAATCAGACAAATTGCTGGCGAAACGTTAAGACTGTTGAGAAGCAGAGTCGTGTCTTTCACGATGTCACCAGTCACTGAAATACATCATGCCATATATCATTGGAAAGACTAAACTCATTTCAAAACGTATTCATCAAGATACCAGAAAACTATAGCGCCGGTATAACTTACCCACAAGTGATGTAATATTCTAGTCACGAAACGATTATTCACAAAGATAGTATTGTTATATTCACGAGAGTCCAGTGATTCCAACCGCGTAAAATCTTTGCTCCAAATTACACCATAATACCGACAGATCCGCCTAAAAGCACCTCTGCATCGTTTGATGATCCATGTTGTTATCAGTTTGTTTTGCTCTGTATTTCCCCTTTAAAACATAACAGACTCATCAGATGATTTCAATATAGCTTGTTAGCCTCTGACATTTTGATTAACGCCATTCTCGACCGAATCAAATGTTGATTGACACATTGGTTAGCCATTGAAATTCCTAATATAAATGTATGCAATTTTACGGAAGATATTCAAATCAGAGCCAAAAATAAACATGCGTAAATGCAACCAGGGAGAATTTTCTCCATGCGATTGTCATGCGTCAGTATGCAAATAAGTCATACTGACTTGTGGAAAGTGACGTCAAATATTTTCAACTCTTTCAGAATGTCTAAAAATTGGCACAAGTAAATTACACGGTTGAGGAGGTTTTTAGGGCTGTAAACTGGTCTCCAAAAGGTCACTTTTCGAAATGCCTTGACATACAGTGCTGTTCAAAATAATAGCCAGAATATCCCTGGTTTTTGGTATATAAGACACTGCTTCAAAGAATGGCATTCTTAATTAAAACGTTGATTAGAGAGGGAAAAACCTATAAATAGGTGCAAAAAAAATGTTCACCTTAATTGATCTCCAATACATTACAATGGGTATAAAAACCAGAGACACATGGAAGAAAACAGAAGACAACTATTTAAGGTGACCGAAGAATAACCAGAATGGCAAAGGTCAGTGCCGTGCCAGTTAGAGGACGTATGTGTAAAGAAAATGTATTTTCAAGAATCCCACGCAAAGTACTTCTGTCAAAAAAATACATGTGCAGAATAGTTTAAAATTTGCCAAAGAACGCATCAACTGGCCTAAAGAAAAATGGAGGAACATTTTGTGGACTGATGAAAGTAAAATTGTCCTGTTTTAGTCCAGGGGCCACAAACCGTGTGTGAGACAACCTCCAAACTCTGAATTCAAACCTCAGTACACATTAATCACAGTGAAACATGGTGGTCCAAGTGTCATGGTCTGGGCATGTTTCTCCTACTCTGAGGTTGGGCCCATTTATTGCATACCAGGGATCATGGATAAGTTTGTGTAGGTCAAGATACTCTAAGAGGTTATGTTGCCTGATGAGGACATGCCTTTGAAATATGGACGAGGTAAGTATTAGTTTCAGGAGCGAGCAGCAGCAAGTCAACTGCAGGAGAGAGAGTGGGAAAGGTGAGAGGAGAGAGAGTGGGAAAGGTGAGATGGCACAACATTCATTTGGACAGGTAACTTAAAATTAGTTTTACCTGGTTATATCAGTATCAGAAATTATTTTCCCCCCATTTTATTAACACTCCACTTATTGAAACATGAATATTTTGTTTGTTTGTTTGTTTGTACATGATTCAAATTGAATCTTTTCTTCCGGCGCCGTCACGAATGGCAGCCACTCCAGCAGCTCCCGTGTTATTTTCGATTGTTCTCGATTGTTCTCAGCTCAGGGATGCTGCTGGAAATGTGAATTTCCCTTCGGGGATGAACAAAGTATCTATCTATCTATCTATCTATCTATCTAAATTATCTAAAACACCAAGATTGTTTAAGAAACTAATTGTTGCATAATTCTCTAATGATTCAATCCAATTTACAAATGTTCATCATATTTAGACAATCTAACAAATTGAATTATTTTAAGGAAAATCTTGAGTTTTCACAGAAATCCTAAATTGATGGAAATGTTTATGTAAATTGATGGGCATCAGTTAAATAAAATTTGGTGTCCGTAACCTCAAAATATTTTACTTGCTGCAACATCTTCTTGTCATGATTACTGATGCGGGGACCTGAGTCTGCTCCGTTGGCGCTGCTGACCTCTTTTTAAACCCCTGCCTTCCTGTCAACATTTGTCAGATCGTCTTCGAACCTTAGCTACACGCAAGGCCAGCACTTTTGACTCTTGACTCTATCCTGCCCAGTTTTCTGTCTGATTCCCGTTCCCGACCTCTTTTCTGAACCCGTTTTTGCTCCTCCGTCCCGTCCATCGACCTGTTTTTTCCTCGCTCTCGACATTGCCTTCGCTCGACACGGAAGTGCCACTTCCGCGTTCCCAGCGATCTGCTGCCCGTGAGCGAGGAGATCACCTGGTTGTGGGTGCAAACCCTTTCCTCTTTCTAAATAAAGCTGAGTAAAACAAACGCAATAGGGTCGAGTTTAAGTTCCTGGTCCGTGACACTTCTGGCTAAAATCCTTAATGCATCCTCAGTCAAGCTGCACTTTTGGCCAGTGCACGTACGTGTCTCTTAGCTCGAATACATTTTTTTTTTCATAATTTTTCCGCTTTGGGTTGGCGTTTGGACTGTAGTTGAAACAGTCCTTTTCTTACTTTCACCATTTTCATCCTGTAATAAAAGAAAACCACAAGCATGCACTTTAAATTACTCTCCTGCCCCAATCCCGCCTTCTTTCCCCCAGCTTTATGTGCTCCGTGGCCAGAACACAGATGATAAAAGAACAAAAGCAGATAGGCGCAGCAAAAAATATATATATAACTTGAACTTTGTTGAGCATTGTTAACCAATACTTAAATAAAATATTCTTAATTTTAACACCTCAAACTACACACCCAACCTTAAACATAAAAAATTGAACTGAATTAAGTAAGTGACAATTCCACTAGGAGTCAGCTGTTAAGTATTAAGGTATACTGTAACTTACCTTGGATTTGAATTTTGCTCTTGCAATAAATACAATCACATGCCGACACCCACCTGCTGGAGGTAAATTTCCTGCTGAAGCAGAGCCACTCTTATCCTGATTGCTTCCAACTGTCGCAGCTCTGCTTCTGAGGCGTAAGTGATGGTCACGGGCAAATGCTGCGAAAATGCCTCATCTTCCCCGAGCCCGGCAAAGCAAGCACAAACTCCCTCAGGTCTCCATTGATGCCAGGCTTGCCACTCTGATGAAAAATATGGCTATTTTTAACGCACGGGCAACTAAAACATCAACTCTGCTAATTCTTATTTAGATAGCCCGATGAACTTAATACCTTTTTCACAGCCCAGTTTAATTCTTTTTTAAGGTCTTTCAAAGACATGTTTCCAATTTCTCCAGTAAAATTCAAAGAAGAAATCATGTATTTTACAGAGCCAGAAATATATCTGCAATTTACATATGCAAATTTTAATATTGCATCTACATTTATTACGAGTAACTCGCAAATACATTTGTTTTTGTGACATATCTCGCCCCATAAAGGTGTTGGGTAAATATGACGGTAATATGTAGCTTACATTTTCAGTTGGAGGAAGTTCTTCCCATGACAATTTATCACTGGGAAACGCTACCTTCATTTTTTGCATGGCCCATAAAAAAATTGATCCGTAATCCTTGCACTAATATACATTTCATTGTGCCCTGTTCAGGTTTGACAACATTTAGCCATACAAACTAATGCCACCTGCCATAAATCACAAAGGAAGAAGAAATGTATTGGCAAAGCCAGGAGGGCAGTGTCGGCATCATTTTTAAGACTTGGTGAGAAAAATGGCAGCAATTTCAAGCATTTATAACCACTTCACCCAAAATTCAAGCATTTTTTTAAATTCGTGAAAACACAACATTTAAATTCAAGCATTTTCAAGGATTCCAAGCACCCTTATGCATTGTTTTGAAGACTTTTCACTCAGGCTTGAAATTGGGTCAGGGGTTAAGAAGTAAGGAGGGTGTAGTAAGGAGGGTCATGTATAATGAGCGGCCCTATTGGGTAAAAAAAAAACTTTATTAAAATTTAATTTCACTTTTTTCCCCGCTTAAATGAAGCATTGTAAGTAACAAACGTTATTGAATATGTGCGGCTATGATTAGAATCCTTTATTGACGACGTTAACCATGAGCACAATACTGACTAGCACTCTTACCGCCATAACTTTTGATTGATTCCAATTACATCTAATGTTTTGCGGTTGTGGTCAGCAATATTTTTCGACCATAGCGCAAATACTTTCATACATTATAAGGCATACCTAAAATTTGAGTTCTTTTTAAGGTAATTTTACTTCAAATGCACTGCCTCAAATGCCTGGATGAAATCCTACAAAATCATGGGAAAACATTTTCTCCTTAGATCTACACAATTCACGTATATCACCTTTTTGACCTCACAAAAGCGAATTATGCCGAAATGTGAGATATTTTCATGCCTGTTTACTGAATGTCTAACCACCCATCAAGTGTCAAAAGTCAAATACCGATAATTCTTTACTACCGTAAATTCCGGACTATAAGCCGCTACTTTTTCCCCGAATTTTCAACCCTGCGGCTTATTCAGAGATGCGGCCAATTTATGTAATTTTTTTAACGACCGCCAGCAGCGCTCGAGTATGAGAGATAAGATTTAGACCGGTGGAATACGTGCGCCGAGGAAGATCACAGCTTATGAACGCTGACATACTCTCATCGTGCAAATTGCGCAAAATAAGGCTCATGACGCAGCTTCCATGTTAGAGGCAAACGGTTATATTGCTGGAGTGTAATGAAGTATGGGAGCGTGGAACGACGTCATTAAGTTAAAGTTTCTTTCCGATATTGAGAAAGACAACTTGGACGTCCAAACGTGGGAGGAAGAAGCGGATAGTCAGTCATGAAACTAACGGTTACGGCATTTATTTCCTTAACAGACTAATTAGCACGTGTGCGAGCGTCTTGTTAGTAGCGTGAGGCTACCGCCCAAAGGCACGGTTTAGGATGAAAGTTATATTATTATTATTAAAGCTTTGAAAACTCTCTCGATGTACCGTCTTTCTTTGTAAATATGTGTAATATGTATTTGCAACTGTATATTTTTGTAATGTATTTATTTGAGACACTTATTCTGCACGAGCAAATTAAAAAAGAGGGGCTGAGCAAAAACGGGGTGATGGGAAAGTGGGGACCGGTAAAGGTGAGTTTTTGTGGACACGGCGGACAATAATGGATATATATTTTCCCCACCCTTACCTTTGGAAATATACACTTTTTTTCCTTGGATTACTATCAACGGGCACCCAGAATCTGAAGGTCTGCAACAAATTTTAAGTAAATTAAATTTCAAATTTTAAGTTTAAATATCATTTTACGTTTAATTTGGCGGCTGTGATGTTTGGACTGAGTGCTTCAATGAAGGACATTTAGTTTCAATCGCGGGACTTGAAGTTTGGCTTGGATTAATTTCGTGTTTATTTGAAATGGGTGCATGCGGCTTATGTACAGGTGCGGCTTGTGTATGGACAAAATCGGTTTTCCCCTTAAAATGTGAAGGGGGCGGCTTATAATCAGGTGCGCTCTATAGTCCAGAATTTACGGTAGATTATTCCTGAAAATGGGCCACTGAGGAAAAGCACACATGAAGCAAAACCAAAAATAATGATGAAATCACAAAGTTGGCTCCATATTTCTGTTGAATTGGCATAGAAAATAACGAAAACAATCCAACATAAGGAAACATTTCTACCTTGTTTTGCTTTCTCTGCAAAATTCTGGAGCTCCAGTGCCGTTATTTGCAATCTTTCAGGTGTTAAACCGAAACACCAGTCTTCGCTCTTCTCTGCATTGATTAAAAATAAACACAATTTCAATTCGTTAAATCACTAAGGCAAACACAATGCAGGTTGATACTTAGAAATGTGCTTTGGTTCACTCATTTTGGACGACCCATCCTGCCATATGTAAAAATAAACACATAGATAAATAAATGCAGTGGTTAGCACAATCGCTTAACACGCGAAAGATTCCCGGTTCAAAATCGGTTGGAAACATATGGTGGCTTGGAGGGGATGGACGCCACCAGGCTGAACTTGCCCAAGACACGAAATGGTGCCCCTACCACCCTAGTGGTTAAGGGATCCAACCAACCAACCAAATGCCATAAAATAAATGAGCACAAATAAACCACCTAATACCTAAATGCATGAAATAACATAATATTTTTATGAAAATAAAAATATGTATTTAGTCGTGCATTTTGTTTCAACAAAAGCGGCGCAACTGCAATGTTTTCTTCCCTCAGCTAGCAGTCAAGCAACCATAGGTTGAAAAGCTCGGCCAGTTTGACTCCCCCCTCACTTGATTAACATTATCGAGTGACAAAATACACGAAAAAAATAAATGACAAAATACAGAAATAAATGAATTTTAAAAAAGCATATATAAATGAATAAATTGCATTTATGTTATATAATTAAGTATCAGGTGATTTATTTTTGGGTTTGGCATATATTTGTAGTGATTTACAAAATGTCGGTGGGGACAGGTGTTGAAATAACAGGGAAACAAACTCCAAATTTAAGTGGGATTGCAAATAAGGATGCACTTTAATCATTGGCCCCATGGAAAAAAGACTCAATAGTCACTTGGTATACTACTAAATGACCCATCAGTACTTGGTAAAAAGATTTGAAGCAAAACATTCTTCATTACAATTCATATCCATTTTCAATAGAAATAGTAGCACAACTTGGTTGTTCCTTGTCTGTACCCCTTCATAATGTGTGAGAAGCAGCCGGATAATACTGGTAATCACGAAGTCTTTGTTAAGGGTTAATGGATATTTGAGCCATGAATTTATTTGTTTAAATACAGTGCATAAATAATTTGACAATCCCTACCAAAATATACAAAATACAAAGTCCTTTACGAGACAAAGAGCGTTTAATATGCCACAAAACCATAGGACATATTTCACAAAAGCAAAGGACATAACCTTATCGCCATAAAGTTTGGTTTTCAACAAAAATATGAAAGCCACAAATGATGCAAAGCGTATTGTACATTGTGAAAGTCGTTTGATTTTCATTATTTCGGAACAAAGTAGTTTTTCCCCAATATCAGTATTGTCACATAAATGCTGATGCCCTTTATTGCCGAGGTCAAGCTCATATCTGGAGAGAAGGAAAACAACGGTGGGCGAAAATCCCTCCCCAAAAACCAGGGTAAAGAGGAATTCGCACTGCCAGTAACAGGATGCAGAGCTCATATAACCCAGGTGGTTGAGGGATCCGTGAACCGAGATTGATTTATTTAGACAATTATTTCTACATAAAGCAGGATCTGTCCTCCATAGCTCATGACTTGCAGTCATGCAAAAACTGGACCGAGGGAAAATGAAATCGCAAAGATTACATGTTATTCAGTAACAACCATAATTAATTTCTCAACGCCAAAGCAAAAATAAAATTGGTCAACCTTAAAACTCAGTAAGATGGACCATGAATGTACTGCACTTTGAAATCCCTTTTTTTTTTTAACGAGTAAATTAGTTTGAAATCATAATTTACAGTCAACCAATGCCCCTCAACAGCTTGGGTTGTTTTTTGTGATTCACTCGAGATTGGCTGATCTGAAGACATTACCCGGTTCCAAGCTTTGCTTTGGTGTCTGCTGGTTCACAAGGTTGATGGCCTGGCACTGTTGAGCGAGTTGATCGACGCGATGAGTCAGTCTGCCTACCAGACCGCCAATCTGCTGCAGACTTCCAGGTGGCCAGTCTTTAGGGAACTAAAAATGCCACAATGAGAGAGCACATACAATACTCTAACCACCAAAACTAATCAAGAATATATACGATTTGCCCAGATGGATATTGTAAGCTAAAACTTAAGGGAATGAGTGTATAATAACACACCCAGACCTTATTTGCTCCCTCACGTTCAGGAATTTCCAGAAAAACAACTTTTGAATACACACGTCTGCCAAATGAGAAATAAAATATCTAGCCATACCATTAAATACACCATTGCGGTAGAGTTACTAGAATGAGCCAGATCAATGTACAGTAAACTGGAATTACCGAAATTACTCGACCATCGGCGCACATACGTCTTAGATTTTCTTTAACTTGTTCGGTGTGTCCTTTCGCACAGAGCGCCCTTTGTGTGTTGTAAGGTGGACGTAATAAGGCGACATCATAAGAAAGCTAAAGGGTGAAGTGTGGAACTTTAACCGCTGGCCTTCGGTGTAACCCGGCTGTTCAAAGTGAGTCTGCAAGCGGCGTGGAAAGCAATGTTCCCTCTAATTTTCCACGGGTCTGAGCGTTCACACAAAGTCGATGAGCAACGCTTGAAACAACAATGAGCAACAGCAATCCCAAGTGTGGCAACTAAGTCATTATCAAACATGTCCAAAACTTGACATCAAGTTACATTTTGTTTGTGATTAAGTTTCCGGCAATGCAAACATTTTTTTCACTTTTGAATGAATTGACTCATGTATTATTGCAAAGGTTGTACGTCCTACAAACGTCATTTGTTTTTACAACAATTCTTTCACAAGATTTCCATTTCTTTTTTTTCCTGGTATCTTTTGTCGCATAATACTAACATTTTTGGGGGCTTATTTAGTTGGTTGCACGATATACAACTGTATTTAATCACATTTTTTAGTGGAAGTACAATGTTTGCAACAAGATTGACTTGTTATAATTGGAAATTATTTGAATGCAACACAAACGTTTTCTTCTTTTTCCCTGTTTCTTTTCTATTTTTTAAATTCCTTTAAAAAAAAATCTCATAGTGTTTATTTTTTCCTAACTTACTTTTTTCTTGCTTTTTTGTTCTCGATCAACTTTTTTCCTTTATTTGTGTCTTTCTTTTCTTCTGTTTTTTTTCTGATTTTTTCCTGCTCTTTTGTTCTCTTTTCCTCTCTTTTTGTTTCTTCTTTTCTCAGCTTTTCACTACTTTTTCATTTTGGTATTTTTTTTCTTTTTTGCTCTTTTTCCCCCCTTCCTGCATATTTTTACATAATATCTGGTCATGTAGGGATTAAAGAAGAAAAATAACCTAAAGAGCCGTTTGGAACACGAAAGAGCCGGTTATCGAAAAACTCTACTGACTTTACTCAACTTCGTTCTACTTCGACCTTGACTTCAAAATATTCCATTTAGAACACAGCGTTAGGAGAACCCGTGTATTTTTACCTTCATGCACTGTAACATTGACTTAATTCGCTTCTTAATTAGGAATTCCGAGCCCTGATTTTTGTGAGCTGGCTAGATTTACTTGAGCGCGGAAAAGCTCTGGGTAGTGCGCAAATGCGCACACACGCAGCTCAGAGGGAACATCGTTGTTGTGAGGTGGAAGTAGGCGCAGAAAGTGAAGCGCAATTGGATGACGTGAGCGGAGCAATGAGAGAGAGTGTACGCGTAAGAGTTGAAATTTTGTGTTGTGTATTCAGTAAACTGGTGGCGACTTTATCTTCTCTATAAGAAACCCGTACATGTTCATGTGTATTTTTTATTTAATGAGGAGTTTTTCAAAACCTCCCCGAAACGAGGACACCAGCGTCCAATAATCAAGTGCACCATATGTACAGTATGTGTTAAATACAGAAATACAACCAGCTACGGAGACTGTGCCTTTTAAAACGATGCGCCCTTTGGTTGTGAAAATACGGTGAACTAAAACAGTAATCCCTCTCTGTATGGCTGTTTACTTTTCATGGTTTCTACTGATTTTCATCGAGCATTGTGTTCTGCAGCAAACACACAGCAAATTTTATCACGGGGGCAGGTAGCCGAGGGGTGTTTGTGTGTGTGTGTGAGTGAGAGACTGTCTGTGTGCACAACTGTGATAGGCTGGCATAGCTGTAAGTCAAAAAGCAGGGCAGGCACACAAGTCAATGAGTCCATCCAAAACAAACCGCAAAGCAGCGCTACAGCTAGTATTTTAGCGGCTCGTTAAATTGAGACTCTGGACTCTAAGAAAAGTTGGAGGAGCACATTAGAAATCCTGATCACCACCGGGTGCTCTGCGGATTGTTATCAGGTCCAGGAAGAGACTGAGACGGGGTCGGGAGAGAATAAGCAATAGCGGTGCCGCAGGTCCGGCCTACTACGGCTACGTAACGACCCTCACAAGCCACCTGTCTCACCAACGCCACACCCATTACACAAGAAACAGATGACTTGGAGCTACAGCTCATGGGAACCTGCTACATTCTTGACTCTTGTATTTTAATTATCATGGAGAGTTTGCTCAACCCAATTATCCCTGATGATAGCATGTAGCTAGCCGGCTGCTCGCTACAATTGCTTCCCTAAACTCAAATTAACATAACTCAAATACCTAATGTCGCACATTGTTGCTGTAACACATTCTTGGTATAGTGTAACATAATGCAGACACTATAGGGGAAGAACCATCACATCATGTTCATGCAGTGGGTCGACAGCACAGGCCGTTATATAGGAACCTGACATGCATGCTTATAGAATGTGGGAGGAATCCCAGGGGAAAACCCACTCACACAAGAGGTGGACATAAAACTTAACACACATCACATCTTTCAGGCAGATTGGAAACCATTGGTCTTAAATTGCAAAGCAAATTTGAATTTTTGGAAGTCCAAGGAAGGGTGCTGATACTGTTTTTCTTTATTTATAATATTCATGCATTTATTTATTCTTAATTTCTTTTTATTTCCTTTTTGTACATGCACAGATAAAGGTTTTCAAGTACCACATAAATAAAGATTTTTTGTAATCACAATCAACATTGCTCTAGATTTGTTTACCAATTCCTCCAAATTTCAGTAGCTTAATTAGTATTCTCACTCTTTAGTAGTTTTCTATGAAAGAAGTAAGCCATTTATAATTTTCTTTTAGTTTGTAAAGCAATAAACAAGATTCTAACGTATTAGAATGTTGATGATCCATAACAAAATAATGTTTGTTTATTTTTACAATATAGATTTAAAATTAACATCCGGATCTTTTCATTTTACAAGGGTAGATCAATTATCTATTCTAAACTAATACACAAATAATAGAAATGTAGCGCATTCAACTTTGGGTGGAAAATAATGATACAATGTTAGAATATGTGAACCGAATATTGTGCTTTAATTCAATTATGTACAGTGACCAAGTTTTCTGATAACAGCGGTGCGGGAGATTTGTTATTTTGCATGCTTGTGTGAAACAAAGGAAGATGCTGATAGGAGGGGTGGGAGGCACCGCTCCCCCAGGAGGCCGGAGCCGTGAGCCAAAGCCCCTGCCAGGTCGCAATTCAGCCAGCTAAGAAGCAAGAGATTCAGCCAAACAAGCTGCACAGGACCAAAATTTCCCCCTCACGCAACCAAAAAGGTTCTGACCCAGTCCCAGCTTAACAAGCAACCAGAGAACCTTGCTGAGCCAGCGACCAAGCCTGATTGCACCAGCAGCCAAACTGGTGGGACCCAGCCAGCAATCTCCAAGAAGCCACCAGCCGACAAACAAGGTTTCCACACATTGCATCCCGTGGTCCTCTTCAAGACCGGGTCTCCAGCCTTCAGGATTCCTCATTGCTCTACCGCCGAGGATATCAAAACTGGGCCATCACCTTCATTGAATCAAGACCAAACTCTATCCCATGGTGCTAGGTATTGATTGGTGAGACTTTAATGGGGAATTCTATTAAATTACAATGACATAGCAATAAGGCCAACATTGTCTTTCTATCTAAATGGTCCCATCTAAGATCTAAACTCCTATCTTTATTTTCTCATCTTTGATTTTGTGTTCTATTTAAGCTTCTTCTGTAGATTATTTGTAAAAGAAAACTCCATTTATCTGAGAGTGTGTGTGTGCCTTGATTTAAGTATATTAAACTATCAAAAACAGTAGATAAAATTCACCTAAAGTTGTGTGTAGCCACCCGTCAGAATGACCAAAAAATATTTTGTATCCGTTTTCCTGATATAATGATCTAAAAACGTATGTGGTGCTCCCAGAAAGGCAAGGCGAGTTTAAAAATAACAAACTTGTCTCTATCTTAATCCGTCAAAATAATTTGATAAAATAATTTATTTACCACACAAATTTCCTTACATAAATAAATATTATATTTATATCGCATACATATGGAGAACAGCAGGTTGAAATTCCCCATGAGATTTACAAGCAGAGACCGCGGCAAGACAGACAAAAAGAAGACGGACGTACCGTTGCTCTCATTCTCTCCATGAAGTGACTTCTCCCTACCACAGGTTTCCCTTGAGCAGCCATAACTTTGTCCCACATTCTATTGAGGAGGGAAGCAATGAATCAAGTTTTATAACAATTGGACAAATAGACGCATGTCATTTTGCCTACGCTGTTTGCTTGAGGTGCAGACAAATCCACCGTTCCTTCAGCTCACTCTGTGCCCTGCAAGGAGAAAGACATTGTAATATTGCCATGTTGTTGATGTATTCCATTGCCTTGAGACACTATTGCTTTGCATGAATGGAAGGTATTTCACTCACTAGAGTGAAATAAAAATTAATCATGATTTGGGGACTTTGATATGATCCTCGGAATGGGTGTTTTGTTTTGAAGCTAACAAATAGGTTCAGGCAAGTATTTTCAATGACAGTTCAAACACAAAACTGTAAACACAACTGGACTTGCTGTAAAACTGCTTATGGAGTCCATACACAATAAATCATACTTGACCTTCTGGTACTTACCGATGTGTTTAATTTTTTTGACAATCTGCAAATTTCAATAGTCGATATGCAGTGCCGTGCCAAGATAGTTTGCACCCTTTGAAGTTTTAAAACTTTCAGGCTTCAAACTTAAAGATAATAAAGTTGAAATGATCAACAAGTGGGATACATTTGTGAAGTGGAATAAAATGCATTGGATGTTATATATTTCTTTATCAAACAAACATTTGTTTTTCTGCCTCTTTACTTTCAGTGCAGCAAACTCAAACCAGAAGATTAAATGTTTTCAATATATTTCAGAATCTTATCTCATAATGAAGCTTCTGGACAAATTATAGTATTTAGTCAAAGCTGAAGGTCCGCAGGAGCAGACATTCTTAGGTGGATTTTAATAGAAAATGATGCTGTATTTAGAACATTGCTGCAGCATTCCGTTTTCTAATAACCGTATAATAGGCTTTGCAAAATACTTTGGACACCATATGATATATACATGAATCTATCCATTTTCTGCACCCGTTATCCTCACCAGGGTCGTGGGGGTGCTGGTGCCTACCCCAGGCATTCATAAGTTGGCAGGTTCCTAGCCAGTTGCACGGCACACAGAGACAGACATCCTTTCACACACTCATTCATACCTATCTATGTATAGTGTCCCTAAACTGCAAACAGTATTTACAAATACAGAACAAATGGATTATTTTTTGGGTCCATTACATAGTGGGCTGTTTGTACCTTCTTTGTTGAGGATGATTATAATCTCCAATGTCATGTGATGTGGCCACTGAAGATTTGGTCAAGTGCTCACCGCTCAGCATATTTCCACCAGTGATGCTCATTGGAGTAGTGTCCTGGACACTTTTTGTAGCCCAATGATGCGCAGTCTTCGAATGGGATTTAGTCTTTTTACTAGTGCCACTTTTACACTTTGCAGGCGCGGATGCGGCTGAGGATCTCGATATAGTCACAGGCTTTTTGAGCATTTTTTCATCACTCTTGGTGGATTTGAAGATAGATTTGCTGGCCGTCTGATTGCCTTTGAAATCAGGTGAGGATTTCGAAGTGACAGCAGTAATAACCTTTTGATGTGGAGTTGTTCTGTTTCCCTTTGGGTTTTCTCCAGATAATCTTGTGCCAGTGCGCACATAGTGGGCTTTTTCTAGTGCCTTTTCAAGGAGTTCCATTGCTTTTGTCTCCACAGGTGTCTGTGTTGCAGTGTCTGTCCAGATAAACAAACATAGTTTCACATTGTGGACAGAGACTACATGTTATTCAGTAATGTTGTATAAAAAGGATTGGGCATCCCTGATCAATTAGGCTTTAAATATGGTGTCCGCAACTTGAAATTTTGCTACTCTCTGCTGCCATCCCCTGGTTTAAAGTCATGATTGTAGCGTCAGTCACCTCATTCCTCACGAATAAACAAACTCTTCTTTTTTCATCTTTTTTGGAGTTTGGGGTGGCATTTGGATTGTGCACCGGTGCTGTGGAATGCTCTTCCCCCTGAGATCCGATCTAGAGTGGAAATTTTTAAATCTAAGGTTAAAACTCACTTATACTCTATAGCATATGAATAACCTACTCTTTTCGTCGGCTCCAGAGCAGGGGAACGTATAATAATATTCTGAAAAATAGTCTGTGTAATATAGTGTAATAATCTGTGAAGCCCTTTGAGACTCTTCGTGATTTAGGGCTGTACAAATAAAAATGACTTGACTATTTGAAACAGGCCTTTTCTTACTTTTACCATCTTCAGGCTACACTAACCAAAAAAACAACAACTCGGGAACGAGCATGAAATGAATCTCCACTCCCCCCTCTTTCTTATTCTACATCCTAATGTGTTGCGAGTTCTGGAAGAGCAGTGCTAAAAGAAAGATAAAAGCAGAAAAGTGCAGTGGATTTTTTATAAAGGCTCTTTGAACTCAGTTGGGCTTGGTAACACTTACATAAAAGTGAACATATTTTACTCCCAACTTTTTAAAAGAGAGTGTATAGGTGGTAGTAGAAGTGTAGATGGAATGTGACCATAATTTATAATGACAAATTGAAGCAATTAATTTTGAAACGTGTAAAGTGAACTTTGAATTTGTATGTAATTAACAATAATCGCACCATTTTTTTTTAAACTTGTCTTACACATTTCTATTATTATGTTCACCTCTCAGGACATCTGTATTCACCTCTGGTTCTTCTGTAGCTGTCCTGTAAGCAAAACAGAAAATGGCTTGGATAGAATAATTTTACAGCTAAAAATAATTGGATAAAATTCAGGCATGAACATGGGTCAGGGGTAAAAATGTAAGAAGAGTATGGAAGAAATCCCGTATTTATCTCTTTGTTAAAAGCTCACAGGCATAACAAGTACCCCTAATGTTTTATCAAACATTTGTACAACTTTTTGTTTCACTTTTTTCAGCTCAAACTAAGCATTGTAAGTGTCAAATGTTGTTGAATACATGTCCCCATGATTGAAATAGATAGATAGATAGATAGATAGATAGATAGATAGATAGATAGATAGATAGATAGATAGATAGATAGATAGATAGATAGATAGATAGATAGATAGATAGATAGATAGATAGATAGATAGATAGATAGATAGATAGATAGATAGATAGATAGATAGATAGATAGATAGATAGATAGATAGATAGATAGATAGATAGATAGATAGATAGATAGATAGATAGATAGATAGATAGATACTTTATTCATCCCCGCAGGGAAATTCACATTTCCAGCAGCATCCTTTCGCTGAGAACAATACAATAATAAGCAAAAGGAATACAATATACAAAATAACACTATGGTTGGTTACTTTGTTAATTGGATTCCTTAACCACTAAGGTCGTAAGGGCACAACTTTCCTTGGTGTGCCTTGGGCAGGTACAGCATGGCGGTGCCCATACCTCTCCAGGCCAACAAATAAACACTAGAGTACGGTATACCAATATAAAATTTACAAAGTCTCCTAGGTGATATGCAACCTTAGCGTGATGGAGGAGTGTGTGTGGACCAATGATCCTGTGTTGTCTGGGGACTTTAAGCCCCTGGTAGGGTCACCCATGACAAACAGGTACTAGGTGAGGGGCTGGAGGAAGCGCAGATCACAGACACCTTATGAAGGAAACTACCAGTGAAGCAAAAATTCCCTCGCCCTGTGGAGCTAGGCCTGGAGTTAGGGTCCATCGGATGAGCTGGATGGAGTGGCACAGGATACGGAGGTCTGGGTTTTCCTGCTGATGTTGTTTCCTTTATTATGCGTTTTTGCCTTCATTCATATTATTCAGGACGACTCACATTCATCTCTGGTACCATAAAAATAGTGTGGTAATGAGATAAAATCGTATCCCTTTTCGTAAGCTCTCCGTATCACTGATGGTCGAGTGGTTAGGTTTCACTCTCTCCACCGGACCCGGGTTTCCCGTTGCATCAAATGTTTTGCAGTTGTGACCAGCGATTGTTTTACGACTGATCAACCATTGCCATATACAGTAATCTCATCTCATTAGCTGCACCGCTTATCCTCAGTAGGGTCGCGGGGGTGCTGGAGCCCATCCCAGCAATCATCGGGCAGTGGGCAGGGGACACCCTGAACTGGTTGCCAGCCAATCGCAGGGCACACAGGGACAGACAACTTGCTCGCTCATTCACACCTAGGGACAATTTGGACCAGCCAATCCACCTGAAATGCATGTCTTTGGAGTGTGGGAGGAAACCGGAGTGCCAGGGGGAAACCCACGCAAGCACGGGGAGAACATACAAACTCCGCACAGTAAGTCCGGTAGCTGGATTTGAAGCCACACAGGAGGTTCCCAAGACCTTAGAACTGTGCCGCACACGCGCTAACCACTGCGCCGCCGTGCTGCCCCATATACAGTAATATACTACCGTAAAACCTTGTGTATAATGCACACATAAAGTTTGAGTGATATATTTTAACTAAAATTGTGTTTTATACACAGAAACAGTAGACCTACCTGCCTGAAGTACACTGATTGTAATTCAAACACCATTCACTTTTTGCGAAAACTCACGATGAAAAAATGTTCTCCTCTACACAATCCACATAGGCCACATTTTTTTCTACTTCAAAACGGTGAATTTTATACCTGGAAATTATAGTTGCATGAATTTCTTTCTAAAAGTGTTTTATTTAAGTGACCCTATAACTAGGGTTTGCGGGACCTTTCGGTCTCCCGCCCCCCTTTCTTTGCCTTGCTGTCTCTTAGGGAGTAGAAATAGAGAGGAGAGGATCCCCAGTCCCCTCACTCCCTCCACTTTAGTCGCCTCTTACGACACACAGCGGACCACGGTGGGAGAATTCTCACATTTCCCAGGGGGGAGGGCCCCTCACCACAGGGATTTGGATGGATGAGGAGCGAATGTTGAAGAAGATCTACAGAGCAGAAGTAAGGAAGGAGACCAAGAGGAAGGTCGCAATTGATCTGGATGGATGGTGTCATGACTGCACTGCAGGGGAGAGGTCTAAATATAGTGGAAGCTAGAGCTCTTGTTGAAGATAGGAATGAGTGGAGAGGTGTTGTAAAAGGATAGTGGGATGTTTGGACGTGTTCTAAGGGATGGGCAGGGCACCTGTATGATGCGGCAGGGGTAAACCAGTGAAAGCTGTCGGGCCCTGCTGTTGAACAGAAGAGTGTGTTGTGTCACCCTAACCCGAGTGACATGGCCGCTTTCTTGTGTCCCGTTTCATCTGAAGGGATGAAAGCATGACCAACCTAGGTGCCGAGGTCCCTAACTTGTTTGGGTGTTTGGGCATTTTGGGTTGGTCATGGTCCTAAAACATTTGTGTGTTTTTTTGCTATTTTTTTTCCCCAATTTATTTCCTTTGTTATTGTATGTGTTTGTGTTGCTGTCGGCCACCCCTCTTGAGGGATAAGACCAAGGTAGATAGATAGATAGTTGTATTTAAGTTTATCAAAAACAATGCTTTTAAATACATGGATTAATGTTACAACAGAGTTTCTCAACTGGTGGGTCAGGAACCAAAAGTGGGTCACGGAACCGTTTTAGTGGACCACTGGCCTTTGCTGAGTAGAAGAAAAAACTGAGGGTCAATTATACGGCTTAAGAGCAGATGGCCCTGCTTGATCTCTTTTTCCTGTCAAACAGCACCGTCTCAATTGTGTTTGAGAGGGACCACATCTTGTTTTATTGTGATTTTGTTGGTTTTGTTTCCCTTTTCTGCCCATGAATGTCGGTCACAGGAAAGTTAGTGAAAAGGGATAGGAAAAATGGAAAATTTGACACAACAATTGAACCAAAGAAGGAAATGATTGTGAATTACGAAGGTGCCATTGAAACACTGCTGTAAGGTAGGGTAAATGGTTTGAAAAGGTTATTTTTTGGGATTTTTAAACAGTATACAAATCTTTATTGTTTACATAATTTGTTAATTAGTGTTGTTTAGGTAGATGTTTTATTAATATTTTGAATTAGTTATGGTATGCGGCTATTTTAAAGCTGTTTTAGATAGTTGCTTAGATATGTGTAGGCTTATAGGCTACTATATACGTAGTGTGTTTTAAATCGTTTTGGTTTGGTTGGTCATTGTCTTTTGAAGGAAAAAAAAAGGTGAATATATTGTAATACAGTATTTCTGCTTTAAAGTGCACGGTTTTGACATAAGACGAGGATAGATGAGAGTGTGATTTAGTTTCTTTAGGTGAGACACAACTAATTAATAGTGTTGAATAGTGGAACTGAATAAAACCAGTTGAGAACCAATGTCCTGGAAAACGTATTACGATGAAAAAGGCACTGCTGGGATTCGAACCCAGGATCTCCTGTTTACTAGACAGGCGCTTTAACCAACTAAGCCACAGCGCCTGACGGTTGTAACCGGATCCCCTTTTCTCTCCAAGAGTTAAGTGGCCGACTGGACATCAAAAGCGACGTGTACTCACAGGCCTTGGAGTATCTCTTCGTAAACTTGAATTTGACCATGCACCCGCGCCTGTTCATCTTTGCATGATCTGACGGCTGTCTCGACGGTGGCAAGGAGCGACATATTTTTTAAATGGGCTCGACTTCGAAAAGAAAAGAACGGTTAGTTGATTGAACGTGTTTAAAATGCGCCATCAGAATTTTTTTTAAAGTAAAACTAGTTAAACCTTAGCCCGAAAATCTGTATGACAGAATAAACCATCATTAGTAACACGTTGGGAAAAGTAAACCAAAAACAGATTGTTGGTCTCACCGGAATGAACAAAGTAGTATTTTGAAAAAGTTGCCTCTTGCCTGCCGACAATATTTGATTACTTTGTTCCGAAATCGTTTTTTTAAAGTTAGTAAATAAACTCCTTTATCGCTTCCATTTTTATGACGTAACTACAACATGTGACCAGAAAAAGACGCGCTGTAGGCGGAGTCTGACATGCGCACTGGAGATTTGGGGCTGGACGATACTGCAAATGTTGGTATCGATCCGCTGCAAGTAAAAATAGGGTAGCATGGATTGATACCAAGGTTTTTTTGGGGGTGGGAATTTCATTACCAAACTAAATCAAATTTCAGTGTACAATAAAGTCCCAAAACCTGAAACACCTATTACAGAAAGAACCATGGCTAAAATATAAATAAATAAATAATAATGTAAATAAAATATGTATATGGTAAAGGAGGCTATAGACTAAGACGTTTTGATTAAATATTTAACATTTTCGTTTGGCGGGCCGGATGAGTAAGCCTGGCATGTAGCCCACAGGCAGTAGTTTGCCAACCTCTGCTTTAACACAAAGCTACAATTGATCCGGAGTGATAACCAATTAAAATGTAAATGCTGGAATAAAAAAAACACTTCAGCTAAAAATGTTGAATATATCATAATCGATACAATTACCCCTCTAGTTTGTTTAGAATTACAATAAAATAAGAACAAAGTTTTCAGGCAGTAAAAATGTTTTTATTGAAAAAAAAAAGAAAAAAAAGAAAATGAAAACTTTAACAGAATAAAAAATATTCATATTTATGTTCTAATTGTTTCAGAACAAAAGTCAAGAGAGTAATACGAAGAAAGCAGCAAACTAACACAAATACATATACAAAAGGGGTCTCCAACGTGGTGCCCGCGAACACCCGCGTGCCCTCTGAGGACAGCTGAGCTGCCCGTGGCCCTGTTGAGAAAAAATCTCACCAGTACTGGGTCATTGTGATTTTCTAGTAAATATTTGTGTTCGTGGTTTACTGAGTCTTTTTAGCCCGACTTCCAATAATAAACTCATCCGCTGCCAGCCTAGCTACCTACTAATTGAGGAAAATGGAGGTTGACGTCTATCTCAAGTCACTTGCACTGAATTTAAAATGGATTTTCGATGTCTGTCATCGTTTTTGGTACTTAATTAGATAAGTAAATGCTAAATTATCTGCACTGTCACTGAAGACCTCTTAAAGCACTTTACAATGTATTCAACACTTACTCATTCACTCCTTGTTCCGCCATATTTTCCCCCTTGGGCGAATTTTCCTATAGGAGGCTGATTCGACTATAACAGTAATATAACATTTTCATTGTTCATGTGTATTTTATATCATACGTATTAAATAACACATATTCAATAATAATTGTTAGTGTTTGGCCGCATGGCAGCACAGTGGTGAGCGCATGTGCGGCACAGTTCTGCGGTCATGAGATTTAACCTTCCTGTGTGGAGTTTGCATGTTCTCCTCGTGCTTGCGTGGGTTTCCTCCGGGCACTCCGGTTTTCTCCCACATTCCAAAAACATGAATATCAAGTGAATTGGCTGGTCCAAATGGTCCCTAGGTGCAAATGAGCGAGTGAGTTGTCTGTCCCTGTGTGCCCTGCGACTGGCTGGCAACCAGTTCAGGGTGTCCCCTGCCCACTGCCCGAAGACGGCTAAAATGGGCTCCAGCACCCCCGCGACCCTACTGGGGATAAGCGGTGCAGATAATGAATGAATGAATAAATGTTAGTGTTAATGGGTTTAATGCTCTTCCAGCAGAGCCATTCCTGCAAGATGGAGCACCTATTCAGTGACCAGACCGGCAGATGTAGAAATATTTGCAATGTTTTCTTTGAGAAAAATAAAAGAAAAATCCAGAGAGAAAGAGAGGAAAATGAAGAGGGACAGAGAAATAGAAAAAGAGAGAGCAAAAGAGAAATACAGAGTAGGAGAGAGAAGAGAAATAAAGAATGTGAGAGGAGAAGAAAAAGAAGCAAATAGAGAAAGAAAGCGAAAGAGAGAGAACAATAGAGGCAGGAAGAGAGGGAATGGAAAAGAGACAGAAAGAGTCAAAAAAAGAAGAAAAGAAAGAGAGAGAGAGAGAAGAGAAAGAGTGGAAAAGAGAGAGACATAATAGTTTGCAATAATCTGTGGTCTGTGCAACCCTTTGAGACTCCTTGTGATAAAGGGCTATTCAAATAAACATGACTTGACTTAATAACAAAGTGTTTTAGGTGTGTACAAGCCAAGGAAAGGCAAAACTTCTAAAGTTTCACTTCTGTGTGAACCAAGCTACTGTAAATCTGAACTGGTCATGTGAGACACTATTTTCCTCCATTTTACTTGCTTTCATAAAAACGATTTTATTGTATAAGGGACAAAAAAGTCATACAAGAGGAGTTGGGTTTTTCCTTGCCCTTATGTAGGTTTTAGATCAGGGGATGGTGTAATAGTCTGTGGTTTGCAATAAACATGACTCTACTTGACAAAAGCTCCATTTTAGTGGCTCGCAAAATTTCTTTCTTTGCAAAGATGCCGCCGGTGTTCTACTCTTCCTCGTTACTGAGCGAGTTTTTTGAATGTGTTATTGTATATATATTACCGGTATATAAAATACATGTGAAGAATGAAAATGTTATTACTTTCATAATCGAATCAGCCTCCGGGAGGAAAATTTGGCAGAGTAGGAAAATATGGAAGACCACCTTGCTATACAACAAGGTCGACACGAAAACTATAATACTTTACATAGCACAATATGTTCAAAATAAAGTCTGAAAATGCAAATAGTGTGAACAATGCAATTTGAAATCCTTAAACAGTAATAAAAAAATAAATATTTCTGGTAAAAAAAAAAAAACTTTTTAGAACAAAAATCAAGGGATTCAAACCAAAAAAGTAGCTATGTGATTGAAATACAAGTACTGTATAAGTTATATAATGTTAACCGGACTACTAAAATACAAAATTTTCCAGACTATAAGACTCATCCAAAAACTGACTAAAGGTTCAAACATGAACCTTATAAACCAGTGCGGTACATACAGTGAATAAATCCAGAAACCCTTAATCACAACGCAATACTTTTACATACAGTAACCATTCATGAATCAATCGATTCACTTTAGTTGTGAAACAAGACTCTCTATCACAGTATATAGGTTTTATCTTCTGTTTTAATGTCGTGCACCTTATAGTTTGATGCGCCTTATATATCAAAAATAATCTTTCACTTCGTAGTGTTGTTGAAGGTGCGTCTGATAATCAGGTTGCACCTTATAGTCTGAAAAATATTTAATTGTACAACGTTTTGAAAATAGGATCGGTAATGCAGATAAAGTGTAGCCATTATTGGATCCGATTCGAAAGTTAAAATGTATGTATCATTTAATGACCCGCTAACATTATTATAATGCTCATTAAAATTAGTAGACAAGAATATCGATCCGCTCTACTACTTACTCAGTATCGATAATATCGATATTTAAATCGATATGTTTACCCTTAGTAGAGATCCGACTAGACGTCTGTAGTTCATCTGAGCGACCCACAGTGGCTGGAGTGAAGGTTAGTACGGCGTAAAATTATTCGAGTACACCAATGATTATTTTCAAACGTAATTTCTAACAGCAAACGAAGCTAAAAGACTATTGTCGTGAATTTTCAATTGCGTATTTTTGTACGAGAAACTTGCTAGCTATTAGCTTGTGTATTGTTAGCAAGTAAAGTTAGCTGTTACTGTCATCGTGACGTAATTTGCAATGTTGCCCTAACAAATTGGCGATTAATCCCTCGTATTTAGATAAAGGTTGTAAATGGCTCTAATTGATAACAGGTGACCAAGTGGTAGCCGTGACACATATAAACTACGTTGAGTGACACAAGGCCTTTGTCTTCCTTTTTTTTGCCTGCCATTAAAAGTGTGATTTTAACCACACGGTGTTTCATTAGACCTGTCCTACAGAGAAATTCCAGGTCGGTTGATAATCTTGCTTCGCCTGTATCATCCATACAACGTCTTGTTTTAAATCTACAGATTCATCTAGCAGCCTATCTTCACCCTCCCAGGGAAATCAGCCAGACAGCAGAGCCAGAAAAGCTTCCCAAGACCATTATCCCGATCTGGCAAATCCCCTACCTGGTGGGTAGAAGAATTAAAAATGGACTCAATTAGGAGTATGCTTTTATTGGAATAATTTGTTTCAACTCAAAGTTAGAAGTAGTCATTCAGTCATTACTTGCAAAAGTATGTAGTGCTCAGTTAAAACTTTTCACATGTGGTGTAATTCAAAAACAGATGCTACGGATGTATTTTAACACAACTAGGAATTATTTCATGTTCAAAAACAAAAATATGTATTCTGGTCTTGGTTGACAGTAAGACAATTTATCACAGGGGTGGCGAACAAGTTTGACACAAAGAGCCGAATTTTTTAACTGTGAGAGTCAAAGAGCCACACCACGCACCGACCTGCCTTGACAGACAGACACACACGATTAAGAACATATTATTTCCCATAACACACTCCTCTCCTTACAATACAAAAAGTATTGTTCTTGTGTTGATTTCAAGGAAAGTGTCCACCCTCAATACACACAAAAAAACCCAACATGAAACAAGGCAAAGAGCCACAGTATATAGAAAATATGATGAGGTAAAGAGACGCATTCTTATTGGCCAAGAGCCCCATGCGGCTCTAGAGCCACGTGTTCGCCACCTCTGATTTATCACCTTTAAGAGAAATATCACCGTTCTGAAGTAAAAAAAAACTGTGACCTATGATAATTGTACTAGGGATTTGAGGAGAAAATGTTTTCAGGGCAGCACGGCGCCGCAGTGGTTAGCGCTTGTGCGGCACAGTTCTAAGGTCTTGGGAACCTCCTGTGTGGGTTCAAATCCAGCTACCGGACTTCCTGTGCGGAGTTTGTATGTTCTCCTTGTGCCTGCATGGGTTTTTTCCGGGCACTCCGGTTTCCTCCCACATTCCAAAGACATGCATTTCAGGTGGATTGGCCGGTCCAAATTGTGAATGAGCGAGCGAGTTGTCTGTCCCTGTGTGCCCTGCGATTGGCTGGCAACCAGTTCAGGGTGTCCCCTGCCCACTGCCCGATGATTGCTGGGATGGGCTCCAGCACCCCCGCGACCCTACTAAGGATAAGCGGTGCGGCTTATGAGATGAGAAGAGATGTTTTTAGGGTTGTTTTGTGAGATTTCCCAAAGTGAATTGGGCATTCAAAGACTCAAGTTTGGATTAAATCGGTGTAGCTTGTGCAGGCATATCAGCTATAATCTCATTCTGACACTTTTTATTTACGGTACCAGAGACAAATGTTAGAGAATGGCGAAAACAGAACATCGTCCTGAAAGATATAAGCGCAAAAAAAAGCACGACATGGGAAAAAAACTCCTTGGTGTACCTGCTGATGAATCAGACTTAGGACATGAGATAAATACTTTGTACAATTTATGTTGGTATTGTGTTCTTAGTTGTCAATAAATTATTTGAATCTTGTAATCAACATTTGTCACTTTCAATGCTTAGTTCGAGCTGAGAAAATTTCAAACAATTTCATACTGATTTTTGATAAATACGGTATTTCCTCCACACCTCACCTTCTGAAGTCCTGACCCATTCTCGTGCCTGTGAACAGCATTATAACATCGGTCAGTCACAACTGGGCACGTGCCTCGAGCTGTACCACTGTATACAATGCATCTGACAAAACACAATACCAACAATATAGCTGGAATTCTGCTTGTTCTTGATGTTCTAAAAGCAGCTATAGTACTGTACAACCAGACACCCCTGTTCGGCCTCCACTGTATCTGCAATCTCCCCTTCCCCCACAATAAAAACGTAATTTAAGTCGTGTTATCGCTTTTTCACATCCACATGCAATGTGGGTGGGTTGATCCCCACTGTTGTAGCCCCTAACTGATTGACCAGGATATCATACGCTTATTTTCATTTTCTTTGCTTTTAAATGTCCTGGTTCTTTCGTTAATGTTTCTATATCCAACAATTGATAATGATTTCTTCTGAAGATTTTGTAGGTCGGACAACGGTTTTACAAAATGGCCACAATGACGGAGAGCCTGCCCAATGGCGGTGGGTCCTTGTATGAGGAGAAAGGAGATACCCTCAGGTTAACCTTCCTCTTCTTGTTTCAGCAACTCTTAAAACACGACAATTCAGTACTATTGTATGTAATATTATTATTGTTAAATGTATTATTATTGTGACCCTACTAAGAATAAGCAGTGCAGATGATGGATGAATATTATTATTGTTAAATACATTGTTTTTGCAGAGTGTACTTTCTCATTTATATATATATATGTGTGTGTATATATATATATATATATATATATATACACACACAGTGGCAGCACGGCGGCGCAGTGGTTAGCGCTTGTGCGGCACAGTTCATGTCATGGGAACCTGTTGTGGGTTCAAATCCAGCTCCAGACTTCCTGTGCGGAGTTTGTATGTTCTCCCCGTGCTTGCGTGGGTTTCCTCCGGGCACTCCGGTTTCCTCCCACGTTCCAAAAACATGCATTTCAGGTGAATTGGCCGGTCCAAATTGTCCCTAGGTGTGAATGAGCGAATGAGTTGTCTGTCCCTGTGTGCCCTGCGATTGGCTGGCAACCAGTTCAGGGTGTCCCCTGCCCACTGCCCGGAGATGGCTGGGATGGGCTCCAGCCCCCCGCGACCCTAATGAGGATAAGCGGTACGGCTGATGAGATGAGATGAGACACACACAGTGTTCATTTTACCTCTGAAAAGTGATGGGTCCCTGGGACTCGCATGCTCAAAAATCTATGGGTCCCAACAGAGATCTATGGGTCCCCAAAATATAGTGTTATCGAGGTTGAAATTGTAACTCGGCGACAAATATATAATATAAATCTATATATTCATTCAGTTTTAATCATCACAATTTATCGGTAATACAAATCAGTTATCAGTTCAAAATTTTTCAGTTCACAACAATATTGTACATTATACAAAATAATACCTAAGACTTATAACATTGGTTAAATGGCGGCGCCCTCTGTTGGCTGCGGCTGCATCGGCTTGCTACACCGTGTCAGGTGTATCGACATTTCGTTCTGTGTACATTGTTACAAAGAATGACAATACAAAGGAAATTATTATTATTATTATTGCTGAAATATTAATCTATATTTTCATTCAGTTTGAATGAAATGAAAATGAAATGAAATGATTTGCATTTATATAGCGCTTTTCAAGTCAATGACTTCCCAAAGCGCTTTACAATGTGCTCCACATTTCCCAATAGCGGCCTTGCAGCCATGTAAGGCGCTAACCTGCTTATTGGGGGTATTAGGGGTTCAGTGTCTTACCCAAGGACACTTCGACATGTAACACGGACGAGCCGGGATTCGAACTGGGATCCCTTGATCCCAAGACGAGCGCTCTACCTCCTGAGCTACTGCCCCACGCTCTAAATAACCAGAGGAAAAACTTTTTCGTTACAAAATTTTGAGTATCACATCGGACTATACGCTTATGGCTTTCAAAACCAAACCTTGCTGCCACGATGCGATGTCTCTTGCATTTGTAACCTATTGAAGGCTCTTTGTCCAATAAAGGACTTTGTGCTTTGTATATTTTTGTATCGTTATTCAAATGATTTATGTATTTAATAATTAAATACATACATAAAAGATGCTATAACAGCACAATGTCAACATTTATCAAATGTACAATATACTATTGACAACCTTTCAATTCACTGAAATATACACCTTTTAATAACAGCTAAAATTCAAGTTTGGAATCAAAATGAATATCTGTTGCTTTAACTTTTCACAATGAATTATAAAAGATTTGAGAACAAATAATGGCAGAAATGCAAATGCAAAAAATAAATGACGAGGTAACTACAATTGATTACTTTTATTAATGAATTATGATAGAAAAAAAGTGTGTTATATGGTGCTTATTTTTTTCTTATTAACTGTGATTGCAACTGTGTTTACGGATAACCGCACGGGTCAGTCGGGGCACCAATGAGGATGCAACTCTGGACAGCTCTTTCCTTTGTTGGCGGTTCCTGGCCTGGTTTTGGGCCGTAGCAAAGTTGGCACCAGTCCATTCCTTTATGTTGTCAGCCCAGTTCTTTTTTGTGCTTACTCTCCTCCTGTCCCCTTTTACTGTGCCCTGGAAAATGATCTTGGCCAGTCCTGATGATCTTGTCATGTGACCATACAACTGAAGTTGTTGGCTGAGGACAGTTGACAACAATTCTTTGTAGGGTCCAATGTGCCCTCTGCTGGTGTTTAGCGCCGTTTTGTTTGTCACACGGGCAAAGTAGTTGATGCCTAGATTTCCTGTGGCATTGTATCTCCATGGTGAATAGTTAACCGTTAACCGTGTTGCAATCACAGTTTTAAAAGGAAATTAAGAACGTCATTTTTTAAAGTCACTTGAATAAGATTTCAAATTGGCATCAATGAGATGGTGACTTATACAGTGGCTTGCGAAACTATTAGGCCCCCTTGAACTTTGTGACCTTTTGCCATATTTCAGACTTCAAACATAAAGATATAAAACTGTAATTTCTTGTGAAGAATCGACAACAAGTGGGACACAATCATGAAGTGGGACACACTTTATTGGACATTATAAACATTTTTAACAAATAAAAAACAGAAAAGTGGGTGTGCAAAATATTCAGCCCCATTTAGTTGATACTTTGTAGCACCACCTTTTGCTGCGATTACAGCTGCAAGTCGCTTGGGGTATGTCTCTCAGTTTCGCACATCAAGAAACTGATATTTTTGCCCATTCCTCGCAAAACAGCTCCGGCTCGGTGAGGTTGGATGGATGGATAGATAGATAGATAGATACTTTATTTATCCCCATAGGGAAATTCACACTTCCAGCAGTCTACCCCGTTGTTTATTAACCGATTAACATGATGCCCTAGGGGTGCTTGTAGCCGTGTGGATGACGTCACGCTAGTCCAAAAGTTCGACATCCCTGCGGCAGATGGAAATATTTTCTTTGTGAAAATCCAGGGATACACCACCTCGTGTTAGCAAGTCCGCCTCCTCTCCGATTCCCCAGGGCTTTCGTGTCTCTGTATAGCGGCGTTGAAGCCGGATAGCTCCGGGTGGCTACACGTTAGCGTCCGGAATGCTAAATGTGAGCCACGTTTCCGCAAAACACAGCAACTGCGCTCCCTGTGCGCTTCGATGTTTTCCACCAGCACTCGATGATCTTATTTGCCATGATTACGGATGGTACCGAAGACTTATAATGCCGCTAGCCGCTTAGCTAGCTCCGGCTCTTCCACGATAGGCCCCTTCATCACGCCGGCACGAGAATTCTTCAGGGAAAGGAGTTGATTCCTTGAATAAACGCATTTTTGTGCGCTAAAACCCATGTCCATAGGATAGAAGTAATCCATAGTGTAGTTGTCAAAACGGGAAGAAAAACACCTAAGATAGGAGCAGACAATAAAACAATAGGGCAGCTGCTGGAAAAGGCAGCCGCTTGTGGCAGCGCCGCTTTGAAAGCGTTTGTGAACAGCAGTTTTCAGTTCTTTCCACAGATTCTCAATTGGATTGAGGTCTGGACTTTGACTTGGCCATTCTAACACCTTGATTTGTTAGAATGGCCAAGATAAGTTGGATTTTGGTCTCATCTGACCAGAGCACCTTCTTCCACATGTTTGGTGTGTCTCCCAGGTGGCTTGTGGCAAACTTTGAACGACACTTTTTATGGATATCTTTAAGAAATGGCTTCCTTCTTGCCATTCTTCCATAAAGGCCGGATTTGTGCAGTATATGACTGATTGTTGTCCAATGGACAAATTCTCCCACCTCAGCTGTAGACCTGTGCAGTTCATCCAGAGTGATCATGGGCCTCTTGGCAGCATTTCTGTTCAGTTTTCTCCTTGTATGAGCTGAAAGTTTAGGGGGACGTCCCGATTTTGGTAGATTTGTAGTGGCCTGATACTCCTTCCATTTCAATATTATTGCTTGCACAGTGCTCCTAAAGTGCTCCTTGGGATGTTTAAAGCTTGGGAAATCTTTTTGTATCCAAATCTAGCTTTAAACTTCTCCACAAGAGTATCTCGGACCTGCCAGGTGTGTTCCTCGTTCTTCATGATGCTCTGCACTTTTACACAGAGACTCTATTACACACAGGTGGATTCCATTTATCATCATTAGTCATTTAGATCAACAAGCCATCCTCACTGAACTTCTGGACAGGGTTTGCGGCACTGAAAGTAAAAGGGCTGAATAATTTTGCACAGCCACATTTTCGTTTTTTATTTTTTAAACATGTTTAAAATATCCAATAAAGTATGTTCCACTTGATGATTGTGTCCCACTTATTGTTGATTCTTCACAAGAAATTACAGTTTTTTTGTATCTTTTGTTTGAAGTCTGAAATGTGGCAAAAGGTCACAAAGTTCAAGGGGGCCAAATAGTGTCGCAAGCCACTGTAAGTATGTGGCTTCATCCTGTTGAAGTACTATTCATGGGGATGAAATTGAAAAGAGAGTGAGAAGAAAATATAGGAAGTCAAAGAATAAAGAATAAAAGAAATAGAAAATAGCGCAAAAAGAATAAAAAAAATAATGAGAAAAGTGGTGAAAGAAAGAACAAAAATAAATTGGAATAAAAAGAAAAATACAGTGTCTTCCCGAAGGGTACCTTAGGAAAGAGAAACTGACAAATATGTCAACTCCTTGTAAGTGAGCCTCATCTTATGTGAAATAAAAAATGTCTCCATCTATGAGTATTAAAAAAGAAATACAAATTTCTATGTCATTTTAAGTGTCTTATGATTAAAAAATCTATATTGTATGTTGTGTTTAAAGAAAAAATATAGTTTGCGTTAGAGAAAGCACAATACATTATTTCCTTCATCTCCCCAGGCCTGATGATCTATCAGAGATGCTAGCTGCAGGCACCAAAGAGGTTCATGAAAAGGCAGAAAACACACAATTTGTAAAGGATTTCCTGAGAGGACGGATACACAAAGAGCTCTTCAAGGTGAGCGAGGGACTACAAGATGAAAGCAACACCGATGGCTTTGATGCAAATGAAATTATGATGAGTGTTTTTTCCTCAACAGCTGGGTGCCGTAGCCCTCTACTACACTTACAGCGCCATGGAGGAGGAAATTGAACTCAACAAGGACCACCCACATTTTGCCCCGCTTTATTTCCCGTCAGAGCTGCACCGCCACGAAGCCCTGGCCCGCGACCTGGAGTTTTTTTACGGCCCCGAATGGAAGAGCGAGATCAGCTGTTCGCCAGCCACCCAACGCTACGTGGACCGAATCCACCAGGTGGGCCGCGAGGATCCGGCCCTGCTGGTGGCCCACGCCTACACCCGCTACATGGGCGACCTGTCAGGGGGTCAGGTACTGAAGAAGGTGGCGCAAAGAGCTTTAAAGCTCCCTCCCACAGGAGAGGGCCTGGAATTCTATCAGTTTGACGCCATTGATAGCGCCAAGGCTTTCAAGCAGCTTTACCGCAGCCGTATGAACGAGTTAGAACTGGATGCTGAGACCAAGAAGAACCTGGTGGATGAGGCCAAAGAGGCCTTTCAGTACAACATTGAGGTAAAAGCCAGTCTTGTAACCTGCAATTCTAGATTTTTACTATTACAACGAATCCCTAGATCAGGCATATCAAACAGTTTGACCCACGTAAAAAATGTAAATACCAAATATTTAGCTTCATCCTATATTTGTAGGCTACCCTACAAATTCTAATCATGGAAAATACTCTAATTTGTTGATTTTAACAGTTGAGTAAAAGCATCTTAACATCTGAACCAACTCACCAAAAACAAACATTACAGTGGGAGCTATGAAAATAATCCGCCTCAATAGTTCTATAGCTTTTGAAATAATTACAAATAAAATAGAGTTCTAGCTGTAAAGGGGCTATAACATCAGATCTAACTACTCGGCTGGGCCTACACAAAGCGAGAAAATACTGCACAATAATCTCTTTAAAATGAAACCAGACTGAAATGTCAGCTCTTACACATTTGCTGCCCTCAAAGCAGACAGAAGTAGCATTTGGTTTGTATTTAAGATCATAACTTGGATAGTAATGAGCTAGGGACTTGATATATTTTTTGTCATAACTATACTCGGCAATTTAAGTGGGCCGGGTCAGGCCTGCACGCTTTACGTTTAACATGTCTGCCTTAGATACAAATTAAATGTTGAACATTTCCAAATTACTCTCCAAAAAGACTAAGACAGAGTACATAATATTTACCTTTTTTTAAACTGCCAAAATCGACATTTTAAAGGGACATTGTTTTATTTAGCACCTAATAAGTGTTAAAAAAACCTCCCATAAAAAAAAAAGACAAAATACATGTACCCGGTAATGGGAATTTTTATATCAAGGAAAAGAAGGAAAGAGCTATTGGAAAATAGTGCTTTTTCATCTGACTATTGTAGTATATTTTTTAGCTTTTCAGGAGGTTTAATTAAAGTCACTAGAATAAGTATTTTAAAATGTTTATGATGCATGAAGTCCACTTTGTTCTATCGTCTGAAATGATTTTATTTTGATAGGTTTTTGAGGAGCTGGAAGAAATTGGAAAAACATTCCAGGAGGAAGTACATGAAGCAGAAATGCCCGTTCATGGAGATGCAGGAGGCGACATCTGCAAATGTCCCTATTATGCTGCCAAAATGGGTACGCTTCTTTTTGTTTTTTCACCCGAACGTATATAAAAGGAACATATTTTATTTTATACGTTCATTATAATTATAATATATTATTATGATAATTGTAATATTATATTATTATTTTATTCACTTATTGTAAATCATCTTTGCTGAACAATCATGTGTATCGTTTATTATATTTATCCTATTTTAAAAGCAATAGATTATTTGTCATATAAACGTTATATCTTCCATGTAGGTATAAATAAATCCTTCAGTTATCACGGTTAAAGGGGGACTAGAACCCCCCGCGAAAGATGGAAATAGGCAAAGTAGCGTGGCCCCTTCATAAAAACCCTCAAGGGTCAAACTTGCTCCGAGATGACGTCACTATCAACTGAGAGTAAATGACTAACAAAATAACAACTACCGTATTTTCCGCACTATAAGGCGCACCGGGTTATAGGGCGCACCCCGAAAAAATAGTTTTTGGTCCTATTTTTGACATACATAAGACGCACCGGATTATAAGGCGCTACAATGGGAACGTGGACAAAACAGTCAGATAGTTCAGTCCAACTTATTACCCCCTTAACATTCCGAAAGCTTGCAAAGACGCAAATACGTGTCGAGAACACGTGCGGATGCGGTGTCCGTAAGATGTCACTCAAATGCATCGTTCCATCATTCGGAAGGTTAAAGTCTTGGGATTCAAAAAATGATAACCATTCCTTAGTATCTATTTTCTTTTTCGCTCGCAACTTTACTGTGCATATGACAATAAACACTTGGAATTGAGTTTAATTTAAAAATAGACACTCCATTTCATCCATTATCTGCACCGCTTATCACAGAAACATTGAGTTCAGTCTGAAACAAGATACAGGGACAATATAAAACCCGGAATAGCTCACCGAAGTCGTTGTGTTCATAATAATGTGCAGGCTATGTCCTCTTATATCCGTGAGGGTAGTAAATCCAGGAGAATACAATATTTACAAATACAGAATAGAAAAAAATGCTTTCTCTATGCCGTCAGCCACATGCTATACGCATTCATCTTTTTCGGCCAATTGCAGGCTTTGTTTCGCCGTTTAAGCCAATGGCAGCCTGTAAATGATAAAAAGGATCCGCCCCTTGACCTCCGAATAACTTTAGCCAATAGTGATCGATTCAACTGATGATTGACACATCTTTTTCGGCCAATTGCAGGCTTTGTTTGCCGTTTAAGCCAATGGCAGCCTGTAAATGATAAAAAGGATCCGCCTTTTGACCTCCGAATAACTTTAGCCAATAGTGATCGATTCAAATGATGATTGACACATTGGTTAGCCAATGAAACGCCGGTAAATAAATCCCAGCATCCACCGCGTACTACTTGGCGTTCGGGGGAAAATCTAGTCAGCGGCTGCAAGTTAGTTGGAAAACTTTGCAACTTTAAAATTGATCCATAAATAAGGCGCACTGTATTATAAGGCGCATGGTCAGCTTTTGAAAAAAATAAAGGCTTTTAGGTGCGCCTTATAGTGCGGAAAATACGGTATATATCTACAAATAAAGACTCAAAATACAGAATTGTCTAAATGGTCTAAATTGTCACTATACAAAAGTAAAACAAAATTGAAGGGCTTCTCCTTACAGTGTAAGAAAGCAATTTAGAGAGTGGTTGGTTAGCTGCAAGCTAGCATCGGGTATCCTTAGATTGAGCATGACATTGATTCAAGTACAACCATCCCTACTGTAGCCGCTTCCCACGAGTTTCATGGTAATGGTTTGGGCGGTGGTGGTTATACATCCTCGGCAGGGTTGGCTTGTCAAGGTTGTTAGCCGCAGTAGGTCGGATTTGCAGTACGCCGCCTCAGTCGCTTCTACTCCACCAGCTCGGTAGCCTAGATGGGAGGGCGCCCGTTTCGAGACTGGGAGGTCGCTGGTTCAAGCCTCGGCCGAGTCATACCTAAGACTTACAACATTGGTACTCATTGCCTCCCTGCTTGGCGCTCGGCATTAAGGGTTGGAATTGGGGGGTTTGGTCACCTGATGACTAAAATGGCTGCGCCCTGTTTGGCTGCGGCTGCATCGGCTCGCTACAGTTTAACTGTACAGGTCAGGTGTATCGACATTTCGTTCTGTGTGCATGGTTACAAAGAATGACAATAAAAGTAAATTCTTCTTCTCCTTGAATCCGATAACAATACACAGAGAACCCGCTGATGATCACCATTTTTGTGCGCTCTTCTGACATTCCTCAGAGTCCAATTTAATGCATGAATTTATTTTCAATGTAACAAGCCGCTAAAAGCTTTGCAGTTTGTTTTAGTGGCCACATTGATTCAATTTGATATAGTGGCCATATTGACTTGTGCGCCTGCCTCGTTGTTTGACTGCATGAACCAGCCTGTCACAGTCTCCCACACACAGGCAGTCATGTCCACCCAACACACACACGCACACACACATACAACTTGCCCCGTGATAGCATTTGCTGTCGGCTGTCTGCTGCAGAGCACAATATGTTTAGCAATGACGATATAGACAATTCTATTCCAAATCGACAAATAAGTGAACCCGCGATAACTGGAGCGCGAAGTAGCAAGCGATTACTGTATATTTGTCCGGGTAGTTGTGGCATCACCACGGGTTTTTATAGTATTTTTCGTCTTATTTCAGCAGCCACGAGTGGGACAGCATTCGCGAACCAGCTGGCTATGGGCTTCCTACGTCACCCCACAGGCCAAGTCCTCATCGCCACATGGTTTGCTGCTTTAGCCGGCCTTGCCGCATGGTACGTGATGTAAGGAAACAAGAGGCGCAGAAGGAGGAAAGGCATAACGGACGTTTCCAAAAGCTTGGATTTTGCCTCGTGAAGCCACACAAAATCGAACTGGATGTGGAATTCCAATGCGTTAATCTTAAGGACAATGCTCACGCTCTCACTCATCCAGCAAGCGCTTTTCTATCTCTGCAACAGCAACTATTGCACCCCCCCACCCTCCAGTACAGTGGTTGTTGCATCAGGTTTTCTCACACCTCCCTCTAATTTAAATGATTTAAACACAGATTATGCTGTACATTAATTGAAAGATTTGTAATATTTGCTTGGTAAAACGGACTATGTATAAATTAACCAAGAGCGAACTTCTGTATGTTGGCCATACAGCGACTCAATTTGACTCAGGAACGATGTGTTTTAATTGCATTCAAATGTATTCCTATAGCACTTTCATACATCAAACAGCAACAAAGTGTTGTGAAATATTTACTGATAGAGCAGTTGATTTCTCACATGTAATCTTGAGTATTTTATTTAATGTTGAATTCTACAAAGTCTAAACCAGGGGTCTCACAACATGGTGACCGCGGGCACCAGGGTGCCCCCTAAGGACAAAGTGGGTTGCCTGCGGACTTGTTCTATAAATGGCTTACCAGTGTTGGGTCATTGTGATTTTCTAGCGAAATGTTTTTTTTTAGTGGTTGACTCAGTATTTAATCCTCCTTCAAATTAACTTGGTAATAACAGAGTAACAACGTAGTAATTACATGTTTTAATGATACAAATGCATATCAAAACGGGCGCCCTTTGGGCTGATAAGTAACAAAAAGTAGCTCTCATCTTGGAAAAAGGTTAGAGAGCCCTGGTCTAAACTGATGTGGACTCTGAACATTTAAAAAATATAACATTATCATTCCCATGTGGGGGCTACGATGTATACAATAGTCATTCTTTACATATGGGATGATTACATTTACCTATCAAATATTCAAAACAATGAATCTCAAATAAATCAAGTTTAATTACAGGGTTCGTATACATTTTATGGCCAAATTCAAAAATTGTAAATACATTTGAGACAAATCTCTCCATATACTGTAGGTGTGAGGTACAAATGACAGTTACATGTAGCTAATGCTTTCAGTCGCAGAACGCTCTTCATTTTATATCACTGGGAAACTCGACTTTAATTTTACCATGGCCCATAACAAATGTCTATAATTGATACATTATCCTTGCATATTTCAAGTGTAACATGGAAGCTATCTGCTTGGGACTGTTGGGGCTGATGACGCTTCATAGGCCAATGCCATACAAGCAAATGCTAGCTGGTGTTAATCACAAGGGGAAGAAATGCAATAGCAAAGTGAAGCCACCCGCAGTGTCGGTGTCATTTTTAAGCAGACTTGTGAAACGTGACAACCATTTTAAATTTACAAACACTTAACCCAAATTTCAAGCGCTCTCCACTCTTTGAAAACACATTAAAATTCAAGCATTTTTAAAGATTTCAAGCACCCATACGAACCCTGTAATTATGTGCAAATTCATTACAATATCTTAAAATCTGCTATGCGCAAGGACGTCCATAATGGGAAGTTATTTGAGGTTGAAGAAATTAAACACATGAAGACTTGCCAAAAAGCCTTTACTATTAATACGGTAATATTTTAAAGAATAAGACTGTGGAGAAGAGTGTTCCGACAGAGCGCCAAGCCACGCCCACCATTGTTACAGTATCCATGTATCACACGCGGCGCAAATGGGGCGGCTGAAACAAGTGAGTGACTCTTAAGTCGCTATTCCCGATAGCATAGCTGTATAATTTCCTCCTTTATTATGCAAATGTATCGCAAACGTCAGTAGAAAAGCCCAAAGACGCTAATAACCTTGTAAGAGTGGATGCAAAATGGTGGCAATCTATGAGGAAGTCAGAAGCCCCGGACCAACTACACATAGAAACAGATTCGTGAGATAATAGTATATGAATATATACATTTACAAGTTTTACTGTAATGAAAAACGCCACCTTTGCTTTTATTTGTTTTTGTCATATGCTAACTAGGGCGCAGTGACTTACTCAAAGTAAAGCGGCTGCAGTAACGTACAAACTTCTCTCTGACCGACCCAACAGCGTTTCCATGCCTGTCTGCTATACAAAAGGGGCTGGGCTGTCGTCTGCCACGCCATCTAATTGGCTGAAATTAGGCGCCGTCTGATTCATTAATTGCACGTTTGTGATTATGGTTTGTATTTAACTTGTTTTTAAATTGCAACATTTGATTTGTGATTGTTGTGAAGGACAATTAAACTTAATGCTCTTTGAAGTGATGCTTCTTAGAAGGAATGTGGTAGAAGGCAAGCTGACAAACCGCAGGCTGACACAACACTGAACTACAAAACGATTCACAGAAAATTACATTTTTTTTATTTGCAATACCGCAAATAAGGAACTTTATCCGAATATTCTATTTTTTGAAGACAGTCTTGTACATTTAAACCCAAAGCTTAAACATTTTCATGCACTTATACTGATCCCTTAAGCACTTCATGTGGGTGTCTTAGGCAAGTATAACCCAGTGGTGCCCATCCTTCTCCAGGCTGTTTATTCGGTTTGGGGTTTGCTCCCTACAGTGCCATTTTATTTGGGACAAATCGAAATCCCCAAACTGGATTGTAGGAAAAAAAACGTCTTTTGTAATGAAATAAACTCTGATCGATGTGGAAGCATACTTTTGGTTTAATTGTACATTTACCATATTTTCTTGAATAGTGTTTGGCTGATATTCCTGTATCAATAGTAGTTTTATCAGCCAATCACTACTATGTCATTTTTTCCAAGTTTTATGACAGATGTGCTCGAAATGACCTTTTCAGCCACCAAAATCTTAGAAAATGTACACATTTTATAAATGGGTCTTTGTACATAAAGGCCTCACATACCGTGCATAAGTGTTGAAGGCCACGCAAGGTACGTGTAATTAATGAGACGCAGCGCAAAATTAAAAGCAGTTTCAATTTATTTCACACACATTTCAAATCTGCTAAATTTCAACCTTGAAGTTTACAAGAGTGGTTCCGTGTGTAGTAAAGCATGAAGACCAGGAGAGCATTTACAGACAAACCTTTAATGTGTCTTGAAACATTTACATTTCTGCAGATGAAGACCGCTATGATCAGCCATCTTTTAAAGTCTTTTAAAGTGTCAATCCATCATGATAAGATTTTATTTTCCTTGATGGATTCGTACAGGAGGGCGAACAACTTGGCTTCACTTGCACTGGGCATATTTGCATCATCTCAGTTCCATGAGGACCTTTTACCTGGATGAGAAAGAAATTCAGAGAACATTAGCGCCTGATAGCCACAAACCAGAGGTGAACCATACTCACCACCCTACCTGGTTTGCGGCTGTCAGGAAGAACTAAACAATTTCTTCAGTGTGGAGGAAATAAAACCCCAGTTTAAACTAGTTTCCTCGTTCATGCCCTTCCTCAAATAACTCAGTATGACTGCCCCCAGCTGGACACAGATTCATCCTGCATCAGTCAACAGACGACTAAGGAAACGATGCATATTCAGGCCAAGGAAAAGTTTTAATATGGGTATTTGTACCTCAATTTACTGACATGTTTTCTTTCTTTGTACACGAGCTTGGCCTTAAGTGAAAAATCACCATGATTTGAAATTGATAAATAATTGGACGGGATACATCCTGCAGTTTGAAACGGTTCCACACTAAACTATAGGCATTAATGTTATATCTTACCCTTGACATAATGGCAATGTTTTTTAATGTAAACGTTAGTTTGATGGAGACAGTTGTCACCTAGACGTAAGGCACTAGAGCAGGGGTCAGCAACCTTTTCTGTGAGGAGTGCCACTTACAAATTTCCTTGTAAATCATTGTGCCACACACCAAGAATAATGACTCACACAAAAACATTTTAAAATCCAACAGAGCTGTCATTTTACACCAGTCCAAATATACAACATGGATATACATTGAAATCGTATAACTGACCAATTTATCTTCCACTATTCTTGTTCATCAATAAACTCAAATAATGTGAGCAATGCGTGGAAAGGCCTGTAGACATCCATGACTTTAACTTTTGACCACAAAAATCAACCATTCTTCATCAACAATGAACTACTATCAAAAACAAGTGATATGGACGGCTACCATACTATTCACCAATGAAATCTTATTGCAGAAAATATCAAATTGAAACACACGCACACACACGCCTTGTGAATTTCCCTGTGGGATGAATAAAGTATCTATCTTCCAGCCCATCCTCTTGACGTTCAACACTACTGGCTGACATGGGGATGTGTTTTATTCTTGTTTTTGATTGTCTATTTGTTAGGTAAGCCACCAAACAAAACCTCCGAGCTTTTTTAATATATTCGCATTAAGTAAAAGATTTTCCATACTTTGCTATGCATTGAGCAATGGCGTTTTAGCATTGACAATGGTTTCCAGGGTCTGTGTTTGTTTGCCGTACCTGGACACAGCGCGTTTTAATGTCTCCGCCTTGTCAGACTCGTCCCTAAATGTTCATGATTTGTTACGTATTGACGTTTAACCCTTGATATAAGAGGCACAACGCTCTCGAGGCATAATGCACAAACAGCACGGTCATTTTTCTTGCACAAAGCCCCAGTCATCTGTCCACGCTGGCTGAAAAGAACGAGATATTTTTGCTGGAGAAGCGCCTGTTTCGTTGGCTGGGTTAAAACATGGATCTCTCTTCTCCTTGGCGCCGCGCAGACGCACGCTCACAAACGGAGCAGAGGAGGAGGGGCGTGACCGTAAAGCCTTTAACACAGCGCGCAACTGAAAATGTCTAAATTTCAGGTAAATGCGCTTTAAAAAATAAATAAAACATATATATATCATATATATATATTTTTTTTTTCCGTGCGCACACTTATCATATGTTGCCAACCCCTGCTCCAGAGTGACAGAAACAGGGTTTGTTTCGGTTCTAGAAATCCTTGAATTTTAACATCTTTTCAATGATTGAAAAGTGTTTGAATTTTGGGTAAAGCGCTTGTAGATGCTAAAAATTGTTACCATGTTTCTCAAGTCCGCTTAAAAATGACGCTGCCAATGCTCTCCGGTGGCTTCAATTTGCCATTGCATATTCTTTACTCGTGATAAATGCCAGCTGCAGTTTGTATGGCATCCTAGGGTATGTCATGCCCACCCCTACACATAGCGCCAAAGAGGACAGGTGCATGCTACTCCTAAACAGGGCACTATGGAATGTGTATAAATGCAATGATAACAGATTACTTATGGATAATTATTCTGGACAATGGAAAATGATAAGGTAGCGTTTCCCAGTTGTAAATTGTAAAAGGAAGAACTTCCTGCAACTGAAAATCTATGCTACACATTACTGTCATTTTTAACCAACACTTATATGGGGAAGAATTTGTGTAATAAACGGGTGTATTAGTGTTTTAATTAAAATGAGACTAGTACAAACAAAATGCACCCAAGCAGAGAACAGTAAGGGATGATTGTTAAGGTGCAAAATGTGCTGGAGCTGGGCTGAATTTGAGACTTAAGAGTTGTTTTTTTAACTTGTTTAAGCCTTTTGAAATTCAATTTAAGATTAAGTAAAAAAAAAAACACAAAAAAAACCCAAAAAGAAAAAACCATTGAAACGGACACAACTATATCTTGCACACAATGCATCGTGTCTCGTACACAGTACCTGGCAAAAAGTTGCCATGTGTATTGTGGGTAGACCAAAGACAAGTGTCTGCTCTTGAAGGCCTGACTGAAACCACATCACTGTTTTGATAGTGCCATTTTTGTGGTCACGTGATATTGGCAAGTAAAACAGTGAATTATTAAAAAATATGATTGAGAAATGTTACCAAATCTTTTTAGTTCAAACAAATATTAATCTTATGAACATGTTCACATTTTTAAAACTATTAAAAATTGGATTTCAGACATTTCAATGTGAATTTTGGACTCACGTTTAGAATAATGAATTAAATGCCTTTCAAGAGGATACGCAGGAACCCTGCGGGGTTGCCAGACTCTCAATGACAGGTAGTTGTAGCCAAGCATTGCACGTTAACTGATTTTTTAGTGAGAAATAGTTCGAATGGGCCAAAAGCTCTGAAAAGAAAACACTGCTAATTTTCCATCCTTTAAGTATACACTAAAACAAATAGAGCTGCACATTGTACAAACATACATCAAAACAGGCATTTCAAACTCAGTTTGACTCTGGGGCCAGATCTAGACTGTTTTCAGGTGAGCCAGATCAGGAAAAAAATGTGAACGCCAAATATTTAGCTTTGTTTTTCAGTACTATGGCTTACCCTAAAAATGATAATCACGGATGGGATCTTTTTTTTAACACAACACATTTATTCACAAATAACGGAAAATACGATTTTCATGTTTAGCATAGAATGGGTTAATTTGCTTATTCTAACGGCTAAAAAAAATGCAGCTTTACATCTGAACCAACTGAATTAACTTAAGTGCACTATGAACAAGATATGCTTGCCTCAATAGTCATACTGCTTTGAAAACATTAAATATAAAATAGGAGATTTAGCAGTGAACAGGCAAAAACATCAGATACAACTTCCAGGCTGGGCACACTGAAGCTGAGAAAATACTTCACAATATCGTCTTTAAAATGAAACAAGGTTAATCTTGTAATAAATGATCTGTGCAAACAAAAGATATGCCACCAAACCTTTGTCCCTTCTCATTGCCCTCCCACAGTCTACTTGCTGCTGCTTGCTCCCGAAACTTGGCATATTTTGCTTTTACAAGTGCATCAATATCTGTGTGGAATCCGGAGTAACAGCGCATTAACCATGTCATTCAAGAGTTTGTTAACCTTGAGCACTGCCTTGTTTCATTGTTGTTCACCAAAAAACAGCTGTTCGCAAAGTAGTCCCAAACATTGTTAGAACCTTTTGTTGGACTTTTCCACCTTTACAGCTCTTTAACGACGAGAAGGACCATTTGGTTTGTATTAAATATAAAAAACAATGTTAAAGACTTGGATAGAAATGAGCTACAGACTTGTTTCTTTTAGACAAACTCAGAAATTCACAGCTGGTCAGATTACCGTGTTTTCACGACAGTAGGGCGCACATAAAAGTCTTGTTTTCTTCAAACTGTGTGGCGCGCTCTTTCCTGCAGTGCGCCTTGTGTGTGTTGTTGGGCGAACATGATTGAGGAGACCATGAGATGGCCAAAGCGTACAGTGTGGGGATTTGTGGGAAAGTATATGAAAGAACGGGTATGTGCGTTATGCAGAACATGTTTTTTTTTTCACCCCTAACGTTCCAGACGAGAGGGTGTCGGACTGTTCAGAAGCAAAGTCGTGTCTTCACGATGTGACCAGTCACTGAAATATGTCATGACACATATCATTGGAAGGTTAAACTGCTGGAATTCAAGATACAAGGACCATTCCAAAATGTACTCATCAGAGAACATCACAATCAGTCGGAAACAAGGTACCCGAAAACTATAAAGCCGATATAAATCAGCCAAAAAGTACACTGGTATGTCACTGATGAAACGTTTCTTCCCAGACAGGCCTCGTAAAGAAAAAGTGAAGCAAAAGAACTCTTCGCTTACTGTCATCCCAGAAGGCCTGACCAAAGGGCGTTAACCGCTGGAAAGTGGTGTGAAACAGTCTGTTCAAAGTAAGGATGCAAGCATCGGGGGAACAATGGATGACCAATGGAGACCACAGTTTGACAGAGAGTGGAAGACAGTTACGCCCCAATTTGTGAATGGATTGTAGTCCCTTGGGCTAACGTGTCTGCTGCGACTGTTGCTTGAGCTTTTGCAAAAGCCAGCATCATTTTCCAGGGGCCGCACGGCACGGAAAGTAACCGACAGTGAAGAAAGTGAACCGTTTGATTGAGATTCAGCGGAGCTGTTGTGTTCAGAAACAGAATGATGACTTCAATGCCTTTCTGTGATAAAGATTACCGGGAAAAATGTGATTACCAAACTCTTTTTTTTTTTTTAAAGTGTATCCGTGATTTTCACCCTGCCTGCCCTTTTGATGGTTAAAAAAATGTTCGTGCTTTGTAATCAGTACTAAAATAAACCACAAACAAACTCAGTTTTGCTCCTGTTGTAGTTTTAAATAGACACGGTTATATGCTTGTCTGTGTGCTAGGCAGGCGCAGCAGAGGGCACCTGCGCCCAATAATGAAGTGCGCAGTATGTACCGTATTTTCACGACTATAAGGCGCACCCCCTCCGAAAAGTTTTAGTCCTATATTTTCCATACATAAGGCGCTACTGTGCTAACATCAACAAAACAGTCAGATAGTTCAAACTTTTTAACCCCTGAACATTCTGGCGGTTCGCAAAGAAGCAAATACAGCGTCTGTACGAAGTCAATAATCACTCAAATGCGTCATTCCACATATCATTTGGAAGGTTAAACTCTTGGGATTCAAGAAATGCCAAGCATTTCTTAATTTCTATTTTCTTTTTCGCTGGCAACTGTGTGGACAGCAAAGTATTAACTTAATTGTGCAGGGAAACCTCATTCTTTACTGTGCATATGACAATAAACACTTTGAATTGAATTGAATTTAAAAACAGACTCATCACAAACATCTAGATCAGTCTGAAAAAAGATACTGGAAAAATAAAGCCGGGGCAGCTCACCAAAGTCGTCTTGCAGCCATCACGTTCGATAATAATACGCAACCATGGTCCTCTTACATCCGTGAGTGTAGTAAATCCAACAGTGTAAAATATTTATAGACTCCAAAACACGCAATAATGCCAACAAATAAAAGAAAAATCCGCCGAGAAGCACCTGCATCCATAGACACTGCTTGTTGCTAGCTGTCTTTTTAGCCCCATAATTCCTGTTTACAAATACACTAGTAAAAAATGTTTTCTCCATGGCGTAGAACAACCCAACGTAAGATTCACATTCATCTTTTTCAGACAGTTCCAGGCTTTGTTTTGCCCCGCTTTAGCCTATGCAAGCCTGTATAAATGCTAAAAAGGATCCGCCTCCTTCACCTCCGAATAACTTTAGCCAATAGTGACTGGTTCAAATGATGATTGACACATTGGTTAGGAAATGAAACTCCGGTATATATATCCATGTCGGCGGCTGCTTGCCTTATTTTCGTAACCTAGCGACTCAATATTGATCCACATGTAAGGCGCACTGCATTAAAAGGCACAGGGTCAGCTTTTGAAAAAAATAAAGGTTTTTGGGTGCGCCTTATAGTCGTGAAAATATGGTACATGTTAAATACAGAACTAGGAACCATTTACAGAGACTACTTTTAACACAGTGCACCCTGTGGTCGTGACAATACGGTAAATCAGGCCGCGGGCTGTTTGACATGCCTGTATCAGAAAAATATGCAAGCTTCATGGTGAACACAATATAAAATTCTGCAGATACCCTAACTTAACGCTAGCATCTTAAGACAATATATTATCTTTGGCAAAATAAAATGTAAAATGCAGTTGTGTATGCATTATAAAAGCACCTGGCAGCCAAAACACTCACTCCATTGAATGTTGATGACACACATACTAAGGGTGGAGTCACACTAGGGCTATTTGTCCTGTACAGTGCTGAAGCCTGACTTCAACACCCCCCATATTGCCCAGGCACCTCTAAAATATTGAATTTGTCGTCATGTTGATACATCATAGAAGAGATCATTATAGGCGGATGGTTTAGTTGGCTTAGTTGAACTATGGTAGCAATCAATGTTTTCCACTGGTCTGAGCGTTCACACAAAGTCGGTGAGCAACGCTTGAAACAATGGTGAGCAACCATAATCCCAAGTGTGGCAAGATAATCATCAAACATGTCCAAAACTTGACATCAAGTTACATTTTGCTGAGTTTCCGGCAATGCAAAATTATTTTTCTCTTTTGAATGAATTGACTAATGTACTATTGCAAAGGTTGTACGGCCTACAAACGTCGTTTGTTCTTACATTCTTTCACAAGATATCCATTTCTTTTTATTTCCTGACATATTTTGTCGCATATTAACATTTTTGGGGGCTTATTTAGTCAGTTGTAAGATACAGAACTGTACTTAATCACATTTTTTAGTGGAAGACCAATGTTGGCAACAAGATTCACTTGATATGATTGGAAATTATTTGAATGAAACACAAACTTTTTCTTCTTTTTTCCGTGTTTTTTTCTACTTTTTAAAAAAAATCCTTTAAAAAAAATCTCACTGTGTTTATTTTTTCCGAGCTGTTACTTTTTTCTTTTTGTTCTCCATTTAATTTTTTCCTACATTTCTTTCGTTTCTTTTTTTCTGGCCTTTTTTCTCAAATTTTCCTTCTTTTTTTCTCAGCTTTTCACTACTTTTTCATTTTGGTATTTTTTCTTTTTTGTTCTATTCCCCCCTTTAAGTCATGTTGTGCATAAGTTTACTTAATATTTGGTCATGTTGGGATTAAGGAAGCAAAAACAACCTGAAGAGCCGTTTAGGACCCGAAAGAGCCGGTTCCTTTTAGTGAGCCGATCCGAAGAAGCCGGTTCTCTACTAACTTTACTCAACTTCATTTTACTACAACTCGACTTGAAAATACCGCATTTAAGACACAACGTCAGGGGAACCCGTGTATTTTTACCTTTATGCACTGCAACTTTGACTTAAGTCGCTTCTTAGTTAGTAATTTTGAGCCCTCATTTTTGTGCGCTGGCTAGATTTTCTTGTGCGCTGAGAATGTGCGAGCAGTGCGCAATTGAGCACGCGCGCAGCTTAGACGGAACACTGGTAGCAATAACTTTTTTTCATTTTTGACAGGTCACAATGTGCATTCCGCGTTTGAATGTGACAACATGGTTACATTTGTGCAAATATTACCCCTGTGGCCATGCGGGAAGTCTTACCACGCTTTGGCCAACCCTTCCTAAGTGTACCCAGCTGGGGATCTGTACCCTGCTCAAGCATGGATTGAATGTGGTCACACTAACTCACTAAATCAGGACTTTAACAGCAAGCATGCTTGGAGACAGTACGATGACCCTAGTCTGGGTGTGCTTATATTTACACTCTTCTTATGTAAGCAATGTTGAGCAAAATCTACCTGTGGTGGTGGCTGTAACACCGTTTACCGTTCCTTCCACGTCCGGCTCATCCTCAGCGTAGCTCATGACAAGAGCTTTCTGGCGGTCTGTCAATGTCCTACGGGGAAGAATCAAAAACAGTGTTAGCCAAAATGATTTTGCTTTTTTTAATCTAAATCTGCCAAAATCTTTCTTCTGTCTCACTTGGGTACTTTAATTTTGACATGGACATAATGATCTCCAAAGCCATAGCCACTGACACGGGCGATTCCTTTCCCTGCCAAGTGGATCCTCTGGTCTGTTTGGACACCAGCTGGGATCTGATCCAAGTACCAGAGCAACATCCCTCGAATCAAAATCAAATTATTTGTTTGCATAACTTTTTTATAAAAAAAGCAATTACCGATAAATTGAGTGTTTCATAGAGGCCTTGTGTCCTGGCTGTGCCTCCAAGGATTGCTTGAGCCACAGATACGTAAAGGTCCGAGTGGATATCAGCGCCATTCCGCCTAAACACTGGACTCTTCTGGACCTGAAACAAAAAACGTTGACGGGTACATTTCCTGAAAATAAATCTTCTATTTGCAAAGGAAGTTTTATCAACACCTGCTTTGGAAATTTGTTTGTATTACAAGAGGCCTCAACTAGTACACCGAGTCAATCAAGCACAGAGTTGTGTTCCAACTAGTACATTTTTCACAGTGATGACTTTTGCTGACTTATATTTCGAATTTTGATAGATAATTCTGGAACTAAATGTGAACAAATCAAAACAAATTATACTTATGTACTTGAAAGGATGCTCTGGTGCCCATCTAATGATTAATCGAAGAATAATTGTAACAGGACGTAATGTGACACTCTAACCTGCTAAAAGACAAACGGAAGCACTAGTTGAAGCAAGTCTTTCATTTTATTGAAGTTAACAACTCACGCAGCAAAGTACCATATGGTCACTCACCCTGAATGTGATAAAGATCTCCTTCTTTCCAACAGGCATCCGCACAGTCTGACCATCCTCCACTCCTGAAAAGAAAGCACATTTACAGGTTCGTTGTTGCTGGTAACCATCAACGACATTTTCCTGAAAAGCGGACCTGCAGGCACAGGGACTGTTACGGTTTTCCTCTGCTTGGTCTGTCCGGTCCCACGGCATGTGTGACAAGGGTTGGAAATGACTGACCCCTTTCCACCGCAGCGTCGACACGTGGAGCGCATTACAAACGGACCAGTGTTTACGGTCTCCTGCAGGGAAAACAATTATTTCCACGTCAGAAGAATGGTTGCGGATTAAGTTGAGGTGTACAAAAATCTCTCGCTGTATTGCGGTTTACTTTGCGGATTTTCATTGTGCATTGGGGTCTGCAGGGGCAACGCACAGAAAATACCACCACGGGGCAGGTTGCGGTGGGCTGTGTGTATGTGGGTGGGCGACTGATAAGCTGGTGTATGCGGTCAGCCAAATAGTTGGGCTGGCGCACAAGTCCATGGTTAATCAATTGAGAAACACGGTGACAGCTAGTATTTTAGCAGTACTTACATCTACCGTATTTTCCGCACTATAAGGCGCACCGGGTTATAGGGCGCACACCGAAAAAATAGTTTTTGGTCCTATATTTGACATACATAAGACGCACCGGATTATAAGGCGCTACAATGGGAACGTCGACAAAACAGTCAGATAGTTCAGTCAAACTTATTACCCCCTTAACATTCCGAAAGCTTGCAAAGAAGCAAACACGTGTCGAGAACACGTGCGGATGCGGTGTCCGTACGATGTCACTCAAATGCATCGTTCAAAATATCATTCGGAAGGTTAAAGTCTTGGGATTCAAGAAATGCCAACCATTCCTTAGTTTCTAGTTTCTTTTTCGCTCGCAACTTTACTGTGCATATGACAATAAACACTTGGAATTGAGTTTAATTTAAAAATAGACACTCCATTCTATCCATTATCTGCACCGCTTATCACAGAAACATCGAGTTCAGTCTGAAACAAGATACAGGGAAAATATATAGCTCACCGAAGTCGTTGTGTTCAATAATAATGTGCAGCCATGGTCCTCTTATATCCGTGAGTGTAGTAAATCCAGGAGAATAAAATATTTACAAATACAGAATATTAAAAAATACTTTCTCTATGCCGTCAACCCCACGTGCTATTCACATTCATCTTTTTCGGCCAATTGCAGGCTTTGTTTTGCCGCTTAAGCCTATGCCAGCCGGTAAATGATAAAAAGGATCTGCCCCTTTACCTCCGAATAACTTTAGCCAATAGTGATCGATTTAACTGATGATTGACACATCTTTTTCGGCCAATTGCAGGCTTTGTTTTGCCGCTCAAGCCTATGCCAGCCTGTAAATGATAAAAAGGATCTGCCCCTTTAACTCCGAATAACTTTAGCCAATGAAACGCCGGTAAATAAATCCCAGCATACACCGCGGACTACTTGGCGTTCGGGGGAAAATCTAGTCGGCGGCTGCAAGTCAGTTGCAAGACTTTGCGACTTAATATTGATCCATAAATAAGGCGCACTGTATTATAAGGCGCATGGTCAGCTTTTGAAAAAAATAAAGGCTTTTAGGTGCGCCTTATAGTGCGGAAAATACGGTATTTTTTTACAATCAAACAGTACTCTTAGGAAAGTGAAAAATGTGCAAAGAAATGCTGATCATCAGCTGGTGCTCTGTGGATTATTATCCGGATCGGGGAAAGACTGAGGCGGCATCGGGAGAGGAAGCAATTATAGAGCTACAGGTCTAACCTTATGTTGCGTCTATGTAACAGCTCTAAAAAGCATCCCTGTCAAGCCTGTATCTCACCAACACCATATCCATTATCCATAAAATGGTTTACTTGGAGCTACAAATTGTGGTAAACCTTTACATTTGCTACTGTGATATTTTAATCATGACAAAGGCCTGGCTTAATCGAAGGATCCCACGCAACTACCTGGCCACTCTTTAAATAGCTTTCCTACACTGAAATGAGAAGCCCTCCAATTTTGTTGTACAATTGAGTAATGACTATAAAGACATTTATTCAACTCCAACTCAGTGTTGTGTTTTTTTTGTAGATCATTTGTAAATATTATGTTACTAATAACCAATAAATATGTGTTTCTACTTCACAGCGTTTGACTTTCGCAAGACTTTTTTGAACACTACCCCTGTGAAAAACAATGGATGACTGTAAAAAGAGTTTCATAAAATGTCTAAAATCAGAAATATGGTTTTAGACATGAGAGGGAAATGTGAGGAAAAAACAGTCTTACCATTCCGGATCCATTGCAGTAGTGGCAGTGCTGAACCTTGCTGCCTGGCTCGTGGCCCTTTCCATCACAGCGTTGGCATGCAGCTTCTGTGTTAATGGAAATCTCCTTATTGACTCCTTTGGCAGCTTGAGTGAATGTCAACTCCATAATGTACTGTGCATTGGAAACAACAACACTCATTACATTATTGCTAATATAGTTTGAATACCTTCAGTTGAGAAAGGCATCCTACACTAACATTTTCGATACAGTAGTAACTTGTACAAGTTTAAAATATGTATTTATCCCACAATGGTAAATAGCATTGAACATTTTAGATACAGTGGGCTTGTGAAACAACTTGGCCCCCTTAAACTTTGCGACCTTTTGCCACATTTCATACTTCAAAGATATAAAACTAATTTCTTGTAAAGCATCAACAATAAGTGGGACACAATCATGAAGTGGAACACACTTTATTGGATATTTTAAACTTCAACAAAAAACAAAAAAGTGGGTGTCCAAAATTATTCAGCCCTTTTACTTTCAGTGCAGCAAACTCTGTCCAGAAGTTCAATGCGGGTCTCTGAATGATTCAATGTTGAACTAAATGTCTAAGTGATAGTCTAAGGCACAGGTGTCAAACAGGCGGCCCGCGGGCCAGATCAGGCCCGCTAAGGGATTGAATCCGGCCCGCGAGACAGCACTCAAAGAAACACAAGAGAAAAATGAGTTGCAGGTTGAAATATGTAAACTACATGTTGCCAAAGCCAGGTGCCTCGAACAAAGACACTGTACTTGTATTTATTTTCTCTCTCTCTCTCTCTTTAACTTTCTGTGTCTCTCTTTTTCTCTTCCTTTGTTGCTCTGTCTCTTTCTCTCTCTGTATCTTTTTAACTTATTTTGCTCTAACTTCCTTTTTTCCTTTTCTCTCTTTTATCTTTCTCTCTTCCTACCCTTCGCGCTCTTTTTTCTTCTTCTGTCTTTCTATTTCTGTTTGGATTTCTTTCTTCCGCTCTCTTTCTTTCCCCCTCTCTCATGACTTCTCTTTTTTATCTCTTTTGTCTCTCTTTGTCCCACCCTCCCTCCATCTCTTATTTCTGTATCTCTTTTTCATTCTCTTTAATCTAGTAGTCCGGCCCCCGACAGAATGTTTGTTCTATCGTGTGGCCCCCGAGTTAAAATGAGTTTGACACCCCTGGTCTAAGGGGTCTGTTTAAAGCGCAGAGAGCATCAGGAAGAACGATATACTGTTGTGGAGAAGTTTAAAGCTGGATTTGGATACAAAAAATATTTCCCAAGCTTTAAACATCCCAAAGAGCACTGTGCAAGCAATAATATTGAAGTGGAAGTAGTATCAGACCACTGCTTACCTACCAAGATCGGGCCGGCCGGCCCCCTAAACTTTTAGCTTATACAAGGAGAAAACTGATCAGAGATGCAGCCAAGGGGCCAACGATCACTCTGGGTGAACTGCAGAGGTCTATAGCTGAGAAGGGACAATCTGTCCATTGGACAACAATCAGTCGTATATTGCACAAATCTGGCCTTATGGAAGAGTGGCAAAAAGTAAGCAATTTCTTAAAGATATCCATAAAAAGTGTTATTTAAAGTTTGCCACAAGCCACCTAGGAGGCACACCAAACATGTGGAAGAAGGGGCTCTGGTCAGATGAGACCAAAATCCAACTTTGTGGCAACAATGCAAGACGTTATGTTTGGCGTAAAAGCAGCACAGCTCATCACACTCAACACACCATCCCCAAAGTCAAACACGGTGGTGGCAGCATCATGGTTTGGGCCTGCTTTTCTTCAGCAGGGACAGGGAAGATGGTTAAAATTGATGGGAAGATGGATGGAGCCAAATACAGGACCATTCTGGAAGAAAAACTGATGGAGTCCGCATAAGACGGAGATTTGTCTTCCAACAAGACAATGATCCAAAACATAAAGCAAAAGCTACAATGGAATGGTTCACCCAAAAACATATCAAGGCTTTAGAATGGCCGTCAAAGTCCAAACCTCAATCCAATTGAGTCTGTGAAAAAAAATGAAAACTGCTATTCACGAACACTTTCCATCCAACCCCACTGAGCTCGAGCTGTTTTGCAAGGAAGAATGGCCAAAAATAGCAGTTTCTCGATGTGAAAAACTGATCGAGACGTACCCCAAGCAACTTGCAGCTGTAATCGCAGCAAAAGGTGGCGCTACAAAGTATTAACTCAATGGGGCTGAAAAATTTTGCACACCCACTTTTTAAGAACATCCAATAAAGTGTGTTCAACTTCATGATTGTGTCCCACTTATTGTTGATGCTTCACAAGAAATTAGTTTTTTATCTAGATGTTTGAAGTCTGAAATGTGGCAAAAAGGTCACAAAGTTCATGGGGCCAAATAGTTTCACAAGCCACTGTAGATGCGGTAATGTTAATCTTGCAATGATAAGCAACTATCATGGCAAAGTATGATAGGGCTCATATTGCAACTACTGTACAACAGACCTCCTGCGGCTGATCAAAAATGGCATTAAAATCTCCAAATCCTCGTCCCGCAGAGAATTCCCCGAATATCTTGCGGAAAAGCTCCTCTGGGTTCGAGTTCTGTGACTGTCCGGACCAGCACTGCTGTCCTCCTCCAGCCTGTCCGGTGTCAAAGCCCGTAGAGCCGTACGTGTCGTACTGTTTCCGCTTTCCTTCGTCACTGAGGACCTGACAAACAAACGTTGCATTATAGACACACAAGCAAGAAGAAAACTAGACAAAACCTCATAAGCTTCAGCCAGCTGAGCAAACTTCTCCTTGGCTTTTGGATCGTCTTTATTTGTGTCCGGGTGGTATTTTTTAGCCAGCTGCAGACGACAAACATTCTGGCTTTAGAACTACAGATACATTGAGGTGAAAATCTACCTGCCACAAACAAACCTGATAGTAGGCCTTCTTGATTTCCTTTTGAGATGCAGTGCGAGGAACACCAAGGACATGGTAGAAGTCCTGCTTATTATTAGCTAAAGTGCTCGTGTGAAATGTGCATTGTGTTGCTTTGAAACCTGGGGACAAGACAGCAAAAAGCTTTGTGTTAAACAAATACATAAATAATTTACTTAAAAAAAAAAAAAGCCTGTTTTTTTTTTTACAAAATCATTTTGTGACATGCTAACAAAAATATTTAACTTAATAAAACATAGCCTTAATGAGAACATTTACATGGCACCGTTCAACAATCTGCATATACATTACTGTCAAAAGTTTCTTAGAAAATGTCCTTATTTTCCAAGGAAAAGCTTTGTTTTTTTTCCCAATGAACATGAAACTAATCAGAAATACACCCCATACACTTAACTATTTTAGCTGCCATTGTCTGGTATTTAATGCAATATCTACATAGGAGTATGAAGACCCATTTCCAGGAACCAGCGCTCCAGTGTTCTAATAGTACATTGTGTTTGCTAATTACATAAAACGGCTAATAAAGGATGAGAAAACCCTGTGTATTCAAGTTAAGGTAAGGCAAGGCAAGGCAAGTTTATTTGTATAGCACAATTCATACACAAGACAATTCAAAGTGCTTTACAGAAATGGCAAAGAGACAGGTTAAAAACACACAATTACAGCTAAAACATAGAAGAAAAGACATTGAAAATTTAAAATGTGGTTTTTAAAATGCAATAAAACCACAGATAAAACATAATAAAATCAATGAATTCAAATAAAGTAAAAGTGAATAGTGCAGATAGAACCCTTTCAGTTGTTAACACAACTGAGTTTAGCTGGCTATAGAAGCTACCAAACTGGCCTTCCTTTGAACTCTTATCTGGATCATCAAATTTGTGGGCGTGATTTTACTTTCAGAATGACAAAAAAATAAAGCTTTGTGTGCAACTTGACAGTCCATTCTTGTTCTAAGAAATAAAGGCTATTACATGAGAGAACTTGCCAAGATTTCCTACAGCGGTGTGTACTACTCCCTTCAGAGAACAGAACACACAGGATCTAACCAGAGATTGAAGAGAATTAAGAGGCAGAACAAAGCAAGAGGACAAGTACATTAGAGTATCTTGTTTGACAAATACACACCCTACAGGTCCTCAACTAGCAGCTTGGTTAAATAGTTCCCACTAAACACCAGCTTCAACATCTGCAGTTAAGAGGTGACTTCGAGATGCTGGCCTTCAAGTCTGAGTAGCAAAGTAAAATCTCTTTCTGAGACAAGCCAACAAAAGAAATGATAGTGAACACAGAAGACAGTAATTCCAAATTGTCAGCTTCCTTTCATTGCTTTTCCCCTCCAGACATGTGCTTTCCTATCCAAGCATTTAACCTATCACATTTCAAGATTGCTTGTTGCTAGGCTCAGAAATATACCAGTAGGCCTGCACTATTATATGTGCAGGCGGCGCTGCAGCATTAAATAGCTGGGACATCACTATTGAATCAGCCAATCCAATTTCGAATTGGGTCAAATGTGGATGCCTGAAGGCCTTGAGAAACGTAACTGCTTTCCCAAACATGAGGGGCAGCAATTCACTAAAATGATCGCACTGTTATCTGCACAAACAGATAAAGTATATTGTGTTGTATGTGATAGCATTTTTATCAACCCGCAAAGGCTTGAACTTCAGAGAAGAAATCTAAAGGGAAATAAAAAAAAAACTGAGTACGGATAAGCCCAGGCATGTCAAACTTTGGGATCTGGATCCAGGCTTTATGTTCTCAGGAGGACCGGATCAGTGAAAAAAAGCCAAATATTTAGCTTTGTTTTATGTACTAATATACTTACCAGGCAGCAAGGTACATTCAGCCTTCATTTTTGGCCTACTGTACAAATTACAAGCACGGATGGTGGGATTTTTTCAAGGCACAGCCAATCTATTCGCAAATAATCGGGATAAAATAGTTTTCATGTTTGGCATTTCACTTCTAAACAATTACCGGTAGTTTATTTTAACAATTAAGTTGCAGCATTAAATCTGAACCAACTCACCACAAACAAAAACTCAAGTGGGGGCTATGAATAAATAATATGCTGGCCTCAACGGTCATACTGCTTTGAAATAATAACAATTTAAATCCAATATATATTTAATGACTGAACAGGCAGATTAAACCTACTTTTACACCTTTACTGCCCGCTAGCGGCGCGAATGTTTGTGTTTATTAAAAAAAAAATCATCATTTTGGATAGAAATGGGCTAAAGACTTGCTTCTTTTTTGACAGTCACGGAAAATTAGGGCGGGCAAGATGAACTTTTCCCAGGTTTAGCCAACCTTGGCCAAATGCGCAAAACAAACGTAATTTACCTGGTAGTCCCCTCAATGTCAACCAAGTGCCGCCGCACGACGAGCTCCCGCCGGTCCATAACGTCGCCTTTCCAAACGTGCAGACACCCCGAAGCGAGTTACGTGAAGCGGACACGAAGGCCCACGCGGCAGAGGGGTGGCTGTGGTGCCCGGAGGACACCATGACAGACAGCCAGCGCATGGAACTTCGGGCTGCGGAAGACGCCATCATTGCCACAGTCGTCAGATCGTGGCGTACTGCGCATGACAGGAACTCAGAAGTCAAAGTACCATTACGTCACATTTGCTTCTAGAAAATTGTGCATTGACACACATTAAAATATCATTTAAATTAATGTTTATGCTTTTTTTAAGACCCGCTAAATAATACTATTGCTTTCAATATATTGCTGTATCTGTAAGCCAACTAAAGTAGTTTACTTCATGGTGATCTTTTTTTAAACGATCTTGAACATTGCAAATGCTGTACAAAATTGACATGGAAAAATAAAAACAAAATTACAAACAAAAATACAGAGTTACATTTTTCAAAAGAACATGAGTTGCTGTAGGAATGCAAAGACAGTAAATAGATAAAATAAATAAAATATAACGTGTTTTAATCAATACATTCTTGAGAATATCATAAATCCCTTGGGTACTTGGAGTGTTCTTCAAACTCAAAGATTTAATTAAAAAAAAAAAAATCACTGACAAAATTCTGAAAAACAGGTTGACAATTGTTATTTTTTCGCTGTACATAAGATACAATTTATTACATTTTCTTCATTCTTGTCCTGTAAAACGAGTCAAAATGTTATATGATCTCTTGTCAAGTTGGTTAACTGAACAATCTGCCATAACTCTTGTACAATTGGACATGAGAGCAGCATATGGTCGGTGGTTTCAACATTAATTTTGCAAAATCAGCAGATATTATCTTCAATTGAAATTGTATATTTCTAATATTACCTATTGTGTAATCTAAGCGTATACGATTAATAAACATCATGAATTAACAGGCATGTAAAGGAAGAAAAACATTTTTATTCACCTTGCCTTCATGTAGGTTTTAGATCAGGCGATGGTGTAATAATAGTCCGTAGTTTGCAATAATATGTGGTCTGTGCTACCCTTTGAGACTCCTTGTGATAAAGGGCTATACAAATAAACATGACTTCACTTGACTTCAATTTCAAAACGTGCTTTTAATAAATATACGTATTATTCATGTTTTTAAAGTGTTTTTCTTTAACTTAAGGGGCTGTATGTTTTTTAAAGATATATTTCTCAATTTATTTATCACATTGTCATCAAATTTATTATGAGTGTAATTTTTGTTTTATTTTCCAGAAAATGTCAATTTTTTTTTAAGCATTGTTTTATGAGGTTACGATGACATTTATTGTCCAGAATTGACATCCCTTGTATACAATTTGGAGGTATGAAGGGGATTATTTGTTGGTATTTCAGACTCTCAGCTTTTAAAGAGATGAACTGCTTTGGAATGGGGCTAAGGCGCAGTTGTCAGAGCGAAAGAGCCACAGATACGGTATGTATTGAAGACCAGATACGACACGCCCCTTTGATTGGCGTGGCTACTGCAAGCCTAAGCTAGTCGGGTCAAACTATTAGACTACTCAGTACATGTGGACGGGGGGAGGGGGAAGAGAATACCGGCTCATTGTGCTGCCTAAACATCCACTCAGTCTTGCACCGTAGAGTCCAAGAAAGCTGAAGTCACCTTTTATACGTGAAAACGTTTTTGGTTCGATTTTTTTTCATTATCTATTCTTGTTAAAAGCTTCAGTAGCACCAGTAGCTCCAGTTCATCTTAGTGGCCCACATTGTTTCAATGTATTAAAAAAAAATAAGGCTGCACCACATCGACAGACTCACTACCCTTGATTTAAAAGGTGGAACCCCCACCAACCCCCTGCCACCCAAAAAAACTGAATATGGTCAGTCACTTCAGTAGACATCAAAACTAGATGAATAACTTTCTTTAACCTCGTGTTTTTCCTTTTTCAATATTTTTCTACATATGTAACCGCGGTGTACGTGTCCCACCAAAGATCCACATTCACGCTGGACTGGATGATGAGGTTTTTATTATTACAGTTTCTGCAAATGGATGAGTCACAACATTAGCTTTTTCTGCTGGGTCTGATCTCTTTGTAGTTCTCTCTGATAAGACTAACAACAAAGCATATCAAAGAGCTTTCTTTTCACTTTACAGAAAATACATTTTAGACTATCACAATACATTTTTACATCTTTACATTTTAACAAGATACTTTTAACAAGAGATCGTATAGTGGATTTTTAACGTTTACAATGAATTCAACATGTTTTTCTTTAGTCTGAATTTTAACCAACATCATCCTTTTTTAATGTATATGAGAAAATAGGAATAAAAACAATAATGAGTATAAAAATGGGTACAATTTACCTGCAAATGGATGAGTCACAACATTAGCTTTTTCTGCTGGGTCTGATCTCTTTGATCTCTACAAGGGGAATTAATATTCAGTAAAACAGAAACAAAACGAAAATAAACGTAAACAGCTTGACAATATCAATCACATTACCCTGGGTCGGACCTCTTTGCTCTGTACACTCTGCACGTTGCACTTGACCTCCTCTGCATTGGGCAGGTCTTCCGCTGCGATACAAGGAGACACATCTGCAATTTTCCTGTTTCTCCTCAGCACCACAACTCTGTCCGTGGGATTAAAGACTTTAACAGGCACCCATCCATCTCCCCAGAGTGGAGTAACAACTCGTCCGACAAGGACTTGTCTGGGCCCAGCCTTTGATTGGGTTGGCTCAACGACCACTGTACTTCCCGCAGACGTCCCGGCCAACTCAGGTAACTTGCCCCAAATAACGTACTCGGTCCGTGGATTCAGCATCACGCAACTCTTGATTTTTACTGTCCCTACCTTGTCTGGAATGCAATCACCTCTCCATCTCTCTGTGTTGGAAAGCATTGACAGGAATTGACTGTGGTTATCGGACAGACCGTTGTCAGGAGTGGAAACTAATCTCCAATAGCCATCAGTACTTTTCAATTGAGTCAAAATATATTTGATGGCATTGCTGCCAAGGATCATCTGTTCTGTCTGGCCTGGCACCACCATTACTGGTATTATCATTTGGCACCCGTAAACTGTGACGTGAATGTCGTACATATCTCTGGGAGAAACTTGGTGTCCACCGCAGCCTACAATGACATAATCATCGGCCGTGTAACTCATCATATCAGGGAATTGCTGCAGGAGGGACTTAGCCGTGTCCTCACTTACTGTACAAGCCATCGACCCACTGTCCAACAGCGCTCTGAAAGTGGGGCCTTCTTGCACAAGTACAGGTGTGTAAAACAGTTCGTCAGTCTCCGCTATTCTCTGAAACCCCTGAAAGATCAGCTTCTTCGATGGAGGTATCTTGTTGCTATACATGTCATAAATTGATTTATTATCTTGCATGTCAGGCTTCACATTAGTGGTGGGAGGTATACTCAGTTGATCTGCACTGTTCTCCCCTAAGCGCAGATCAGTTAGTTTCCCTGAGGCAGCGGGACAACTTTCGTCACTGGACAATCATGTCGAGAATGCCCTGGGGCATGGCAGTGAAAGCAAAGGCTTTTGTCTCGGCAATGAGAGAGAGCACTGTGTTCGACCTCTTTGCAAATGATACATGGCTTGGCAGTGAAACCATTGATTCTGGCTCCAGGTCGCCTGGTTGGAGCTCCCCCTCTCTCTTGAAACTGGTTCGAGGTAACACGTATCAGAACTTTCTCCAACATACTAATAACGTCCGTTAGAAAGACATACTGTGGGCTCGAAGTCTGAGGTGGCTCGTGCACGAGGGTTGGACCATGGTTCACCTCAGCTTTGTGTACTGCAATTTCCGCTCTATTCGCAGGTTGTTGTAGGGAATTTGCTTTGTAGCTCTTCTCAGCGTGGTATTCATTCAGCACCTCTAGTACCTCACATGCTGACCACTTTTCGATGGTTTTTGATCTGTAAGTGAGTGCCAGTTCCTTGCATGGGCAGTTCCTAATAAACATGCGAGTAACCTCTATTTCAGGGTTGTCAAATGTTTTGCCCTGCTCACTCAAGCACTCAGAGGCAAGGTCAGCTGCTCTGTTTAGTCTCAGCCAGTAGTCATAGGGGTCTTCCTGGTCTTTGGGCAAAGTTGAATAAAAGTCAGCTAAAGGGACAGCAGAGTACTTGGTACAGCTAAAGTATTTCCTGAGAAGACTATAAATCATGTCAGGGCGGGTATAGACGTCTATATTACTGTTTCTAATGCCAAACCTAACTACATCTTTAGCTTTTCCTCTCAAATGTATAAGGATTTCCTCTGCTTGCTCTTCAAGTCTCACATTACTCCTTTTAATAAATGTCCTCATTAGATCTTCCCACTCATGTATTGTTATTGAGTCTGAGCCATCCCCAATAAATGACGGCGGTTCCTTAACCTTTCTCTGCGTAACCACCTGACTCAATCTGTTTGCTACATCTTGTGTGGCAGCAGCGTTAGGAGCTACTATATTATGTGACTGAATATTTGAGAATATGCTATCAGCCAATTTATGTCCTATCTCCTGAATAATATTTTTCATCTGATCAGAACCCTTCCCCCTCAGCCCAAAGCAAAGTGGCCACAAATGCTGCAGCAGCTCACATTCTGCTATAACTGCACAGAGCATGAGACAACAGGGTTTGCACCGTTTTACCTAGTGTTTGGTAGGATCCCTCGTCTCCCTGTCGATGTCATGTTTCAACATGCTAATACCAATGATGCTGTTGTCAGCTACTCTGACTTTGTACGCCATCTGAAGAAAGATCTACATGAAGCTGCTCAGATTGTACAGAGGAATACTCTCAGAGAACAGACTCGTCATGCCAAGCTGTACAACCGTAGGGCCAAAGGATCACCCCTCGTCGTGGGAGACCGGGTGTTGATCGCCAACAGAGGTGTCCCGGGGAAACGCAAAGTTGCAGACAAGTGGGAGTCGACCCCGTATGAAGTCATATCACTCAAGCCTGATCTCAATGTCTATAGAGTCAAGGATTGTCTGACGGGCAAAGAAAAGGTAGTTCACAGGAATTTGCTGCTCTCTGTTAGCTTCTTGCCCTTAGAGGATGATCTGGCCAGCGAATCTGAACACTCAGAGTCTGACGCTGCTATGCATGGAAGTGATGTATGCCCTGATTTACCTGACGCGGTTGAAGACACTGATGTCCGTACAGTAAACTGGGTGATACAGGCAGGTGAAGAGCAAGTTCATCCAGAGGTAGAGGATAACTCACTAGACAGCAGATCTGATGCCCAGTCCGACTCTCGCAGTGTTGATACATCCAGTCGAGGAAGTCAGCACATCCCCGAACAAGATGTTGACCATACTTCAAGTGACAATACGGAAAGCCCATCACAGTGCTCTGAAAACATGATCCCTTTGGGTATGGGTCTCCCAGACGAGACCCCATTGAACACTGACCATCTGGACGCAGACTCCCCTGATACTGACTGTTTAGACTTGACTGCCCCAGACCTTCAAGCTCAGGTTATTTGTGCTCAACCTAACCGTTATGGTCTTAGGGTCCGCCAGTCCATCAGGCCTCCTAGTCGTCTTATTTGTCAGATGAATGACCATGTGGTAGGTGACAATCCTCTGTCCGCAATATCTGCAAGTTCCTAGTTTAAGTTCAGTAGAGATGCACTTTCAGTTTGAGTAACAAAGCTTGAGTAAGAAACAAGAATTGTGCCTATGTGAGCACTTACAACTACAGGAACAATGTTTGATATTTCAGAGATGTAACAGGCATCTTTGAGTCTGTGCTTAGTTAGGAGTTTGATCGCCTCCTTTCTTTTCACACTCCTTTTTGGGAGAGTTTTAGAACTGACATGCACTTCAGTTTGTTCCTTGTAATACTGTACCAGTTTTCGTGTCCTCTTTTTCATCAGTATTTGCCTTTTTGGCATGTGATTTTTTTTTCTGTTTAGTGTAGCACTCCCATATTTAGCAGAATTTCAGGGGGGTGTATGTAACGGGTGTAATAATAACTTTTATTTTATTGAAATTCCTGCTAAAATATGTGTATAGTTTTTGGTAAATGTCCTGCAATGCTGAGTCCAACAGTGCCATCTGCTGGTATGGGGTGGGGTTTGGTTTTGGCTTCTAACATGTGACCAGGAGGCGGGGTTTTGTCAGTTTTACCAGAGTACTACAAAGAGATCAAAGAGATCAAACCCAGCAGAAAAAGCTAATGTTGTGACTCATCCATTTGCAGAAACTGTAATAATAAAAACCTCATCATCCAGTCCAGCGTGAATGTGGATCTTTGGTGGGACACGTACACCGCGGTTACATATGCATGGTGAGAGATTTGTCAGCTGGGGTTATAATGTTTAAAATTAACTTCTTTTGTGGAGCACCAAAAGATAGGTCTTACCTTTGTAGTTCTCTCTGATAAGACTAACAACAAACCCCGCCTCCTGGTCACATGTTAGAATCCAAAACCAAACCCCACCCCATACCAGCAGATGGCACTGTTGGACTCAGCATTGCAGGACATTTACCAAAAACTATACCCATATTTCAGCAGGAATTTCAATAAAACAAAAGTTATTATTACACCCGTTACATACACCCTCCTGAAATTCTGCTAAATATGGGAGTGCTACACTAAACAGAAAAAAAAAATCACATGCCAAAAAGGCAAATACTGATGAAAAAGAGGACACGAAAACTGGTACAGTATTACAAGGAACAAACTGAAGTGCATGTCAGTTCTAAAACTCTCCCAAAAAGGAGTGTGAAAAGAAAGGAGGCGATCAAACTCCTAACTAAGCACAGACTCAAAGATGCCTGTTACATCTCTGAAATATCAAACATTGTTCCTGTAGTTGTAAGTGCTCACATAGGCACAATTCTTGTTTCTTACTCAAGCTTTGTTACTCAAACTGAAAGTGCATCTCTAATGAACTTAAACTAGGAACTAGCAGATATTGCAGACAGAGAATTGTCACCTACCAACTGGTCATTCATCTGACAAATAAGACGACTAGGAGGCCTGATGGACTGGCGGACTGTTAGGATTGTATAATTATATTTATCCTACAGTTGATATTTAAAATGTTATATGTGTTCTCAGCCATTTTGAAGAGTTCTCAGCCTGTAAACTACGCTCCAAGGCCATGAGTTGTGTTTTGATATACAGACTGTGTTTTGTTCTCACATACCAACGGATGTACCCTGACCTATGACCTCTTCATGCCATAACTCAAGATTGTTTTTCACCAAAGAGCCGTGAGAAGAAGGAAATGAAGTCTCTCCCAAAACAAAAGGAAACCAGGCTTTCCAAAGAAGACTGATTAACTCTACGTAGCAAAAGTTAGAATACAGTCTCCTTTGTTAGATAGAATCCCCGCCCCTCAGTAAAGAGACTCATGTATTACAGGGCAAAAAACATAATAAAAAGAAGGAGATTCGAAGATTTCTTCAGAGCCCAGCTAGCGAGCAAGCGAGGCGGAGATTCGTAACAGCTCGATCTCCGGGGCTCTCAATATGATGATTAATAAAGTAACGAATTCTAAATAACCGATTCTCTATGTCTTCTTTTATTACAGAGCGTTTTATTATAAATGTTGGAAACGTGAACCTAACATTTAATTGGTCCTTCGAAACCGGATTCCAAGATACCAGACGATTCCAGGACGCGAGAGGAAAATCCAGCAAAGACTGTGGCCACAGCATAAAGACCCTTTTTCCGGGACTGGACCTTCCCTCGCGGGCTGGGATCTGACGGTTGACGGAAAGCCAAGGACTTAGAGAATCGTGAGTAAAATTTATTCATAACATTGTGTAGATAACCGGTAAAAGAAATTGACTCGCGAGCGCGGGGGGTAGATTCTTAAGGTTTAAGGATCCCCCGTCGAAAAGATTAAGAATTCTCTGTAGAAAAGGAAAATCTTAACAGAGACAAAGTTTAAGAATCCTCCGTTGAAAAAGAAATTACGGGGGGCAGATTCTTAACAGAAAAACCCTGACAATTCTAGACTCTATCAGGTAAATAGTTTTCAGACAGTTAAAATTCCGCGGGAGGTGTGGACTCCCCTAACCCAGCGCTTTAAAGTTAGTTAAATTTCACAAGGATGTGCGGAGTCCTCTGTCAACTGAAAATAAGTGGAAAAAGAACAAGGGATGTAAGAACGTGATCACGATAAAAAACAAGACGTCTGTGTGATTGAGAAAGAGCGAATGAAATATAAAGTTGCCCCTGGGCAATTGTATTTTATAAAAAAAATAAATAATAATAATAATAATAATAAATACTCGATGAACTCATAGGTGAAGAGTCATTTATAGGGAAGACACGACCGCAATCGAGCCTCTGTGTTACTGGATAAAAGTGAGAAATTTTGGAAAAATATAAATGAGCTATTTAGATGCGTTAAATCAAAAGAATGCCAGAATAATACCGAAAAAGATAAAATATTCCTGTTTTCGGTTCAAAAAATTGGTAAAAAAGGACTAGGAAGACTAGGAAAAATCTAATTGAGTGAATTGGAATACATTAATTTGAGATAAGGGCATTTTTATACCAAAAAAATATTGGAAAAATTGTTTATAAATACTTTTTTTCAATGAAAATGGAAAAAATTGATTGAGTGGAATTCAAATGAGTAAGATAACTCGTAGATCAATACATGCCATTTTCACATTAAATAGGTGAAGCTAAAATAGTAGATTTAATTGGTTTAAAGAAAAAAAAAAAAAAAAAAAAGGAGAGAGAAACATAAAGGGGAAAGTTAATTAAATATTAAGAGAGATAATTTGGTGAAAATTAAGTGAGACTAACCTTAATACAATAGATTGGAAAAAAAACCTTACTTTTTCAACATTGAACTGTTTTAAATCTAGAGTAAGTAAATGGGTAGAGTGGAGCACATTATAGAGTGCTTTTGAAGATCTTCATTGACTTGAAATGCGTTGTTTAGATGCAAACCATTTGCGATTTATGGCATTACCTTTGTGGAAATACCGTAATGTATCCTAAAAAGGAGGATAACGAATATACAGGGCCATATAGTGAACCGCGTCGATTAATGGCTGCTGCCTCTTTACTGAGGGAGAAAGAGCAGGCACACAGTAATACGCCTCGCTCCACGCCGCCCCCACAATATGCCAGATATCATTCACATGCGCTAACACCCCCCAGGCCATTTACCCGCTTCCGAGGAGAAGCCGGAGCCTGGTCACATAGCATGTCAGGAGAACTAAAGAAGAGAAAAGGGAGTTATTTTTCTGGGTTGAATAATGGTTTTAAATCTAGAAGGGGGATTCACACGTGACACCGAGCAAGCTGTGAATAATTAAAAAAAAAAAAAGAGGTGAATATGAGGACGCAGGAATTAAGTGGACACTAAATTAAGGAAAAGATAAGGTTATAGTTCTAATTGATACAATATTTACACAAAAATATTTGCATGTAAGATGTTACATACAGTTGAGATTTGTGTAAATATGCATTTGGTGAGAAACAGCCACTGTAGTAGTAAAAAAAAAGAAAAAAAAAAAAAAAGGGTTGTCAGCATTGTGCAAAACATGTGACAGTAATTTTATAGATAAGCTATAAAAATAAAAGAGAACTATATAAAGGATGAAAATCTATTTGAAGGCAAATGAACATAGACATAACATATTGTTTTGCTTTAGAACAAGAAATGAGAGAATTGCAAAGTATTACAATAATAAATTCGACTACAAAAATACTGTAGTGATACAAAAACTACACTATTTTGTTGCCATAATGAGAAATATTATAGACTAAAAAAAAAAAAAAAATATATATATATATATATAAGGAAGGAAAAGTTTGATTTTACAGCAAAAGTGTTGCTCTAACGATGTTTTTGAGATTCAGAATTTTGGTTCTTGTCTCATTTGGACTCAACAATCCGCTGAGGAGAAAATGGAAGAACGGTGAGGGGGAAAAAAAGTAGCATTACTAACGATGATGAAGATATTTGAATGGGATGAACGATGGTAAGTGAAAAACCAATTTTTATGATATTAAAGGAATATGTCAACAATAAAGGCGTTACAGGTGGGAACCAGAAAAGTTTTGTGTTCATATTCGGCCGGTATGAACCATAACTATGATAAGTAGATCTCATCTTGTTGGAATCCATCACAGCGATCATCGAGCAGCGATTGGAGGACACCCTGAACTGGTTGCAAGCCAATTGCAGGGCACACAAAGATAGACAATTCACTAGCTCATTCACACATAGGGACAATTTGGACCAGTCAGTCCACTTGAAATGCATGTTTTTTGAAAGAGGAAAGTAAACCGTAACAATGAGAGCATGCAGGCTGGCTTGGAACACACACACCTGTTCCCAGGTCCTTAGTAATGCCGCACACGTGCTGGCCACTGCGCCACCGTGCTGCACACACATATATAATATATATCTCATCTCATCTCAGCAGCTGCACCGCTTATCCTCAGTAGGGTCGCAGGGGTGCTGGAGCCCATCCCAGCAATCATCAGGCAGTGGGCAGGGGACACCCTGGTATATATGATTTTTTTTTTTAAACTGAACTATCAATAATGATAATATGATAGGAATTTTGAATTCCGTGTACTAGGTTGCTAAAAGATTTATAGATCTTGGCAGAACCCCTGAAATTTAGTGATACAAAGATCGAACTTATAAATCGGTGACAAATATAGTAGATATCTGCGTATTCATTCAGTTTTGATCATCGAATTATTAATTTATTTTCTGCATTTGTTGATGGTAATTGCGAATAACAGGCTTGTCTTTTTCCATTTTTCTACTTACTGTACTTTTCTTTAACATCTTAGTACAACATAATTCGTGATATCGATCATCAAAGCAAATGAGCCGTTTGAAAGCAAGCTCTTTTTGATGAATTGAACAAGGAAAAAAGCCGTTTGTCTAATAAAAAGACTGACCTTCGCTCGACAAGAATTACCAACAACAATGACGTAATATCGAAGCGACAAGATCTCATTAGTGAAGATCGGCGTGCAGGAAAATAAAAAAAAAAAACTCGTACAGCAAATTCAAAATAACGACAAAAGCTTGTAATGCGTTAAATCTTTGTTAAAGAGTAAACTAAATGATAATGAAAATTTAAAGGAAAAAAAAAAGTTGCGTACCCAGCATAAATGATGCGTCTTGGACAGGTAAGCGGGAAAATGAAAACACTGAGTGTATAATACAAGATAATTATACAGAATAGTATAAAAAGAAAGAATATTTGAGTGAACAACTAATCATTTTTCGTTGAAAATGCGAATAGCAAAGGGTAATAACTTTAAGACGTGTAGTTTTGCTCTTAATAAAGAAAGGACGATTAAAGCAATGAAGCTGACTAAAAATGGTCCATAATTTTAGTGTCAATCTTCTTGTTCGTAAATGGACAAATTCAAAAGAGGCGTAAGACGTAAAAAGATTATTTCCTTAGTTGTTCTCGTATTACAGAAAAGAAAATTCGAGACTAGAAATAATTAATAACGTAGCTGAAGCTATTTCAGTCAATGAATGAAATGATTCTTTTAAACAAAGGAAAAAAAGAAAGGTATTAATAGTCGGACCAGATCATGTTGATCTGTATAGCCTTGATCACAAGGGATCTCGAAGGGCTGCATAGAACATAGACTAATGCGTAGAAGCAAAGATTGTTGCGCAGAATAAAAGATAATGAATAAACAAAATAAATACACTCAACAAGATGGTTCATGAGTGACGGGTATGTATTGCTGTATATTGAATCAATAACAAAAGATTGATTATGATTACAGAGAGAAGAAAATACAATTAGAAAAGTTATGACATTAAGTTCGATTTGGCATTTTTAGAGATTTTTTAGATCTTTTGAGATTTTTGATGTTTAGATAGTGTGTGGGTTTGGAATTTTGACAAGTTTAGCCCAAAGGACAATTGGGAGGACAATTGATTACACACTGAATTTTTTTTAGAATGAGTGTTACGATTGACAAGTGATAAACAAATGTGTAACAAATACTGACTTATGGTTTGGTTAAGTTAAAAGGAAACGGTTTCTATGGAAGAGAATTTTTAGAAGACAATGAGAAATAGATTGAACAATCTTGAAGAGGTTCATAAGAAATGAAAATAACGGATTAATTGATTTTGAGACATATCATGCTAATTTAAAAATAATTGCATGGGAAATAAATGGGTAGAAATTGATTAAACTAAGATAATGTCTACTAGTACTTAAATTTAGAGAAAAATTTAAGACATAGAGTAATCCGGCCAATTTACTAAAAAAAAAAATCCCACTACGTAAGCACAGTGGAATTAACGAGACTCTCAAGTGCCAGTGAATTCCGCAAAAAGACTCTTTCTAAGTCTCCAAAGGACATATAAATCTGTCAAAAAGAGGCCATGGACTAATTTGCTGAAAGAGCCAAAGACATCAGTCATCCATTGTCTGCGCCGCTTATCAACAGCGAGGCCAAGGGAGTGATATGGAGCACATCCCAGCTACGCTCATAAACAACGAGCTCACGGGAGTGTGGGGGTAACACACACGGCGAGACGTAAAGTGTTGGGCCTGCGGTCGAAAGGTCACATGTCCTTTGAATGTGAAGAAGAAAGCTCTGCTGAGCAACACCAAACAGCGTGACTAGGCCAAGATAGTATTCAGACAAAGTCAAATAGATAGATAGATAGATAGATAGATACTTTGTTCATCCCCGAAGGGAAATTCACATTTCCAGCAGCATCCCTGAGCTGAGAACAAACAATCGAAAATAACACGGGAGCTGCTGGAGTGGCTGCCATTCGTGACGGCGCCGGAAGAAACGATTCAATTTGAATCATGTACAAACAAACAAACAAAATATTATTGCATATGGTAGCAGTTCTTTTATCGAGCAAAATATAGAGTGGTTTTCGAGTGCCCTCTTGGAAACAAATGAAAATCATGGAACTTCAATGGACGCTCAGATGCCAATTTTTGAACGATCATTGCAAATCCTGTTGCGTTTTTGCTTTGGAAAATAATTGTTCATAAGTATGAAACTGATTGTGCTTACTTGAATAATGATTTGTGTTTATGGTAACTGTGTGCACAAAATAATGTATGCCATAGCAGCAGTATTCTTACCTGACCCACTCAAGTCACTGTTTAAACAGCATAACTGGCTTATGGATAGATGCGTACCGCATATCTCGTTGTGCAAAAAGAAGAGCATCAAATGGCAAGACTTGGAAAAATTAGTGTACAAAGGAGAAAGGCTCTTTTCTAGTCGGTGACAGTGCAGTCAGAAGTACACTTAATAGAAGAACAAGAATGACAAATCTTTTTAACCGGAGAGGACGAGGAATTGTTGACCAGATTCCCGAGAAATTATGGTCTCAGGGGCCTACTGACGTGGGCCTTGTAAAAGGGGCATCCCCTGTAGTAGTCAGACCAAAAACAGAGCATCGCCCTAGAATAAAACAATATCCACTCAAGCCAGATGCTATGGCTGGGATACAACCAGTGATTGAAAATTTAATAAAAGCAGGGGTGTTAGTGGAATGTGCCGACTCCCCAGTAAACACGCCACAACATGCACTCTTGGTTAATATTGTGGACCTATAACAACTCTGTGACAGTGACTGTGCCACCAAATGCCACCATTGTGATGTCCATACCGATAACCTCTTTAAAAGGGTTCCAGTGAGGCAGTCTAGGGAGACAGCCAACACATATTACTGGGCAAGGGTGGGAGGAGTACTGGTGGTACGTGTTTGGACACGGAGCGTTCCAAGGGTGGGAGTATTTGGTTATAACGGAAGCAGGGGAGTACTGGACCCCAGGGGACAGCTCTGAGGCCCAGTATTTCAAAAAATCGGGTTAAATTGCAGCATCAAGGAAGCAATTTACAACTGACTATAACCGTTACAAACCAGACAATTCGACCTCCGGGATCAGATTTTTTTTTAACAGCACGTGCTGGGGTTTCACGTTATGGGCCTGGTCCTCGGGCATGGACCCCTTTTTTCCCGGTCGTAGTGTGTGTAAATGACAGTATGAAACCGACTGATCAGCCAAAATTAAGTAACTACTCTGTAACGACAAATATCACATCAGTAAGCATGTCAGTCGAAGACATTGATGGGTGGTTCAAAGTTACCACAGGAATTTCAAGGATAGATAACAACTGGTTGCTAATGGCTGAGCAGGCGGCACATGCTGTCATGACTGATTGTGTTGTGTGTAGTCTGAAGGGTATACAATGTCACCAAATGTTGACAGTCAATATAACATTTAAACCACTCTCCCGGAGTGACATCTGGTGGTGGTGTGGAGAAGACAAGTTGTATGATAGACTACCGTACAATACCACGGGATTGTGTGCATCTGTGTCTCTTATTTTACCTGTGTCTATAACCGCCACCACAATCCCTGAATTGCTAACATCTGTGAAGAGCTTGTTACCACATGCATGGAAAAGTAAAGGTCTACCTATGCCTGGAGTGACAATGATCCTACATACATCGACAGCATCGGTGTTCCAAGAGGCGTACCAGATGAATACAAATTAGCAGATCAAGTAGCAGCGGGTTTTGAATCTTTGATTTGTTATTGGTGTACAATTAATAAAAATGTTGACAGAATAAACTATATCCATTTCAATGTGCAGAAGTTAGGAAACAAAACAGAACAAGGTTTCTCCGCCATACACGAGCAACTCTCTGCTACCTCCCTCATGGCTTTCCAGAACCGGATTGCTGTTGATATGCTACTGGCTGAAAAGGGAGGGGTCTGTTCTATCTTTGGTGACCAATGTTGCACGTTCATACCGAACAACACGGCAGCAGACGGAAGTCTGACAAAGGCCCTGGAAGGCCTCAGGTCACTTAACAACAAGATGAAAGACCACTCAGGAGTTGACACATCAATGTGGGATGGTTTTGGAGATACGTTTGGGAAATATAAAAAATATTAATATATGGCTATAGCCGTTTTTGCGGCAATTCTCACATTGTGTGGATGTTGTTGTATTCCGTGCATAAGAACATTGCTAACGAGACTAATTACAACAGCTCTTGCCCCAATGCAGGCAAAGATGGTACCTTTGTATGCTCTGTTGCCCTCGGACACCGATGCTGATGATGACTCTGGCAATTACCATAAAAATGACGATGGTGAAAATTGTAATGACACAAATGTTGATGATGATTGCCTGTCTCTGCATTTTCATGATTTTTACTCAGATCCTGGTCATTATGACGACAACCTCTAAGTGTAACAACTGTTGTTGTGTTCATGATTTCTCTGTTGAAAATCTTAATGCAAAGTGACAGTTGAATGAAGTATTAATATCACCAGTTGGATAAACAGGAGGGAAATGTTAGGATTGTATAATTATATTTATCCTACAGTTGATATTTAAAATGTTATATGTGTTCTCAGCCATTTTGAAGAGTTCTCAGCCTGTAAACTACGCTCCAAGGCCATGAGTTGTGTTTTGATATACAGACTGTGTTTTGTTCTCACATACCAACGGATGTACCCTGACCTATGACCTCTTCATGCCATAACTCAAGATTGTTTTTCACCAAAGAGCCGTGAGAAGAAGGAAATGAAGTCTCTCCCAAAACAAAAGGAAACCAGGCTTTCCAAAGAAGACTGATTAACTCTACGTAGCAAAAGTTAGAATACAGTCTCCTTTGTTAGATAGAATCCCCGCCCCTCAGTAAAGAGACTCATGTATTACAGGGCAAAAAACATAATAAAAAGAAGGAGATTCGGAGATTTCTTCAGAGCCCAGCTAGCGAGCAAGCGAGGCGGAGATTCGTAACAGCTCGATCTCCGGGGCTCTCAATATGATGATTAATAAAGTAACGAATTCTAAATAACCGATTCTCTATGTCTTCTTTTATTACAGAGCGTTTTATTAAAAATGTTGGGGATATGAACCTAACACGGACCCTAAGACCATAACGGTTGGGTTGAGCACAAATAACCTGAGCTTGAGGGTCTGGGACAGTCAAGTCTAAACAGTCAGTATCAGGGGAGTCTGTGTCCGAATGATCAGTGTTCAATGGGGTCTCGTCTGGGAGGACAGTGTGTGGTGGGCCCATACCCAAAGGGATCATGTTTTCAGAGCACTGTGATGGGCTTTCCGTATTGTCACTTGAAGTATGGTCAACATCCTGTTCAGGGATGTGCTGACTTCCTCGACTGGATGTATCGACTGTGAGAGAGTCAGACTGGGCATCAGATCTGCTGTCTAGTGAGTTATCCTCCACCTCTGGATGAACTTGCTCTTCACCTGCCTGTATCACCCAGTTTACTGTACGGACATCACTGTCTTCAACCGCGTCAGGTAAATCAGGGCATACATCACTTCCATGCATAGCAGCGTCACACCCTGAGTGTTCAGATTCGCTGGCCAGATCATCCTCACAGGGCAAGAAGCTAACAGAGAGCAGCAAATTCCTGTGAACTACCTTCTCTTTGCCCGTCAGGCAATCCTTGACTCTACAGACATTGAGATCAGGCTTGACTGATATGACTTCATACGGGGTCGACTCCCACTTATCTGCAACTTTGCGTTTCCCCGGGACACCTCTGTTGGCGATCAACACCCGATCTCCCACGACGAGGGGTGATCCTTTGGCCCTACGGTTGTACAGCTTGGCATGGCGAGTCTGTTCTCTGAGAGTATTCCTCTGTACAATCTGAGCAGCTTCATGTAGATCTTTCTTCAGATGGCTTACAAAGTCAGAGTAGCTGACAACAGCATCATTGGTATTAGCATGTTGAAACATGACATCGACAGGGAGACGAGGGATCCTACCAAACACTAGGTAAAACGGTGCAAACCCTGTTGTCTCATGCTCTGTGCAGTTATAGCAGAATGTGAGCTGCTGCAGCATTTGTGGCCACTTTGCTTTGGGCTGAGGGGGAAGGGTTCTGATCATATCTCCCAATGTTCGGTTAAATCGTTCTGCGATACCATTTCCCATGGGGTGGTACGGAGTCGTATGGGATTTCTGCACCCCTGCCATCTCTAGAAGCTCTTTGATCAGTTTGCTCTCAAAATTGGCTCCCTGATCAGAGTGGATACGCCGAGGGAAACCATAGACAGGGAAGAAATCCTGCCACAGACGGCGAGCAACTTGTTTGGTGGTTTGATTCCTGCAAGGGAAGGCGTGCGCCATTTTGGAGAAATGATCAGTTACGACCAGGACATCTACAGACTTGTTCTCTTGCTCAGCAGTCCAAAAGTCTATACAGACCAACTCCATAGGCTCAGAGGTGACTATGTTCTTGAGTGGTGCATGGTTGTGTGGTTCCGGTGTTTTCCCTACTACACAACGCTGACAGGATTTGACATAATTCACAACATCACGTTCCATGCCATTCCAGAAGAATCGTTGCCTCACCAGAGACAAAGTACGGTTCTGGCCTTGGTGACCTGCTGAGTCATGTAAATCGTGAAGGACTTTCTGTTTCAATGAATCAGGCACCACAAACTGGAAGATTTTCTTGGCCATGTGAGGATCTTTCCTTATTTTGTACAGCATGCCATTCTGTATGGTGAGTCTGCTCCAATGCTTCAGTAGTTTCATCACACTAGGCGACTCGACAGCTCTCTCACGCCTGGTTGGTCTCTTGTGTCTATGCACAAAGTACATGGTTCTGCTTATTGTGTTGTCCTGTTCTTGTAAACCAACAAGCTGACTCTGTGGGAGTGCCGTTGACTGATCTCCCTTCTGCAGAAGATTGAAGTTGGCATCCGTTCCCAGCACTTGACCCACGCCACCAGTGGACTGAGCACTGAGGACAGCAGCAACTTCTTCTGATGTCACAGAACCATTGGAGCTTGATGGAATTGCCCTTTTTACTGACTCATCTGATGTCCCAGCACTCTCGTCTACAACAGCGTGACAATTGTTGGATACTCTGAACACCTCTTGCACAGTACTGTTGTTCACCCCGTTGACTTGGTCCAAGAGCGAGGTATAGGGCTCGTTAACAAGGCGATGACCCACACATGACCGCACAAATGGCTCATGTCAGGGCGGGTATAGACGTCTATATTACTGTTTCTAATGCCAAACCTAACTACATCTTTAGCTTTTCCTCTCAAATGCATAAGGATTTCCTCTGCTTGCTCTTCAAGTCTCACATTACTCTTTTAAGAAATGTCCGCATTAGATCTTCCCACTCATGTATTTTTATTGAGTCTGAGCCATCCCCAATAAATGACGGCGGTTCCTTAACCTTTCTCTGCGTAACCACCTGAACCTGTGATCCATCTGACACATGACTAGGCTGACTCAATCTGTTTGCTACATCTTGTGTGGCAGCAGCGTTAGGAGCTACTATATTATGTGACTGTATATTTGAGAAAATGCTATCAGCCAATTTATGTCCTATCTCCTGAATAATATTTGTCATGTGATCAGCTAAACCCTCAGAAATTTCACTCGTGGAATTTGGCGTAGATGTGGGTCTGACCTGAGGTGAAGGTAGGCTAGCATGTTGGTCAGCTGCATTATAGGTGCTGACACTGGAAACTGCCTCTACTCTATGTGTAACACCAAGTGGGGTAGAACTATCATCAGAGGGGATGGGGGTAAACATGCCCCTGCCCCTGCCAAAGTGAATAGGTGTGTCAAATTGTGGAGCTAACACATTGCTCTGATTAAACATGTTTCAAATATTAACAGAAAAAAATGTAAATAAGTCAAAATCACAAAATAAATCCGCAGCCTGTGACACTGCACTGCAATGAGCTAAACAATATCGCTCATGTAACTAAAATTTCAAATACTGTAAATTGATGTCGCAGGTAGGACAGTCCTCGGTTCGGCGAGTTTGATAGAAATCCGGGTCACGGCACCAATGTAACCGCGGTGTACGTGTCCCACCAAAGATCCACATTCACGCTGGACTGGATGATGAGGTTTTTATTATTACAGTTTCTGCAAATGGATGAGTCACAACATTAGCTTTTTCTGCTGGGTCTGATCTCTTTGATCTCTTTGTAGTTCTCTCTGATAAGACTAACAACAAAGCATATCAAAGAGCTTTCTTTTCACTTTACAGAAAATACATTTTAGACTATCACAATACATTTTTACATCTTTACATTTTAACAAGATACTTTTAACAAGAGATCGTATAGTGGATTTTTAACGTTTACAATGAATTCAACATGTTTTTCTTTAGTCTGAATTTTAACCAACATCATCCTTTTTTAATGTATATGAGAAAATAGGGGGCAGCACGGCGGCGCAGTGGTTAGCGCTTGTGCGGCACAGTTCATGTCATGGGAACCTGTCGTGGGTTCAAATCCAGCTCCAGACTTTCTGTGCGGAGTTTGTATGTTCTCCCCGTGCTTGCGTGGGTTTCCTCCGGGCACTCCGGTTTCCTCCCACATTCCAAAGACATGCATTTCAGGTGAATTGGCCGGTCCAAATTGTCCCTAGGTGTGAATGAGCGAATGAGTTGTCTGTCCCTGTGTGCCCTGCGATTGGCTGGCAACCAGTTCAGGGTGTCCCCTGCCCACTGCCCGATGATTGCTGGGATGTGCTCCAGCCCCCCCGCGACCCTACTGAGGATAAGCGGTACGGCTAATGAGATGAGATGAGATGAGAAAATAGGAATAAAAACAATAATGAGTATAAAAATGGGTACAATTTACCTGCAAATGGATGAGTCACAACATTAGCTTTTTCTGCTGGGTCTGATCTCTTTGATCTCTACAAGGGGAATTAATATTTAGTAAAACAGAAACAAAACGAAAATAAACGTAAACAGCTTGACAATATCAATCACATTACTATGCATGGTGAGAGATTTGTCAGCTGGGGTTATAATGTTTAAAATTAACTTCTTTTGTGGAGCACCAAAAGATAGGTCTTACCTTTGTAGTTCTCTCTGATAAGACTAACAACAAACCCCGCCTCCTGGTCACATGTTAGAAGCCAAAACCAAACCCCACCCCATACCAGCAGATGGCACTGTTGGACTCAGCATTGCAGGACATTTACCAAAAACTATACCCATATTTCAGCAGGAATTTCAATAAAACAAAAGTTATTATTACACCCGTTACACATACAGTTCAGCATTTTTATTTTTTTAAATTCATTTTTAGCCTAGATTTACAGTAATAATTATTGGCACTGCGGTTTCCTGCCACATTTCAAAAACATGCATGTCAGGTGATTTGGCTAGTCCGAATTTTCCATAGGTATGAGAGTGTATGAATGGTTGTCTGTCTCTGTGTGCCCTGCAATTGGCTGGCCTTTCTCCGTTTCTTTATTTTAAAATTAAATGTCCGTACCCACATGAAAATCGGTTGTAAAATGACCAAGCTATTATTTATTTTCAATGTACATACATTACAATGAAGGGAACGTTGACCCCACCAATGTGGCCGCTACTTGGCGCGCTCGCTAGCGAGCTGCTACGGCGTGCTGACGTCTCTAGTGTTCTATAGATAGCCGTGTAAGCCGCCACACGAGGGCCCCCCATACACCGAATGAGCATGTGTAAGTACCTGGCTTGGGACACAGCATGTGTGCGTCTGTGCAAGCGTGGTTTTGCGGTTGCATGCTGCGTGTGCGTGGTATTGACCCTTTGCACACATGTGACCTAACCACTTGACGACACCATGACGGGCGGCGGCAAACCGCAGGGAATACTGTAGTTGGTGAGGCCAGTAAACAGTAGATGACAACAACAACAACAACAAAAAAGGCAATACTAATCAACACTATTGGCAATGATTGGTCAAAGGAATATTGTGCAGCTGCCACTTTGTCGGAAATTGCAAAAAGCGCTATTAGAAAAACAGAGGATAACATTAGCAATGTTAGCTAGCGAGCGATGCTGTCCTCCTCCTGACATATTTACACATCTAAACAAATTGTCTACTCTGACTTTAGTCCACACCATCTGTAACACAATATTGTAAATGCAGTACCAGTGCTTACCAGTTTTTCGTAGCTGGTACGCGTGACTGTGCTTTGTTTTGATGACAAATGCATTCCCGGCGTTCCCCTGGCGCCAACGTTTCTAAAATGACTTTGACTTTTCTAAATTTTGGTGGAAAGTAATAGAACAGTAAAGCACGGGGCATTTGCACCTTGTATAGAAATCACTTTTGAGCATGTTGAAAATATTTATTTTTGAGAAATGACGTTTCTCTTCTAAATGTTTGTCTATCATTTTATCCTTCGATAATTTGGCAGTTCATTTTGGTGTAATAAGTTTAATTGTATAACTGCTTTCAGTACATGTGATATTTGGAAGATTATTGTCTTTTGAATCCCTGTTTAATCACCAAAGTAGAAGGTAATGGCAACAGCAAGACGCTAACATAGCTAGTTAGCACTAGCTAACCCCATATTTTGAGGGTATTTGGCATGACTTGTGCCTACTTAACATACGATTGCCCTGAAATAAATTCTGAGGTATTGTGTCACAGGTGGATGCAGTAATGTACAACAAAAGAGGAGCAGCTAAAATGGGGCTTACTGGCAAAAATATGCACATGGAGAGCTAACGGAGGCTAACAGCAACGAATAACGATAGGTGGCCGAAGCCTCGGCGGGAAAAAAATGCAATTGCTGGCCGACCAAAAACACACAGTCGGCAGCCAGTCTTGAAATATGGAGCGTCGACCACAAGGGTGTGATAGTGTCATCAAAATGACAAGATGTCCGACATAAATATTTGACAGAAAATATGGAAACAATAGCAAGGATCCTAACATATGCCTGTCTGCAGTAATGGGACAAGTAAAGGAGTTCTCAAAACCCTCAGTGCTGTTCTATAGAATGAAGTATTACACCTATTTAAGAAAATGGCAAAGAAAAAAATAATCACATGATTTTTAGATGAAGAATCCAATATTTAGCTTTACATGTATAATTATTAGTCACTCAGTGTTGACAGGTATGCCTCTAAAATATCTCCTATATCCCCAAATATCTTGTCAATCAATTAACGTAAAGAAGATGTCCTGTACCACTTTGTATAAAATCAAGTAGAATTTTTGTTAGTCCACCACCCTCCGCCAGAGGGCGCCAGTCGGGTTTGGAACTGGTAACAGGTGTGTCCAATCACCATACACCCAGGGTTGGGTGGGGTTACTTTAACTGGATTACTTTCAATTACTTTTGGATTACTCCAATACCAAATATGCTAATAAAAGACAAAAGAAACTAAATATGAGTAAAATGACTAACTTGTGTGCAGGCTTGGGTAGTAACGGAATACATGGAACGGCAAAAATTATGTTGGCAAGCTGTTTGGATTTATTTTCATTTTGTTTCTGTCGCTTTTTATGTTAGTTTTGCCGGGGATCAAAGAGATCAAAGCCAGAAGAGAAAGCTTACCACGTGTTGTGAGTCATCATTTTATTCATATTTAGTTTCTTTTGTCTTTTATTAGCATATTTGGTTGGTATTGGAGTAATCCAAAAGTAATTGAAAGTAATCAAGTTAAAGTAACCCTACCCAACCCTGCATACACCTGTATCTTATTATTCTGACCATTTAAAATGACATTTTTGACAGCACACGTCGTGGGTCATTTTCATTTCCACTGCCATTGCTATAGCTGATTTGTCTTTTGGTTTCTGTTCTAGTTTGGACACTCCATTATTTGTATGGTGCCCACTTGTTGGTTGGTTACTTGGTTCCTTGCATTCTACATTTACGATTTCGGTCTTTGTTTCTGGCTTAGACTTTGTCAGGTTTGATTTTTTTGGGTCCTCTTGTTCGTTTGTTACTTTGTTCCTGGTTTTGTCAATAAATACCATCCTTATTATGAGCACCCCTGCCTCCACCAGGGCTTCCTCATATTTGGTTCCACCCACACCTTTTCCATCAAAATTGAAACCTAATTTATACTTCACACAAATAATTTATGACAATGATAATGGTTCTCAGCGAGGAATTTGTCTCAATCAGGGTGCAGCTCAGCCTCTGCTCTGTGAATGTCATAGCTAACAAAACACCTCTGGCGGTATGCCAAACTCATTTGAAACATATTTTTAAAATGTAGCTGTACGTGTTCAGACTTTTCAGAAGCAATGTGGAACAAATGAGAAACTTTTGTCGCTAACAAACTGGGCATGATTCGGCTTAAAAGTAACAATGCCAGTGGCTTTTTCAAATTCATTAGTTAATGTCGGTATCTACAGTAGGGATTCACTCAAAAAAAAAAAATCAATAAAGATAATGACCACCACCTCAAAACATTTTTATTTATTTTTTATTCATCAAATACACAAGCTTAAGCCTAAAAAACAGTGCAATCAATTATTATTCATACATTAAGCATTAACACTTACATATTCACATCATAAAATATATACATTTATTATTTAATTTAAAAAATGCATTGTCATCAGTCATAACTGTATTGCATTGGTCTTTAGAAAAATCAACAAAAATTCACATTTGTACTGTACAAATTTTGTGTGGAACAGTGCACGTATTGAACACTTCAGCCTTAGAATGCATGGGAACGAGATGCCGACTTGTTTTTACCCATGCTTAATTTGGTTTTCTCATGTATCTTGGTTCATGAACACTCTTTACTGTGCAAGTGTAACTTGTTGATCTTGTCATTAATTAATTAGTGATTATTAGAAGATATACAAAAAAAAACTTCCCCCATTTTTCTCCTTCAGAGTCGGCGGGCTCAAGCTCCAACTACACTCTGATCGCAAACAGTGGCCGTGGTATACTTACTGTGGATCATGTACACCATGGCCTGGCCACAGACTGCTAACAGTCTGCATAAAAAGACTGAATTAAAAAATTGTACATAACATCTTACATTCTTCAAAAAGTTCTGATTTGTACACAAGTAGGTGCATGATATATACTGTAAACAACAGTACACTGTAAAGAGGAGATTCCACAAGCTACCAAAAATGAGTTAAAGCAAATTTCCTCTTTAGAAAGAAGGCAGAGTGAGTACTCAGAAAAAAAGGGTCTGCAGTCATTCTTAATGTATGACTTTGCAGTTACCATTAAGATGACACATTACGCCGTTTAGTACACGGTAACAGTCTGGCAATTAAGCCAATTCAGAATAGTCAAAAGCTCATTGATCTTGCTTTTTACTAGTTTTCTTTTATTAAAGGGCATTTTTTTTTGCAACACAGCTCACCTTAAACAAATTTTGGTGCAGACTGAACATAAGTAGTTTTACTTAAAAATGGTACCAGCACCAGCAACTGCGAAGATTGCTCCCGATGGTAAGTTGTATTGTTATCACTTATTTCTTACTTGTTTTATGCCAGTGTTTCAAGAGAAAGTGTAACCAATCTCCCCAAAAAGTCGTGGCCACAGCTTTACAATAAAAACAAATGAAGAAAGGGATCGACTTATGAGATAACAAACACTTCAACAAGGGCGGCCACAGAATGCATACGGTAAAAAATGGCAAAAGGTAATCCAATGTTGACGATTGCGGCCCAGATGTTGAAGTCGTAGAATTCAGTTTCTGCTGGGTGGTCAAATTGAGGGCGAGCACCAAATGCCGGCATGATCCATAACTGGTGAAATGGACAAAGTTTAATAGTTGGCTTCATAGCACAGGCTTAAGTAGCACAATTTCTTGCAGTAATTTTAAAAACTATGGATGGAAAAATAATTTCCTTCTATAACTACTTTATGTTTTGTATTTAATTACATGCACAGTTGTGTAGCCAAATTATATTCAAAGGATACTCACAATGATGTTGGCCAGCAGCAGAAAGACAGAAACTTCCTTCAAGAGCCTTCTCTTCCATGAGAGTTTACTTGGGTAGTGCACTATATTTCTGTGCTGTATCACTGGAGGGACCTCTAGGTCCGGTTTAAACCTGATTTCCGACCCCTCCAAGTGGTTCACTTCTTTGCTATAGTGTTCCACTGCGTAGATGTTGGTCACTGTGGTTACTGACTCATGGTGCTCCTCGTGAAAAGGCTCCCGGTGGAGACCTTCAACTATGAAGAAGTTCTGTAAGGCGATCTGGAGCACCATCAGAATAGCCCACGTAAGGTTAAGCCTGTTAAGATGGCCTTTGGCCCCGGATGCCACCATGGCGACGATCGTGAAGTAGCTTATAATGAACTGCCCCATGGAAGTTCCCACCAGCAGCCCCACATCCAAGCTACGTGTTGGATTCTTCTCTGAGTCATGCTCCCGACGATCCAGCTTATAGATAGTCACGCCAACCAAAGTGGCCACCAACATCAGGCTTACAATCACAATGTTGATAATAAAGTGGATCATCAGCGCTTGGTCTCTCTTGCTGTGGTCATTTTCTTCATTCTCTTTCATGTCCATTTCGTAGACAATAAAGGTGGCTAGGCCGGCGAAGACCAGGAGCACTCCCACCAGGGGGCCCACCACTGCGTCTCTGAGGTGGAACTTGTGAGCGTGGCCGTGGCTGTGCGGGTCGTGGGCCTCGCCTAGACGGCCCACATTTTTCCACATGACATAGGCCATTGCAGAAGCGAAGAGGCTGTACTCGATGTTGAACGGGTACAGGTAGAAGTAGGCCTCTTTGAACAGGCTGCAGGACGAGTGGCTGCACTTGCAGTCGTCCTCGCCGTAATTTGCTGTGGGTGTTTAAGAGAATGAATCGGGGGTTATCGTCTTGCCTTTTCAAATTGCTTCTTGGTTACCTTTGTTGATGTACATCATCCGTCCCCAAAACTTATGGGAGCTGTTGTCGTGGTGGTCGTCCGTGTCATGTGTGTCGTTGCCGTGGTGGTCACTGCCGTGGTCACCACCGTGGTCACCGCCGTGGTCGTCACCATGTCCACCATCTGGGTGGCCCGTTTGATGGAGGGACTCGTCAGTGACCGCAGCCATCCACAAAACCAGATTGATGGAGAGAGTGAGCATCAGGCCACACCTGCACCATGCACAGGAAATTAATTGTTTTGATTTGATTAAAAATAAACTTTTTGTTCACTGGTCATGCTAACAAACGTTTAACAGCACCCAAGGGTTTAATTAAAACAAAACATTAGATAATCTTTTGTTTCACAAATGTGATGTTTCTGCGTTATCTTGGTCTATCAATAAGGACAGGCAAAACATTTGCATTGTCTTCCGGTATATAGCGGATGTCAGAGGGGTTTTTGTGTACTGAAAAGTATGTGCCTTAACCGGAATTAAATGAGTCTATATGCTACTTCCTGGTTCCAGGGGAACACAAAATAGAAAGATGGTGCCAAGAAATCTGTTGACGTCATCGTGACACAAAAAAGTTTTCTGTGGTTGCCTCAACAGTGCGACCAAAGTGGACCGTATATACAGAATCAACGATTTTTAACCCAATTGCTGAATATCATTAACCGTTATTGAATGGTCGACCTCTCACACAAAACCACAAAAAGGTATATAATTTAATATGTAATTAAAAACATTTAGGCTCTAATCTGATTTCTCCATTTTCCTCACTTAAGGATGACTATATTTAAGGATGACTTCATAAGACCACAACCCAATTTTTTAAAAACCTTTTTGTGTTGCGTTTTGAAAATATAAATAAGAACAGTTTTATTTTAACTTGTTGAACATAATGAACAGCAGAGCTTAAACCTCTGCACTGCAATTTAGCCGTCTGTTCCTCACTGAGAAGATATGTATAATTGGCACTTACACTTGAGCTTTAAACTTCACATAAAGCACATCATGTCAGAGTGAACAATGACATTGGGCAATAGTGATGTAGAATATCCTATATATTATGGAATACATCCAAGTATTTAAATAGTGTTTTTTTGTTTGTTTGACCACATGGTTCTGCTTGGCTAAGATTTGGAGGACTACCGGAATTCGTAGTCACTCTTTTGTCCAAGTAGTTGGAACTTGAGTCTATTTTCAACTTCCCGAGATGATTCAGAGAAAAAAATTCTGGGGAAATTACAGTACAGCAATGGAGTAGCAAAACCAGTTCATAACAACTTTTTTAGCATCTATCTATCTATCTATCTATCTATCTATCTATCTATCTATCTATCTATCTATCTATCTATCTATCTATCTATCTATCTATCTATCTATCTATCTATCTATCTATCTATCTATCTATCTATCTATCTATCTATCTATCTATCTATCTATCTATCTATCTATCTATCTATCTAAGTTTTTTAACCAGAATTTGAGCCCATTTTCTAAGGTCAAAGATTGCAACTTCTTTTACCGTGTAAGGTTCCTTTGGAGCTGTACACAGTCCTTTGCATGGACCCACATGAAATACGTCTGCAAACAAATATACCAGTTTAAAATTTTGACGATATTTAAGAAAAACTTTTGCCCATATATACCTGCACAAAAACGAAAACAAGCTGGATCACGGGAAAAACTATATTAATGGCCGACTCGCATTCTAGGTAGCCGACATAGCTGGCAATCTTGAAAATATCCATGATGATACTGAGGAGGCCAAATAGCACCATTCCTCCTGCAGAGCAAGTGGGTGGACATTGTTAGGACTTATACATAAGGACATTGTCACCCACAACCCCAAGCTACATACCCCTCAGCCACACAGGTCCGGCATGTTGGTCCCTGTAAACCACGGCGTTTTCCATCCTGGCCGTGTAAATGATGTAGTAGATCATCCATATGCAGGTGATGATGACGATGATGACCAGAAAAACTTGGAGATCAGACAAGTTGATGTCGACGTGCTCGTAGGCACTACCGCTCACCAGCGCGATGCCCAGCATCAAGATGTTGATGAAGATGACCCCGGACAGAATCCATCCCCAGTTTCTGTCTCTTTCCTTACTGTGAGGTCCGACTTTGGTGTCGGGATGGTCGGGTTCATCCGTGTTTTCCGCGACGCCGCTTTGCAAGGGGCTGTCGTGGCCCTGTACTTCCCCGTCTTTGCTCATTCTGCAGGGTTCACAGGGGTTTCCGTCCGCTAGGCAGTTGCATCGGTAGCTGGTGTTCAAGCACATAATGGATCCTGACGACAAAATTAAGGTTAAGGCGGTCCTGTGTAATGACGTGACTGGTTTGACAAGCCGGACCACAGTTTGCCATTCCCACAAAAGACCCGCCCAAGTTCAAACTTTTCCGTGAATGCAATAGGCATAATTATCACGTTGACATTGCAAAAAAATGAAGCAGTTGAGTTATTCGGCTAATGGCCCACAGTTTTCACCACTTACCAAACTTGTCATGCTCCTCACACTCCAAACATTGGTTAAATTGAAGATTCAGTTCTTTCATCCAAATTAAAGTTAAAAAATTACAGGCTTCGGATTAGGGTTTTGATTACCAGTGGGAAAAACAACTAAACTTCTATAATAAATTAAAAAGAATAGTGAACTGGAAAAAAATCTAAATAGTTTAAAATTTAGCATCTAAAATATTTTTAATCAAATTTTTTTCAGTTTAAAAGTTTTCATTTTCAACACGACAACATTTTGAAATGTGAACTAACAAGAAAGAAAATGGTCGACAACATGAGAACTACAGATTTCTCGTATATAGATAAAACACAAATGGAAATTTTGTTCTTCCGGTTTTGTTGGGTCATTCTTTGAGATTTCTCAGTCTCCAAATATAAATGAATTGTTCAAACAATTCAAAAAATTGTACTTGGACTGTACTTAACGTTTCATTTTACCTTTGAAAACAGTTTAAGTAGTTTATCTTTCTTAAAACCGATACCTATTATTTAAATTTGTGTGGTTCTCTTAGATATCATTTTCATGAACCTTATTAATTTAATGACATTTGTTTACTCATGCATTTGTGACACCTGTTTTAATCATGCTTATGTATTACTTTTAACTATTCGTACATTTATTTGATCATATATACAGCACATTTTATACAATAATGCTATGGCCTGGGTTATATATTTAGTTTTTCCTACTGTAACAAGTCTATTTGGTAGTAAATGAGTAAATATCCTTTTTTAAATACTGCTTAACAATTAAAAGCTGTCGAAGTAATGACAGTAGCAAATATGTGCATGCTGTTGGTTGGTTCTAAGCAGTGCCATGCACTTGCACTCATTTAAAACAACGGAAATTAAATGTGGTGGGAGGTTGGACCTTACCTGTTGGCTGACCTGGCCGCAAGTGTAAGTTGCAGAGGAGTTCATCCCCCTTTTATAGCATCCCAAACACAGCCGGAGGGGCCATGAATGTTCAATAAATCTGATGTGAGCAGAAAAGCATATTATGGCCAAACAAGGCATGTTTTGCTCAAAATATTCCCTAAAGTTCAACACCTGATCCCTGGTAAGATGTTTTCTCACACATACTAGAGAACACAGAAACCGGTTTCTTCCAAGAACACTTACTATGAATTCTGAAAGTATATATTTGGTAGTAGAGGGCCTACATTTACCTTTAAAATGGCTTTTTATAACAAATGAATGAATATTTCTTTTGCGTGAGTTTATATTCACTTTATATTCACTCATGCTTATGATGCATTGCATACATAAATTGTCCATTTACTGGGGTTTGGTTGCCACATTCACTACTGATAACAATTTAGTGATCCTTGAGATTTGTTTTCCCATATTATTTTAATTGAGAATTACTAGGTCAATAAATTGATGCACGAAGGGTTTTCCGATAGATTTATTATTATATTTTTTTTGCTAAATACAATGCTGCTATATTGTTCATGCTGTTTATGTTTTATGCTCACCAGTCAGTATCCACATTTCGCTATCTTAATAAATCTTTTTTTGGTGGAGGGGGGGATACAGAAGTGATACAACAATACAGGGTACAGGTACTTCATTTTTTATTGTACATATTTTCTTATTCCTATTTATGCGTGCACTTGTGGTGAAGCTCAAATTTCGTTATACTTGTATGATGACAATAAAGCATTCAATTCAATTCAATTTAATTGACCTGTATGTAATATTTTGCAGCTAGCAGGTGAGCGGCAAACCCAAAAATCCAAAGATCTTTGAATTGTGCGGTCTAAATCTCAACACAATGGGGATTTTCCAACAGGCGTGATGGGCAAGTGCGTTTGCTTATCTTTTATTTCCCACCTGAAGGGAATACTTTCGGGGTTTTAAGGTTATTCAAGACCCCAAGAAAGAAATATGTGTCGTGCATATGCGTGTAGCCTGGAGGGTGAGTCGCGTTAACCTGTTGCCCTCCCAAGTCAACATCTTATCCACTCCTTTGTCATGCTGGTTTCAATTGGGCGCCATGTGAGAACAGTAACTTTTTATTTATCTATTATCCTTTAATTAGCTGCTGCGCAAGATGCTTGTTAGGGTGAGGCTCATTTAGGTGCTTTTTAATCATCGCAATGAGATGTACGAAAAAAAACTTTCCTTTTGCACGCCTGAGCTTCAGGTCGGAAGTGAAGTTAATAATAACGATGTAGCGCGCACCAAGCACATGACAAATGCTTTTTCCACCCGTGAGTCTGTTGCAATGAGGAAATCTATCTAAATAGCAGTAAAGGCATTTTCCTTCATTCAATTGTTTCTGAATAGAGGCCAACATTTTCCATCTTAGATTCGATGACTCAGAAAGCATGATTTGCCCATACACATTCTGCTTCTTGAGACACCCTCGCTTGAGCCGCCAAGCAATATATATATCCATCCATCCATTATATGCACTGCTTATCCTCAGTAGGGTCGCGTGGGTGCTGGAGCCCATCCCAGCTATCTTCAGCCAGTGGGCAGGGGACACCCTGAACTAGTTGCCAGCCAGTCGGAGGGCACATAGAGAAAGACAATTCGCTCGCTCATTCACACCTAAGGACAAATTGGACTAGCCAATTTATCTAACATGCATGTTTTTGGAAAGTGGGAAAAAACCGGAGTGCCCGGAGGAAACCCACGCAAGCACGGGGAGAACATGCAAACCCTAAACAGTAGGGTCGCGGGGTGCCGGAGCCCATCCCAGTATCAGCATCATCGGGCAGTAGGCAGGAAACAAACCCAAATGCACAATGTTTTCACACCAACAAACTGGTTGCCAGCCAATCGTAGGGCACACAGGGACAGACAACTCGCTCATTCACACCTATGGACAATTTGGACTGGCCAATCCACCTGAAATGCATATCTTTGGAATGTGGGAGGAAACCGTAGTGCCCGGAACATACAAACTCTGCACAGGAAGTCCGGTAGCTGGATTTGAACCCACACAGGAGGTTCCCAAGACCTTAGAACTGTGCCGCACACACGCTAACCACTGCGCTGCCGTGCGGAGTTTGTATGTCCTCCCCGTGCTTGCGTGGGTTTCCTCCGGGCACTCCGGTTTCCTCCCACATTCCGAAAACATACACTTCAGGTGAATTGGCCGGTCCAAATTGTCCCTAGGTGTGAATGAGCGAATGAGTTGTCTGTCCCTGTGTGCCCTGCGATTGGCTGGCAACCAGTTCAGGGTGTCCCCTGCCCACTGCCCGCAGATGGCTGGGATGGGCTCCAGCCCCCCCGCGACCCTAATGAGGATAAGCGGTACGGCTAATGAGATGAGATGAGATGAGATATATGAGAGAGAGAGATAGCACAGTTCTGAAGTCATGGGATCGAATCCAGCTACCAGCCTTTCTATGCGAAGTTTGCATGTTTTTCCCGTGCTTGCGCGGGTTTCCTCGGGGAACTCCGGTTTCCTCCCACATTCCAAAAACATGCATATCGGCTTAATTGGCCTGTCCAAATCGTCCCTAGGTGTGAATGAGCGAGTGAGTTGTCTTTCACCTGTGTGTGTGTATATATATATATATATATATATATATATATATATATATATATATATATATATATATAACTTCCAGGAAATTCTTAACTGCTCTGAATAAATTCCCGTGTTAATAAACCCAAGATAGTTCACCCTTTTGTTTGTAGAACATATACTAGACTTTGTTTAAGCTATTATTTAAACTATATTATATATTTATCTAAGATTATAAGGCCACAGTCTATCGTAATTACTGTGTATATTTTAAAAACACATCAATGCAGTTTTGAAACTTGTTTGAGAAGTCATTGGTGTTGCAGAATACTACAGGTACTTCTTCTTTTGCTTATCGTATTTTTGCTTCTTTTGTTCTTGTTGGGGTTTTTTATCAATGAAATTGTCTATCATGCCAGTTGTTTTCAACTCGTACAATTTTCATTGAAAATTACTGAAAGAGCCAGAAAATATTAATTTGCCTGCGACTGGCTGGCAACCAGCACCCCCGCGACCCTTCTGAGGATAAGCGGTGCAGATAATAGATGGATGAAAATAAAGAAAAGAAAAAAGACAGAATAAATGAATGAAATGATAAAAAAGGTTAAGAGAGAACAGGGAAAAGGCAAAACTAAAGAAAATAAAGACAAAAAAAGAACAACAGAGGGTATGAAATAAATAAGCGAAGACCGAGGGAAAGGGAAAATGAATAGAAAGAATAAAAAAGACATGCAGTGCATAAACATATGCATACATACACAATACAGATAAAAGAAGAAAAAAGAAGGAAATCAAGCAAACAAGAAGAAAAAATGAATGAAATAAAAGTCAAGGAAAATAAGAAAGTGAAGTCAAGTCACATATATTTGTATGGCCCTTAATCACAAGAAAGAAAGAACAAAATAAATAAATAAATAAAGAAAGAAATAGCAGGAAAAAAGGAACATATAAGAAGACAGTTTTTATGGTTTTTGGTGGGCAGTAAAATGGTGGATAATCATCTAAGTGAGCCTTATGTATAATAATTTGTGTATTTTGGCCAATTATTTCAATCATAATTCTTTTCTTATGAATGACATTTTAGCACTAGAACACACTTTCTTTTCAAATGAAGCCAGTGTTTTTCTGAATATTGTATTCCTGATTGACAATAAATATCAAAATCAATACATGTTTTTTTTAAACCTATTAAAAAGGGGGGAAACCAAAACTCTTAGCATCTTGTTTTGTCTGAAGAATTTTTAAAAACGACATTTGAGAACAGCGGAACATTTTAATTCGAATTTTATTGTGGAAAAAACGGTTTGGCCCAACCTTGTCCACAAACTAGCTCCGGCAGCCCCCAGGTAAATTGAGTTCGAGACCCCTGATGTTGAGGGTCCCCACCGTGTGTGAATTTGTGCTCAGGAGCAAGTCGGCCACGGGGGAGCAGTGTTCAGGCGGCTCCGAGGAACATTGAGCGCGTCGACGCTTCCCTGGATACCAGGGACGCGCATATCCCTCACAAGTCCGGACTCGGGAGCGGGTACACCGAAGCTCCGCCGCGGTGGGTCGGCAATCGCCAATTGGACTTCCGCTATGAGGACAACGACAAGGACTCGCGACGGCGGTAGCGGAGGCGGCGGTACCGGCGGAGTCGATGAAGCCAGACGGACGAGAACGGACTAACGGGGCGCCATGAATGACAGGTACCACAAGGCAGCCCGGGACGGCTACTTGGACCTGCTGAGGGAGGCCACCCGCAAGGACCTGAACGCACCCGATGAAGATGGCATGACACCGACGCTATGGGCGGCCTACCACGGGAATCTGGAGGCTTTGCGGCTCATCGTGGCGAGGGGGTGAGCAAAAAAAAAAAAAAAAGCCACATTTGTGCACTTGAAACTGTTTCTGAATTAGCGAAGCACAGGCATGGCGAACTCAGTTTGGCACTTGGGCAGACTTTATGTTCTCAGGTGGGCCAGATCCATACCTGTCAAGCTCCAGGGCTCCATGCCCTTACAAACTGTCGTATTTTCCCTTACAAAATACAAAATAATCTTACACCATATTTTTTTTTCAAACGTGCTTACTTATGTAGTTTAACATGTTATATTGTACATGTGTTTCGTTTCATCATATATATTGTTGATTAACATTTTGTTGTGAGATACTGAGTTGCTCGACATGAATGAGGTTTATTATAAAAAAGTTCAAAAATTAAGTCACTTGGACGTTCACTGTAGAAAGAAAAAATACATGCAAATATAATTAAGTAGAATAATACATTTTCTTATTCAAATTATGAATTCATTTTCTGCATTAAATTATTGTTGGTAACATACTGATTAAAGGGATAACCACAAACCTTTTTTTTCATTTTCTCCTTTTCTACTTCCTTTTTTTCTTAACTTCTTTGTACAACATAATAATTCCTAATATAATGCATCAAAGCAAGTGAGCCGTTTGAGAGCCGACTCTCTTTAATGAGTTGAACTGAATTGGCCGGTTCTCTAAAAAGAGACGGACTTCCTTTCACTACATCAAATCGCTTACTTCGGTTTGCAACGAAAAAAACATACCGAGATAGAGGTTACCGCGGCGAATTGTTTGACTTGATTGATTTGCAGTTTCGTGATAGTCTGTGTATACCGGAAGGTGCCCATCATTGACAAATTTGCGTTTTTCCGTACAGATTTTCTCGTACGTCGTACACGTCTTAAAATGCATAATAAACGTACTTTGTACGGCAAAAACGTACAGGTTGACAGGTATGCAGATCAGTAAAACAAACGTCAACGCCAAATATTTAAACATTTCAATACTATGTGTCTTGTTTCTAATGGCACATAAAACAACTATGCTTTATCATTTAGCCTTCAATTGTAGCCTATCCTACAATACAGAGATTGGTAACCTATGGCTCCCAATCCACATAATGGCTCTTCTCATGAGTACATCTGGCTCAGAGATAAAATGGAACTTGCACAATTAATGATTGAATTGACTTGTTGGAAATTGATTGTAGCTTGCGGACGACACTAAATATGAATAAGGTTCAGTCCAGATTATATAGGGCACAATCTCAACTACAGTTTACAGTCAATGTGTCACACCAAAACACCCCGTTTTGGTTGTACTTTGCCTAACAATCCGTTATACGGAAGCTCTATAAACAATCCATCTTCACTGTAAAGACACTTTATGATGAGAACCCACAGAAGAAATTGTAAACGGCCAAAAACTTTAGCATAGCACCCTGAGCAATTTGATTAGGTGAGCGGTAGGATTGGGTGGAGCTATACACACAGTAGTTGTTGTGTCTGCAAAAGAGGTGAATACGTTGGTATCACCGTTTGCAGTATTTTTTGACATTTTTTCAGATGAACTTTGCTCGCGCCTTTTTTTGGAACTATTATGTAGGACAAAAATGATGGTTAAAATGAGCCTCAACACTGTGGGAGGGAGACACATTTTAAGTTGTTATATTTATATTGATATGGGACACAGGCTCTGGAATTATTATTATTTAATAGATTTGATCAAACTATCAAAATTCACACTGTGAAATAAAATGTGCTAAAGAATTAGCTTTGGTCTGTAGAGCGGGTTTGGCTATTTTGTCGATTTTTATATTAATGTATGGCTCTTAAAAAAATGAAGAAAATATAAAGTGTAGGGTGGGAATTCCCTCCTCTGTATCAATCTCACAGAAAGAGTCAGAAATGACTCTAGCCACCTCCCACTAGTGCACAGGTGTCAAACAGGCGGGGTGGGGGGTGAAACCTGGCCAAAACTTGTCTTGTTTGGATCCTTCATCTATTGTGACTCACAAAAAGGGTGGTGAGACTTGTTTTTTTCAAGCAATGTCCTGTTAACAGTTGCTATTGATAATCCCAGGTCCTGTCTGTGGTCTACGCTGATGTGTCATTTCTGTCTGCAGCGAGCAATGACGAAAGACATGCTATCGGTTCTTGCTATGATGTGAAGTCAAGTCACATTTATTTATATAGCCCTTAATCACAAAAATCTCTCAAAGGACTGCACAGGATTACAATTACAAAATTGCACAATTACCTGATCTTAAACCAAGGAATAATTGATGTTAACTAATTAAAATGATTTATTTCGTTTGATAATATAGTTCAATGTTGAAATATTTACTAGAATGTTTCCCATCAGGGCAGCATGGCGGCTAAGTAGTTAGTGCGTCCGCGGCACAGTTTTGAGGTCATGGGATCAAACCTTCCTGTGTGGAGTTTGCATGTTCTTCCTGTGCGTGGGTTTAGTCTGCGCACTCCGGTTTCCTCCAACATTGTGGATAAACGGTACAGATAATGGATGGATGCATGTTTCCTATCAAATGTCCATGTTCTATTAAAATTTTGAACCATCCTTTTATTTAAGTATGTATTCATTTATGTATTCATCTATTTATTTATAACTAGCTTTTTAAAAAGAGTAACATTGGCGCCCATCAATGTTAGCCCTTTAAACTACCTTAAAACACAACCGAGGGGGTAACTGCGATGGGCTCCAGCACCCCCGCAAACCTACTGAGGATAAGCGGTGCAGATAATGGATGGATGGAAGGGAAAATGCTTCCTTTTCCTCTCAAATGTGAATGCTTTTCCATTACGTTGTCTTCAATGTTGTTAACTTGTTGATATCAAGAAAAGGGACATTTATGAAAAGAAGCTCCTCACATAGCACCTGAAGTTGTTTTTAGCTAAATCTGGTTTGGTCCCTTATAAACCTTTTCATCCCCCAAATATAGGTTTCTAAATTTGAGCTATGTTTAGCCCACACATTTTAGTCTAAATTTGGGCAAAATTTGTCACTGTTGGCCTTCTAATACCTTTAAAACACGTTGTTGTATTTTTGATCAAATTTCCACAAAATAAAGACATATTTTGGACAGAACTCTGGCATATTTTCAATATATTTGCCAAGACCTTTTAACCAGTCATTGCTGATTGGGTTACTTGTGAGAACTGACAACATATCTTTGAAACTAAGCCATTTTCTCCTTTTGTTAATGATTGCAATTGCCCTTATTTAGCGATAATATAATATAACATATAATACTCTTCCCCTATCCTCTCTTTAAACTCTCTTTCCGTTTCTGCCTTATTCAACTCTGACATTTTCACCTCTTCCATCAGACTCTTATAAGTAGCCCTCCACGAGCCATCTATTCTCAGTTTTCCTTCCACATAAGAATGATCAGACATAGCAATCATTTCGCCTCTGTAAACATGCACATCCAACAATCTACTTTACATCCTTTTCCAAAACCACCACATAATCCATCAGTGCTATGACCACCATTTCCCCACCATCCACTCTGACAAAAGTATACTTATTTACATCCCTCTTTTTAAACAATGTATTTGCAATCACCAACTCATTTTCACGCATAACTCAATCAATTTCTTCCCACTCTCATTTCTTCCTGGTACTCCATATCTACCAAACACATTTTCAACCATTCCATCACCCACTCTAGCATTCAGGTCACCTAATATGACCCCTTTCCAGCCCTCTTTCGCACTTGCCACACATTTGGACAAATCCTTCCAGAACTCCTCTCTCTCCCCAGCACTTCTTTCTGAACCAGGTCATATGCACTTATACACATCCATACTTCTACTCCCCACTTTAACCTCACCCACATCAATCTCGAAGATATCTCTTTTCACTCCACCAGTTTTTCCTTTGCTTTCTCATTCACAAGCACAGCCACTCCTTCTCTAGCATGTCCACCCGAAACTCCACACTTATTATTATTATTGTTGTTGTTGTTGTTGTTGTTGTTGTTGTTGTTATTATTATTATTATTATTATTATTATTATTATTAGTAGTAGTAGTAGTAGTAGCAGTAGTAATTTTTAGTCTTTACTAGAGCATTGACATTCAATTTTGATGCTGTCACTCTTTCACTATAACTTGTACTCAAGCTAATTCAAAGTCTGCTATTCAAAAAAAAGTTGGCTCCACAGAAAGAGAATCTTTCATGTGAATGCTTAAAGATGTAAATGTAGCCCGGAGGGAGATAAAGACAAGTGACTCGAAGCTTTCTAGCTGGCTGCAAATAAACCATTGTGAACAAAATTTTAACAGAACTCCTCATTTGGTCTTTTTAATGGGAGTCTTCATTCTGAGTATTTTATCGTAAAGTGGCTAAACATTTGCAATGATCAAGTTATTATACTTGTAAAGGTATTACTCTCCAGAATTGTCAACAATACTCTTACGTTTAAACTTTAGTAGACACTTAAAGTAAGGCAAGAAGACATCAATGGATTTTGCTTTGCAAGGAGGGCTGGTAGAACAGCTCCCAGATAAGAAAATTTCATTCCTTTCCAAAGCTTTCCTTAAAGCCCCCTCTTATTCATGATATATTCAAGGTTACAAAAAACAGATAAGCCTTTAAGGGTGTGGAAAACTCAAAGAACAGCAGCATGATTGGCCTAGAGTGACACTGACGCAATAGTGAAAACAAAAACGAACAGTGAGTCCAAATAAGAAACTAGCGTCCCATGAAATCTCCTTTGCACTTCTCCAATTGTAACCCACTTATCAGATTCCAACACAGTGTAACAATACCAGTTTGTATACTGTATGCAGTGTCTGAAACTCGTGACAAAAAGTTACCGGACACCAGGGCAGACAACGCTGAAAAGTTGCCTACCCACCCATAAAATTCCCTGCCCCATTTTTGACAACTTGAAACACAATAAGACTACGAATCGCAAAAAAAAAACAAAAACATTGTTGCAAAGTATTAAGGATTGATAATCAGAATATATAACAGAACAACACTTTAAAATTAAGTTTATTATAAATCTACTTATAACATTTATTGCATGTATATGAAATCGCTGTTTTCCATCTGCCATCAGTATGTACCTGTATTTACTCATCTTCATTCATGCAATGTTTGCGTTGCTTCGTCTGCTGCAAGCCACGTGAACTCCTTTTTCCACGATGCTTTTAATGTACGTTTACGTTTTGTAGCATCATAAATTTTGTTAGCTTCTGTTGAATATTTCTTCTGGGGCTGAGGTTTTGACTTGATTCCAGGTAAGGATATGTCAGAGTGTGCAGTTTCCTCAGGCGTGAGAATATAAGCAGGACATTGTGGTTCAGCTTTTAAGCATATTTATTCCTCAACAGCAAGCAAACAACAACACAGCTCCATTCAATACAACATGGCGATCAACAATTTGCCAAACGAAAAATGCATGCGTAATGACGTCACACAATGGAAAACATCTTACCGCAATATCACGAATAAGAGCGCTATTAAATTGACAAATCTTAACAATTCTTAACCACTTATCAATTTTTCTTGTGTTCTCTGTGCGTTTTCTTTATAAAATGATATGCAAATGCGCGACCTTATAACGCTCAGGAAAGTCCGGAAGCACAAAGTTATTTGACGCAGGCTTCTGATCGGCTGCCGAGTATGCAATTTGCTAAACCAACCAAAATTACGAAATTTCCAAACCGATTAAAGATTTTGAAATCGGACTAAAGCAAACGTTTGATTTACAAAAAAAAATTGTCAGCCACTCGGGCGGAGATGTTTTGTAAGTTGAACGTCCGACGTAAAAGATGCACGCCCCGGCGTCTGGGCAGACGTTATTTCAAACACTGCTGTATGCCACACAAACCCCCCAAATAACAATGGCATGTTGTTTTAAAATTTGATCAACATACAGCATTTTTCACTCACGAATTAACATTACTGATAATTTCATACTCTCATTTCTATTTTTTCATTGTAAAATAGACACAAAAGGGACATAACCTGTCCTGGTCTTAAAGTAATAATACTTCAAACTCCGGTTCAGCCAGTAAGTAAAACCAGTACTCGTGTATCCCAATCACACATACAACATTTGCATTTACCTGTTTATTTCATTTTCCTTAATCTGCTGTACAAATGACTTGTTCTTTTATGAAAAAAAACAAAAAACATTTCTGCCCTTGAGCACCAACAAACCTTCCCATCTGCATTATATCAGAATGGTTTATTTTTAAATATGAGCAATTGAAGATGACCAGAAGATAGTTAGTCAATTTTAACGCCTAGCAGGGTGGTTTAATGACAAGTCTGAAATGTCAATACTGCAAGGTCATATGCGAGTTATCCCGTTTCATTAAATGCTCTTCAGCCATGCGTTCCCTCTTCAATATTTTACTGCGCACTCGCCAGAACGTTCACGTTGTGGCCCGTTAATGAGTGAGTTATGACGCCTCTCTTAAATGGCTGCACTGTTATCTGTGCAGTTGCTCTGACACTTTAACAAGAGCCGGTGCCCATCCTTGTGACTTTTACAACGTGGCTGTTATTACAAAAGATCACGCTTAATTAAATAAGAGTTGGATTGTCTGTTACTATATAAAGCAGCGTGGTGCTCCATGTGTCTTTTTTTACATTTGACTTAAAGTTAGCTCCTTTTCAAAGCAACAATTGGCGGCCAGGATGAAAATTAGCACATCCGGGTCCGAGACGATGGTTCTCATCCGGAAAAGGGTGGGATGCTTTATTTTTTGGTTGGGGACAAGATCTTGGGTTGGAGGTCTGGGCTTCCCTTATTATGCTGATACCCCCACTACGAGACCCATGATAAGCGAAAGATAATTAATGAATGGATGGATGGATAAATAGTACCCTAAAAGGTCATGGTGCCAGTGTCCTGATTCAACGAGTTTTACTTCAAGGGATGCCAACACTCCAAAAAGCTGTTTAATAATATACAATTATCCTGCCCATCACTATCCCAACACATGATAGAAACTGCCACTGGCTGCTTTTCTGTTTCCACTCTCTATAGGTAATATTAGAGCTATAGAAGTGCCTCAACTCTATTTGATTTATGAAAGTATGCATAGTTGGGGACAAGATCGACAGTGGCTGATGTTTTTTACCCCCCAATCCCCTATTTAGGCTCTATCGCAAATATTTTGCCATATTTTCGTTTAAAACAAACACAACAAAAAAGCTGTTCTGACTTCTAATCACTGTTCCAACAAATAAAGGCTAAAAAATTGTCAGTTCAGTTAAATTATTCTAACAAGAAAGGAGTGGAGAGGTGTTGTGAAAGGATAGTGGGGTTGTGGACACGTTCTTAAGGATGGGCTGGGCACCCGTATGATGCGGCAGGGGTAAACCAATGAAAGCTGTCGGGCCCTGCTGTTGAACAAAAGAGTGTGTTGTGTCACCCTGACCCGAGTGACATGGCCACTTTCTGGTGTCCCATTTCATCTGGAGGGACGAAAGCATGACCGACTTGGGTGCCGAGGTGCCTAACTTGTTTGGGTGTTTGGGCAATTGGGTTGGCCATGGTCCAAAATTTTGTGTGTGTTTTTTTTGCTATTTATTTCCCTTTTATTTTCTTTGATATTGTATGTGTGTGTCTTGCTGTCGGTCACCCCTCTTGAGGGATATGACCAAGGTAGATAAATAGATAGAGTCTAACAAGATCCCCGTATTAGTGCTGTTTATACAAAACTCTGTCCAGGGAGAGAAAAAGAGGCCATAGCGTGAGTTACTGCTGGGATGGTGAAGAACAAAACAGGCTCAGTGTTAACGGCTGACCTGTTTTCTTGCATGTCTGAAAAATGGGCCCATTATGAAGTTTTTTTTAAAATAAAAGACTGGAAAGTGCAAAAATCAGATAAATAGGCTTTCCACTAGGTCTTTCACATGTACCTAATCTAATCCTAAATTTAATGCAGGTAACCAACCTTTTCAAAGGCAATGATACAACTAGAAGCTAGCAAATTATGTGCTATACTAAACAAAATCCAGCATTTCCCACAGAACCCATGCGAACCTGCCCTTACGTGGTAAGGATATGCCATTCTTCTAATGACACAAGCCTGTCATAAAGGTACTAACATGGACTATAAATAACTGCAACGGAGTGATAATGAGGCTGTGTCACAGGAAGATGCCTGATCTCTGAAAGTCTGTCATTTAAAGCAAACATCCCGTTATATGATAACACTGGAAGGGTAAACGAATGGAAGACCCATGTTTTACATTCAGCGTTTGACAAAGTGATACTGTACATAAATTATCACACTATCATAAGCTTTTTCCCCGCAACATATAAGCTGAGATAGGAACGTCATAAATAACTTTTTGAAAACATTGGTAATTACATGCCATCTTTTGGCATTTATTTATTGCACATTGATAAAGGTTTTGTAATCCATCGGTCAAAATATATCACAACCACTATTTCCAATTTACTCAGGGCATGTCTAAAAGAGACAGACTTATACAATATCACCTGTAGAACACATCTCATACAGAGTGTTATTACGTCCTCAACATTGAATGCAGTTTCCAGGTTATTTGATTTAATTTAGTTTTTAGGTGGTACTTGGTGTTGAAGCTCGCGTTAGGGAATCACTATAATTATGAACGTAAAGCTAAAGCTGTAGAATTTAAAATCTAAAACAACAAGTTCATTTTTGCGACACATTCATAAACTGCCAGGCCCCTGCCCCCAAAACAACTTCACAGAACATTACCCATTCGGCTCTTTGAATTTGTTTGGTTTGAACCATTTTTATTGACACTTTTAACAGCAAATAAACAATGTGAGGTTTGAACAATTTTTATCGACACTTTTAACAGCAATTAAACATTTCATTATATTATTTTCTAACAATATGAGGTTTGAACAATTTTTGTTGACATTTTTAACAGCAATTAAACACGTTTCCTCAATACAACCAACACCAGGGATATGTGGAAAGGCATTCAGGCCATTACCAAATACAAGCCAACCACCGCCCCAGTGCAGGACACTAGCATGGACTTTCTGAATGACCTCAACAAATTCTTTGGAAGGTTCGAGGCACAAAACGGCACCCCTGCAGCAAAAGCGGTTCCAAATCAGGACGAAAGAGCACTCCACCTGGACTCAACCGACGTGAGAAAGACCCTGAGAGGTGTCAACACAAGGAAGGCTCCAGGCCCGGACAACATTCCGGGGCGGGTACTTAGGGAGTGCGCCGATCAGCTGGCTTGTGTACTAACAGACATTTTCAACACCTCGCTAGACCAAGCCAAAGTACCATCATGCTTCAAAATTGCCAACATCATCCCTGTGCCAAAGAAACCCCAGATCTTATCATTCAACGATTACCGGCCCGTTGCACTGACTCCTATCATAATGAAGTGCTTTGAGAGACTGGTTAAAGAGCACATCACCTCCAGTCTCCCCTCCTCATTCGACCCCTTTCAGTTTGCCTACCGGACAAACCGCTCCACCAGGGATGCCATCTCCTCTGCGCTTCACCTGAGCCTGACACACCTAGAGGAGAAGAACACCCATGTGCGGATGCTGTTCCTGGACTTCAGTTCAGCATTCAACACCATCATCCCACAACATCTGGTAGACAAAATGAGACTCCTGGGTTTCAACACCCTTCTGCGGAACTGGCTGCTGGACTTCCTCAGTGACAGACCCCAATCAGTGCGGATAGGTCAGAACATCTCAGATGTCATCTACCTCAGCATGGGCTCCCCCCAAGGCTGTGTCCTGAGCCCCTTGCTGTTCACCTTGATGACACACGACTGCGTCCCTAGGTCTGCCACAAACCACATCGTGAAGTATGCTGACGACACAACAGTGGTGGGCCTCATCAGGGACGACAACGACCTGGCCTACAGAGAGGAGGTGGAGCAGTTGGTGGCCTGGTGCAGGGACAACAGCCTGGTCCTGAATGTTGACAAAACTAAAGAGATCATTGTCGACTTTAGGAAAAACCAGCCCAACCATGCCCCACTTTGCATCAACAACAAGGCTGTGGAGGTTGTCAGCAGTATCAAGTTCCTAGAGGTGCACATTACAAACAAACTCACCTGGTCCGTGAACACTGCATCACTGGTTAAGAGGGCACAGCAGCGCCTGTACTTCCTGCGGAGGATGAGGAGAGCCCACCTGCCCCCACCCTCCCTCATCACATTCTACAGGGGCACCATAGAGAGTATCCTGACCAGCTGTATCTCTGTGTGGTGTGGAGGCTGCAGCGCTACCGACTGGGGTAGTGTGAGGAGGGTAACGAGGACAGCAGAGAAAATAATCGGGACTACACTTCCCTCCATTCAGGACATTGGCCAGAAGCGCTGCCTATCCCATGCTAAGAACATTATCAGGGACCCATCTCACCCCCATCATGGACTGTTCACTCTGCTAGCCTCTGGGAAGAGGTACTGCAGTGTGCGGTGCAGGACCACCAGGTTCCGCAGTAGTCTAGTCCCCCTGGCCATTAGACTGTTAAATGGTCAATCTAACATATAGTTAACCTAAACCTAAACGGCTGCTAATCTGACTTTTTGCACTACTGGCAGTTCTTTATAGCTTGCCACTCCTTGCACATTTGCTCTCTGCACTATTGTACTTACAGCGTTATTGTTACAGTGTTAATGTTACTGTTTACCTGACTTGTTAACCTGAATGCCCATTTTGCACATCTGGTTAGCTACTCCTCTTGCACTATCGGCACTATGGTAAAATACTATACGTAGCCATAATACAATACAACTTTTACTTATATCTGTACATTCGAGGAAACTGTGCGGGTCAGATGTATCGACATTTCGTTCTGTATACACGTGTACTAGAATGACAATAAAGTAGATCTGAATCTGAATCTGAATCTGAATCTGAACTTTCACAATTTCATTATATCATATTCTAACAATATGAGGTTTGAACAATTTTTATCGACATTTTTAACAGCAGTTAACCAGTGTGTAAAGGGCAATACTATTGTGCAGGGGCACAGCTCTGTCTTCTCAAGTGGGGATATACCACACTTTTTACTATAATTGTTTACAATTAATTTTAGTAGTTTTGTAAGATAAGGTGCATCGAACAAGTGTGCTTTTAACTTATGATACAGGATGTGAAACATCTACATCACACCAGTCATGAATAGACTTGAGGAATGTGGCGTGACATCATCCGCCATGCACAATTATACTGTTGGAGCTGAAACCTTTTGAAAGCCCTGACTGTAACAGGAGCCAGGCGGCAAAGCAACAGCAGCGACAAGCCAAAGCTCAAATTACAGCACAGCCTGATCAGCAACTCTGTGACTATCGCGGGGGTGACAAATAAGTTCACTGCCAACAGACAGCCGAGGGTGGCACTGTGTTATGAAAGTTTAGGTTCAAATTTTCTACCTGTCACATTTTTTGCCACCCAAACTCTAGTATTTAGGACCCATTTAGGCTGCAGTCTAAAGACATATAAATGAAAACATTATCATTTTGGTAACTGAGGGTGGTAGGGGGAGCCAGGATGTTTAACTATGCATAAAGTAGACTGCACCTTCTTCTGCATTTCTGCAAATATGACCAGCAAGAACTGTTTTTTCTATCGCGTGAGGGCAAAAGTAAAGCGCGAAACAGAATTATGCCATGCTGTTGGGCAGAAATCTGAGATTCAATCTTGTTGCTGACCATATTCTTGTCTTTCACAGTGGGAACCCTGACAAGTGTGACATATGGGGCAACACGCCACTACACCTAGCTGCTGCCAATGGTCACCACAACTGCCTTTTCTTCCTGGTGTCGTTTGGTGCCAACATATGGTGCCTGGACAATGACTACCACACGCCGCTTGATATGGCTGCCACAAAGAATCACATGGACTGCGTCCGCTACCTGGACTCCATTGCTTCCAAGCAGATGGGCCTTAATCCCAAGCTAGTTAACAAGCTGAAAGAGCGGGCGTTTCGTGACGCTGAACGGCGCATCAAAGAATGCGCCAAATTGCAGAAGAAACACCATAAGCGCATGGAAAAGAAATTCCACAAGGAGATGCCTGAGGCATCTGTTTCAGATGTCATGAGTTTTTCAAGTTACAGCAGCGGCTCTGTTAGCCACAAGGTGCACAACTTCACTGCAGCCGCCGTCAGTGTGCCATATTCCCAGGTCAAAATTTGTTTACTTTTAACAATGACAGTGACAGTGATTTAAACCAAGATCTGTCAATGTGATTGAATGAGTTAAAATGTCAATGGCTATATAAGGCTGAGGGATGAGGACCACACACTATGGAAGGATACATAGGCAGATGTGAAGACAGATGCAATGAAAGAACAACATACAGCTAAGGGCTGAATTTACAAAGAAGACAAAGTAAACATCGATACAAAAATATATGAAGTACATTTGAGCTATAAACAAATGGGTAACAAGGTCAATTAACAGAAAAATCAATAGATTGATACCCAACCACAAATCCAAAAATAGGCCAGATATATGATCATTATTATCGGTGTGTAAGTGCACGCTCCCTCCGGAACTGATGCGGTCTGTTGCTGTTCCCCCACTGTGCGTCTTAAGGTTTCCGAAAGCTTTCTATTTCTTTCGACCCCAAATGCCGACTCTTATGAAGCTGAAGAATTACACTAGCCAGGCAGGAAATTAGACTTAAGTAGAGAGCTATATCTGTTATACAGCGAAGAAAATAAGTATTTGAACACTCTGCATTTTTGCTATTTCTCCCAAGTGGGAGAAATAGCAAATACATATTTTCTTACTTATTGTCTTCACTGTATGTCACATCAAAGCCTTTTGCTAAACAGGTCAATGAGTGACACCTATTGTGGCCAAAGTTCTGGAAATAATATCCACTAGGTGTATCGAGAACAAGAAGAATGCTATTGTTTACAAGTAACATCAACACCTGAGCTGTTCTTTTAAGAGGAGCAAACTATTCCAGCAGAGGCAAATACAGGTAACTAGGGAAAGACTCTTCCTACAAAAATAGATTACAAAACCCACACAACTATTTGTACTTACACATCCATTTTTATAAGGTGTTTTTACAGTTTTAAAATGATGACAAAATAATTATGCGTTTGATTATTGAGTCAAATTTGTAGAAATTTCCCATCCTACCTTGAGATAGTGCAAGGTCTGCCCTACAAAAATACATTATAGCCCACACAAATAGTTATTCTCGGTTTATTAATTGTGAAGTCTATTATACTTTAAAAATACTTAAAATACTGGCTGGCAACTGGCTTAGGGTCCCCTGGCCATTGTCTGAAGATAGCTGGGATGGGCTCCAGCACCCCGCGACCCCTAGTGAAGGTAATCGGTGTCGATAATGGATGGATGAATATTTTATTAACGTTGGCGCAATCACTCAGTGATCTTGTGATGCCCCTTCCCTCCTCCCAGTGTAAGATTTCCAGGCATACGCCGCAAACGCAACATATGCGGTGTGCATGGTCGTCTTGCAGGTTCCACGCAGAAGCTAAATGCATCTGTTACAGCTGGATGTGAATTAGGCGTCAGATTAATAAATAAACAATGAAAAAGTGCGCAGCTCCTGAAACAAAAACAAAGGAGTGACCGTTAAACATGAATAGGACTCAACCAACATTCAAGGTTTACAGACCAACTAAACAGCCGATGGATGGACATACCTGTAGGGAGATACAGGACACAAGGACAGAGACAAACAAACACAGGAAAAAGGACAGTTGACTGACTGAATTATAAAAAGGCATGTAGATAGGCATGTAAGAGTCATTAAGATTCAGTCAAAACATCCTTTGTTTAATGATTTGTTTTGTAAGTAATGAAAGTTTATGTTGTGTTGTGGTCAGGCAACTCTTCATGCCACAAACAGAGGGAAGACAAAGATCCAAAAGAAGTTGGAAAAAAAGAAACAAGGAGACGGGACCTTTAAGATTTATGAGGATGGGAGAAAAAGCGTACGCTCCCTCACAGGACTCCAACTGGGCAACGATGTCATGTTTCTTAAACCTGGCACATACGTCAACCCAAAAGATTACGGCCGCCGCAATATCCGTGACATGTTCCCCAGAGACCACAATGACGACGCCATCTCACGTGCCATTAGTGAGCCGGACCTCCACGGGACCAATGCGGATCACTCAGAGGTCAGTACAGACTCAGGACATGATTCCCTGTTCAATAGGCCAGGTCTGGGTACCATGGTCTTCAGGAGGAACTATGTGAGCGGGGGGATGTTTGACTTGGGTGATCCAGATGGACTGGATGGCTCAGGCAACACGGTGCGTTTACGCAGTAGACTTCACACTCACCGCAGTCTAGATGAAGATAGCATCGGGAGTGCCCGCAGCCTGCAGGAGAGAAACATGGAGGAACTGCCCTGGGAGGAGGTGGAATTGGGTCTGGACGATGATGACGAGGCCCACACTAGCCCTCTGGAGGTTTTCTTAGCCACACAGAGCATGAGCGAGTTTTTCTCCATCTTTAGGAGGGAGAAGATCGACCTTCAAGCACTGCTCCTGTGCTCTGACAATGATCTTAAGAGCATTCACATTCCTTTAGGGCCTAGGAAAAAGATCTTAGATGCCTGTCAAAGACGCCTTGAGACCATTCAGGACCCAGAGTGCATTGATGACACTGAAATGTGAGTTGTTTGTTCATCCTTCCCTTTTTTACGTCGTCTATAACAAGAAAATACCCCGGCTGACTTTAGGCAAATAGTATTTTACACGCTGGACAGATTATGGATGATTAGTTGTGTGGGAACTTGTAGCCGCATCTGCAAGACTTGCGACACCTAGGTTTTGTACAAGGTCATGAAGGATGACAACCTTTAGTGGACTACTGTATACACAAAACTCTGAATAGTGTGTGCTTTGAAATTGATTATTAAAGTAACATCCAGCAGATTTTATCCTCAGGAGGTTGGGCATTTTGTCTTATACCCTCTACGTAATTTGACATCATGGTTGCTCCATAATAATAATAATAATAATAATAATAATAATAATAATACATTGTATTCCGAAACGCCTTTCAATCACTGCTCCCTTTTTTTGTTAAACTTAGCTGTCATTCGTTATTTCCTGATCCTTGAGTATCTGTGCTGTGAGTTGATCGTGAGAGGAAAATGGCCAACCCCTGAGGTGAATAAAAACAAATGGATTTTGTGAAATATTTTGTAATTGAGTTTTAGTAGAATTAGAGTTGCAAAACACTTTTCTATAACTCCACAGTGTTTTGGCTAATTGGTGGTGAAGGATGATGGCATCTATGTTATTTGGGATTCAGCTAATGACCAATTATGGTTCTACTTTAGAATACAGGTGAACAGTGATTGCTTGTTGGCTGACCCCGAGGCAGCACCAATGACATCATTCCTTGACACTAACTCTACAATTGGCAGCACCCAGAACAAATAAGGACAAATTTAAATAGTCAACTCATTTTGTAAAACAACTCTTTTCTTTCATGTGTCTTTGATCCTTGCAAGCCAATCAATGATGTCGTAGCGCTGAAGAACCTGACTTAGTTGTGTTAAAAAATGCTAAATGTGCTAAATGCTGCACCATGGAGAGATTTTTCTTTTTTTAAACAAGATACCGACCTGAGTAAAAAGAATAACTAGATGCATTCTTCTACAGCACCTACTTATATTGAAGTTGAGAGGCTCAAATGTCCATTACTGACCTTTGTACTACAGTTACATCACTGTAAAACCACAAGGCTCTGCGTTAGCATGTACACTAAGAAGCCACTACAATTAACTTCATGTGGACTTTTATTGTATGAAAATGGTAATATGTACATTTTCCATTCTTGTGGCCAGTACAGCTCAACTCAACTCGTTTTGACCGTTTTCACGTTGACTACTTTTAATTCTACATTTTTATGAATTTTGAAAGTTAAAATCAAATGTTTGTTCAATGTTTAAAAAGTTTTAAGACATTTACAGTTGCTAACAAAGTCTTTTTTTTCCCCCCGCCATTATGTTGGACAGATGATTCAAGTTTGGATGGAAGCATCGCTGCAGAGAAAGAAGACATAACCAACTACCTCTAGAAAATCCATGGAAAGATTATTAAGTCACGTGGTTGAACAAACTTGTGTCATGGGACACATTTGCCCCTGTGGGGCTGACCAGGGCTATTATGCCTGTGCATTCAATTTACTACACTAAATGCACCAAAAACGCATTTTTTAAAGCATGCTCTCCCGACGTTGTTCACCGAAAATGGCGTTTGCTTCAACTTTGTGTTACACAAAGTAAGTTTAGGTTCTGCCAAGGCAGGAGATCTGCAGATATGCAGTTGGGATTTACTTCAGTGTATGTGGACACACCACCTTTTGACTTTATAGTACTTGCCTTTTATGGTTTGTTATACTTGCACTGTTGCACATGCTGTATAGTGCATGTTGAGTCAATATAGATAATGTCTGTCGAAATGGTACCTTGGGACATTTACCATCCCCGTGTATATCAGTGCACAAGAACGCAGTGTCAATGTGTTAGTATTTGCTTTATATTATGTAATAAATGCCCTAAACCTCATGTTAGATGATATTTTCTCAGCCTTTGTGTTTTTTTCCCAAAGTGTAGGTATTTCATCATTTTTACGGCATTTAAAAAGGTTGGTTTAACAGATTTTTGGGATTGTTAGTTGCAGCCTTTACACTCAAACGCTGTGTTTTTTTATTTATTTATTTGCAGGCACAAACTGAATTTATATGATACTTACGCTAAAGGATGACATGGTGACGTTTCTGGCAGGTCTCAAGCCAAAGAAAGGCGTGTATCAATAGTCCCACTACGTTATGCTGCTCTGCTGTTGACAACAAATACAAAGGAACTCTCTTTTTGTCTTCGATCTTTGCAATCACCTTTATGTAATTCTCGACAAACAATCATTTGAATTTAAAAATCTGATTCCAACGAAATGATACTACACTCAATAAACACTTTTTTTTCCATAAGTCAAGCACAGTAAAGCAAATGGTGATTTTTCTTGGCACATCAAAAACCAAATATTTTTAATAACAACAAACATTATTCTTATGATTTATTGAAATTATATACAAGGTCCTGTGAAAATCACAAAAATTACATAAGTAAGCCCAGGCATCTTGGATCATGTTGAACCTATAAACAATCGTAAAAACAACAGATATCACCAACAGATAACAGTGAAGGGACAGTGTGTAATATTTTTGCGCCTATTTTTCCGGGTTGGAGTGGGCCCCTTTTTCGACCCGGGAGTTTTCTACCCAAAGCCGGCTTTACTTTTTTCATCATTTGTTTTTTTTCTGACGCTTTTTTATTTTGCTAGCATTTTTCTATTTTTCTTATGTTTTCAACCTGCTTTTTTCCCCTTTTCTCATTTTCCTTTTATTCTTTTGATTCTTCTAGCCTTTTACTTTTTTCTTCCTTTATTGATTCTTCTATCTTCCTCTCTTTTTGCCTTTATTTTCATTTTTCTTTTGTTCTTTCCTTTTTCATTGTATTTTTTTTTTTGCTTCTTTAGTCCCCAAAATTATTTTCTTGCATAATGTTTAAATTTAAATTACTTTGAAAAAGCCTTTGGGAGCCAAAAAAGCTGACTCTATTTATTGAGTCGAGCCGTTTTTTTAGAAAAGAGACAGCATTCCCATCAATACAAGCTTATTCGTGTGTGAGAAGTTGCAGGCGAAGGCAGTTGGCTGCTGGATTCTGCAAACACGTAGCACAACACACACCCAGGGACACACAGATGACTGGTAAAAAGTGCATTCTTTATTAATTTCCTGGCATTTTCAGGTCCATGAAATCTAGCACCTTTTTGCCCCCCATCGTACCAATTCATATCATTTGCGCTGTTCGGTGTTGTCGTTTACCGCTAAAGAAGAGTCTTGGTGGGCCAAACCAACTTTAAATTTGAAAGGGGGCAATTCCCCCTAATGGTAAAACTCACCTCATCAGGTGCGCTGAATGTGGTCAAATAGCTTACCTGTAGATAAATGTGCGAGTAAGGTTAGATAGTGCAAGTGACAGATACATGTTAAAATTATTTTTCTCATCCAGCCAGCCCAAACTCCACCTTGACACGAGTCGACCCTTCGGGAAACTCCTGTTCTTCCTGATTCGTCATTCTGGCATCGCTCCTAGAGGTAAAAAACTTCATTGAAAATAAGCAAAAATCATCTAACCATGTTTTCTTCATACTCGCAGGTCGAGAAATTTACATTTATTTTAAACAATGCGAGTTTCACTTAGAGGGAGCTGCCATGATTCTTTGTCTTGCTGCTACGGGTACCCGAAGACCAAAAACGGGGCAGATCAAAGTTTAAAAAAATGGTTCGGTTTGGTCGCATTGAGTCCCCACAATTTGTACTTTTACTTGTGTTTTTTAGCACTCATTTCCGGTTGCACCACCAAGGGTGTCAATCTCATTTTAGCTTGGGGCCACAAGGTAGAAAAAAAAATACTTTCACCTAGGCTGGGCTATTAGATTAAAGAGAAAGAAAGAGAAATAGAGAGAAATGGGGATTGAGGGGGAAAGGGAGAGGGAAAAAAGAAAAAAAAGAGAGGAACAAAGAGAAAAAGAATAAGAGACAACAAACAGAGAGAGAGAGAAGGTGGCACAAAGAAAGGAAAAGAGACCGAAAGAGAGAGAGAGGCAGAAAGAGAGACAGAGGCAGAGAGAGAGAGGCAGAGACAGAGAGAGAGAGAGAGAGAGAGAGAGAGAGGTGTTGTCTCAAGTCAAGTCATGTTTATTTGTAAAGCCCTCGCTGACCAGATTCTGTTGGGGGGCCTGATCCAGCCACATGTTTGACACCATTGCACGACACAATACAGCAACATCTCGTGGTCAAAAATACACACAGTACCTTTAAGAAAACTTCCAGATTTCTCTTTGAAGCAAAATGAAATTTAAGAAACTTATTTTTCCGGCATGGATCAACACCCACCGCTATTTCCCTTTCTTGACTTCTCTGGAATTTGTGTGTGTGTGGGGGTTTCTTTAGATTAGCGAGGCCAAATCGCGACTCAAAGGCGGAATGTAAAACGAGACAATAATACCTTGGGCGTGGTTTACAAGCATTTCCTTTCAAACTCAGAAGGGACATTTTGAAGTTCACAAGAAAACAAACACAAGTTAACTCAAATGAAGGACGACGACAAACATGGCGAGTGGAAGTAAGAATCAAGAGGATCCTTCGATCGTCCCCTGCGACACGTGCATCGGTGAGCCAGGCCAGGCAGTCAAATCCTGCCTAACCTGCCTGGTATCCTTTTGTGAAGATCACCTGAGGCCTCACCTGGAGAACGCCAAGTTCAGGAGCCATCGTCTGGTGGCGCCTCTCCGCCACGTGGACGCGCGCACGTGCGACGTCCACCGTCTTCCTTTAGACCGTTTCTGCCTGACGGATGGATGCTGCCTCTGCTCCGACTGCTACATTCAGGAGCACCAAAGTCACGCCTCAATGTCTTTGGAGGCGGCGAGGGCACAGATTGAGGTCTCATACTTTGGCATTTAAATAGACCCCTTCCGTGTTTGCTAACAAGTGTGACGTAACCGAGCTGCACGCGCGTTGTTAAGGCAGAATTCTTGCTCAGTGATTGTACAGGTGCTTGAAATCCTTGAATTTTAATGTTGTGTTTTAAAGGGTGCAATAGTGCTTGAATTTTGGGTGAAGTGCTTGTAAATGCTTGAAATAGTCGCCATGTTTCACATACCTGTCAACCTCCACGGCTCCATGCTCTGACAAAATGTCGTATTTACAAAATACAAAATAATCTTACACCAAACGTTTTTCAAACGTGTTTATTTATGTAGTTTAACATCTTATAAGTGTTTCGTTATATCATATATATTGTTAATTAACATTTTGTTCTGAGATACTGAGTTGCTCGACATGAATGAGGTTTATTATAAATAAAGTTCAAAAATTAAGTTGCTTGGACGTTGACTGTAAAAAGAAAAAATACATGCAGATATAATTAAGGAGTAGTTTTCTTATTCAAATTATGAATTCATTTTCTGCATTAAATTATTTTTGGTAATATACTAATTAGGGCAGCACGGCGGCGCAGTGGTTAGCGCTTGTGCGGCACAGTTCATGTCATGGGAACCTGTCGTGGGTTCAAATCCAGCTCCAGACTTTCTGTGCGGAGTTTGTATGTTCTCCCCGTGCTTGCGTGGGTTTCCTCCGGGCACTCCGGTTTCCTCCCACATTCCAAAAAAAACATGCATTTCAGGTGAATTGGCCGGTCCAAATTGTCCCTAGGTGTGAATGAGCGAATGAGTTGTCTGTCCCCGTGTGCCCTGCGACTGGCTGGCAACCAGTTCAGGGTGTCCCCTGCCCACTGCCCGAAGATGGCTGGGATGGGCTCCAGCCCCCCAGCGACCCTAATGAGGATAAGCGGTACGGCTAATGAGATGAGATGAATATACTAATTAAAGGGATAACCACAAACCTGTCTTTTTTCATTTTCTTCTTTTATACTTCCTTTTTTTCTTAACTTATTTATACAACATAATAATTTGTAATAGAATTCATCAAATCAAGTGAGCCGGTTGAGAGCCGGCTCTCTTTAATGAGTTGAGCTGAAAAAGCCGGTTCTCTAAAAAGAGACGGACTTCCTTTCACTACACAACTACCACATGAAATCTGATGTTGAATGATGCATGATGGGAAATTCCCAGGCGGCAGACCCATGCGCACAGTAGCATCAAACCGCTTGCTTCGTTTGCAACGGGAAAAAAACGATGCCGAGATAGCGGCGAACTCGTTTGACTTCATTGATTTGCCGTTTCGTGATAGTCGGTGTATACCGGATGGTACCCATAATTGACAAATTTGCGTTTTTCCGTACAGATTTTCTTATACATCGTACACGTTTTAAAACGCATAATAAACGTACTTTGTACGGCAAAACGTACAGGTTGACAGGTATGTGTTAGGTTAACCCCAACACGTAATAAAAACCTGCACTCAAAGAAGACACAGAGACGTGAATATTACTTTCTTACTTGCAAGGAGAGATGACCATAGTCTGCCTATTGCAGTCTACTAGACACTCTGAAAAAGTCTCTTTGTTCTTGCCTTTTTATTGTGTTCGGAACGCCCTAGTTTACATAAGGTCTCTTCTGCTAAAGGGAGGGGGAGTGACAAAAGTAAACAGTTGAGACCTGTTTACACAACAACATGTTATTGTAAGCATATTCTATAGTTAAGGTAACCAGGCGTGCCTGCGGTCAGAGAGGAGCTGGGTGTCCCTTATCTGGCCGCAGCTAGGTGTCGGCTGTTTAGTGAACATACTGTTTCCTCCTTCTACAAACACAAGCAAGAATGGCACACAGTTGGCAAAGAAAATAAGCAACAGTAGAATAACTTATTTACAGTTTAAATCCATCAGTATGGTTTCACAACAAGTCTGCTTAAAAATGACGTCCACACTGCTCTCTGCTCACTGCTTTGCTTTTACATTACTTCTTCCCTCATGATTTACGGCAGCTGGCATTGGTTTGTATGTTATTGTCCTACAGGTCACCTGCAAGAGGACAGGTGCATTTTACACCTGTATAGGGCACTATGAAATGTGTACAGGTATTAGTGCAAGGATTACGTATCAATTATGAACTTTTATTATGGGCCTTGCAAAAAAATAAGGTAGCGTTTCCCTTCCTACAACTGAAAATGTAAACTACATATTACTGTCATTTTTACCAATCTCCTAAAAGGGGACTGATTTGTCTCAAAAATATTTACACAAGTATTGTTCAGATCCACAAATATATTCACGGTTTCCTCAAGATCTGTACGGTCCTTGTTTGACCAGTGCCAGAGTCTTGTCCGCATTGCCGTTAGTGAATCAGCATCGTTTTCATTGGGAGTTGGACTCCGCCGAAGCTGCCCCTTTGTCGCCAATTCTGTTCATAACTTTTATGGACAGAATTTCTCTGCACAGCTTTGGCGTTGAAGGGGTCCAGTTTAGGGGCAGTTATCTTTAAAATGACAAACAGTAAGTTAGCCTTGTCTAGGTGTCAAAGACACATTGAAATTGCCCCTATAAAGTTCAATTTCAAGGTGTACTCTGTCCTAGGATGAGCTCCAGAGAAAATGTGAGGAGATCAACAGGAGCATTGTGGCTACAGACAAAGCAATGGAGAAACTACGGAGCAACAACGACAACATGAAGGTAATATTAAGCACTGAATAATCGCCTTTCTAAATGCATTTATTGGTGATTAGTTGATATTGCGTTTAGGACTCCTAAAACAAGTGTCCCATTACAATGTGATTGGAACACTCAAGACTGGTCTTGGTTTTGGGGCCACATTTTGGTATTCTGATTGGAGTTTTGTTAATGTTGAAGAGAATTAGCTCTAACCTTGGTCTATTTCTTGTGGCTTGCCTTGTTCTTGTATTTGACTGTGTGACTACTGGGCTCTGTTTTGTAGCTGGGTGCCCAAGCAATCAGTGCTTTAATGGAAATTGTCATTTATCGCAAAGGTAAAGTTCTAGTACAGGGGCCGTCAACCCAAAATGAGGATCTAGCCATATTGGACCCTAAAAAAATAGCCGTTTTTTTTTTATCTGGAGCTGCAAAAAATTGAAAGCCTTCTATGAGTCTTTTAATAAGTGCAACACATGTGTATTGCACATATGTATGTATCTATATAAGCCAAATTAGCCCACTATCAAAATAATTAAGTTGGATGCACTGCATGTGGTGAATGCTTCTCTGTTGTAGTATACCCTCTCTTTTTAACCCAGAGAGCCATAGAGGCAAAAATATTTGGATTTTTTTTAAGCGCCGTAGCATATATTTTAAGACAAAATTCAACAAAACTGCCAAACCTGCTCTCCAGAAAAGCCAATTCTTCAGTGCATTTTATTTTAATGTTTGACGTTTGCTGGTTTAATGAAATCTATGAAATGAGTTAACAATAAATCTGAAGGTGCCTATACTTCATTCACTTTTGGTAAATGTAGCTTTGGCCAGGAGGATTTGATGTCATCAGGGGGTTACTAATATCATCAGGTGTTTCGACCCTGAACTACAACACCCTCCCATTGGCGGGTCAGCAGTGGAGGCCAAGTAACTGCCCATCTCCTCCGCCTGGCTTCCAGCTAAGCTTCTCCCTTCTGCTCCATAACCAGAGAGAGGCTCTTACTGCTGCCTCCCCCATCCTGGAACTGCTATTTTCCTTTCCCTCACTGTCACCCCCATGGCTGTGAGCATCCTCCACACTGACTGGGCGGTGAACCCTCTACAACCGACCTCAACTGGGAACAACCAAGCCTCCCATCCTTTCCCCCTGCAGTCAAGCAAGAGGTCCTGATATTTGGCTCTCTTTTTTTCGGATGCCTCCTCGCATCCCTCTTCACATCGGACTGTCAGGCCTATGAGGATTGCAGTCTTCCCTCCAGGTCTACCTTCATTTCCCATGATCGGGTCTTCTTTAGTCGGTTGCCTGTTGGTGTAATGGTGGTTGTATGGCATTGTCTTCACGTGTAGTAGCTGTTTTTTCATCGCTTCTGCTCCTTCAATTCAGAGGGCGCTGGGCAAAAGTGAAAGATGGTGCCCATCCTGTCCTGTGTATGGCTCTGCCCATTCCTACTGCTCACCCAATCAAATTGCTCTAGGTGCTTTACTAGAGCTTGTAGGTATGTTTGTTTTGGGTTAAAGTTTGTTCTGTGAGTTTTCATCATAAGGTGTCTCAACAGTGAACCTACATTGTTAAACAAGCTTCCATATAAAGAATTATTTTGCGATTTACAACCAAATCTGGGTCTGCTGGTGTGGCACCCTTCTGTAAACTAGTTTGAAATCGTGTCCTATTTATACTGGATAGAACCTCTCGAATATCAGTATTGTCTTAGCCTCGCATGTATGCCCATTGGCTCAGCATGAAGCAATCTAACATAAATTGTGCTTGTCCTCTTTCTCTCCAAGCTAACTGTATTCAGAAAAAGAGCCAAATATGGCTCGCAAGTCATAGGTTCCTGACCCCTGCTCTATACTATATTAATTATTTACGCGATATTTAACTGCTTTGATAAATGTAAAAAATGCAATGACCCCTTATCTGGGCAAAAAAAAGAGTGCAATGAAATGCTGCATGCATTAAAAAAAAGAAAAGCAGCCTTTTGAAAAGGCAAAGTTAATAAAATAAAATTAATCAAGTCTAAGTCTGGGCAGCACGGCGGTGCAGTGGTTCTCCCCGTGCTTGCGTGGGTTTCCTCCGGGCACTCTGTTTTCCTCCCACATTCCAAAGACATGCATTTTAGGTGGATTGGCTGGTCCAAATTGTCCCTAGGTGTGAATGAGCGAGTTGTCTGTCCCTGTGTGCCCTGCGATTGGCTGGCAACCAGTTCAGGGTGTCCCCTGCCCACTGCCTGATGATTGCTGGGATGGGCTCCAGCACCCCTGCGACCCTACTGAGGATAAGCGGTGCAGCTAATGAGATGAGAAGTTTAAGTCTATTAAGTCAGTGCGTTGGTAAAACACAACAATATCATCTTCTCTCTCTCTTTTGATACTAAACCAACACAGCCATCCACGGACCTGAGCAACAAAACACAATAATATCCCTGAGTGTCATTCCAAATATATACTCACATAAACCAGAAGTCACTCAAAAAACAGCTACTTTGTTACTAAATAAGTGCTTATGACAGGATTGTGTTAAATGTGACTTCAGTGTTGAAATTAGGAGTGTAGCAAGAGGTTGAGTGTCATTTTGACTGTGCCCCTTTAAAAGAGGCGGAGTTCGAGTGCACAAAGCTCGGCTCCAAGCCAGGTAAGAAGAAAGAAAATAATCGGAGAAGAAATTCCTCAGAGTTTTGCTTTACAGATATGTTCTGCAGGCAGGAGTTCAAGCCTGAGAGACACCACTTTGTGTCACAATATATGACTTTGTTGCGACATTCTAGATCCCTTTATTTTACAACCCGGCACTCAAACCATCACATCAGTGAACTCGTACCAGCTGATCTTCCCTCTCGTCTTGTAGTTACACCCTTAGTTGAAATGTAATTTTTATTCTACACAATTTTATTGCATTGGAAAATGTTAATTGTGTTTGTGTGATGTCTGTCCTACCATAGAAACCATATTAAAACAAAAATAGAATTCCCTTTCATATCTTTTTCAAATTGTGAATTTTTTGGGGGGAAAAGCTGCTCCTGAGCCACAGGTTGCTGACCCCTTTCTAGTTTATCTCATTTTAGACCATGTTGTATACCTGTCAACCTCCACGGCTCCATGCCCTTACAAATTGTCGTATTTTCCCTTACAAAATACAAAATAATCTTACACCATTTTTTTTCAATCATGTTTATTTATGTAGTTTAACATGTTATAATGTACATGTGTTTCGTCATATCATATATATTGTGAATTAACATTTTGTTGTGAGATACTGAGTTGCTCGATATGAATGAGGTTTATTATAAAAAAAGTTCAAAAATTAATTAGCTTGGACATTCACTGTAGAAGAAAAAATACATGCAAATATAATGAAGTAGAATAATACATTTTCTTATAAAAATTATAAATTCATTTTCTGCATTAAATTATTGTTAGTAATATACTGATTAAAGGGGGCAGCACGGCGGCGCAGTGGTTAGCGCGTGTGCGGCACAGTTCTGAGGTCGTGGGAACCTCCTGCATGGGTTCAAATCCATCTCCCGGCCTTACTGTGTGGAGTTTGTATGTTCTCCCCGTGCTTGCGTGGGTTTCCTCCGGGCACTCCGGTTTCCTCCCACATTCCAAAGACATGCATTTCAGGTGGATTGGCTGGTCCAAATTGTCCCTAGGTGTGACTGAGCGAGTGAGTTGTCTGTCCCTGTGTGCCCTGCGATTGGCTGGCAACCAGTTCATGGTGTCCCCTGCCCACTGCCTGATGACTGCTGGGATGGGCTCCAGCACCCCCGCGACCCTACTGAGGATAAGCGGTGCAGCAGATGAGATGAGATACTGATTAAAGGGATAACCACAAATCTGTCTTTTTTAACTTTCTCCTTTTATACTTGCGTTTTTTTCTTAACTTCTTTATACAACATAATAATTTGTAATATAATGCATCAAAGCAAGTGAGCCGTTTGAGAGCCGGCTGTCTTTAATGAGTTGAGCCGAAAAAGCCGGTTCTCTAAAAAGAGACGGACTTCCTTTCACTACACAACTACCACATGAAATCCGATAAAACGTACAGGTTGACAGGTATTATGTTGTGTCTCGATGGACATTCTAGCCTACAGGCCTGCCTTGCCCCTGCACCTGAAGTGATCAAAAGTATACTGAAAAAAAATAGAAATTGCAATTGCTCAATTATATTTTGTAAAATAGTGTATTGAAAACATTTTTTTCCAGATACATTTTAAGTACATTTTGCACCTACTAAAAATCTGTATTTGAGACCAGACCATTTTTAAGTGTGCAATCAGTAGAAGCAAAACATTTTTGGATATTCAATGTGTCCTTTTTTTGTGAAAGCTGTGCTTGGCGTAAAAACGCATCAACATTTATGTGCCAGGGCCAGTCAATTTCTCATCCTCTTTTATTTATGTTAGAAAACTCAATTGAGATCAAGACTTTTTCATATAAAACTAGGATGACTTGTGAAACTGTAAACTGCATATTAATAATAAAACTTAGTAAAAAAAGTCAATGTGCAGTTACATGGAGAAAGAGCATGTTTGCAGCAACACAAAATCAAAAACACATGCCTTGTTCAAGTGGTGTCATGTTGTTTATCCATCTACATGGCTCTTGTCAAAAGGTTTAATTATCTGTAAGACTTTATCTCAGTATGTAGGGACTTTCAAACTGCAGGGGCAGAAATTTGGAATGATTTTCTCTCTTTCTGAGTGTTTTTTCAGTATGTTAGTGAATTTGGCCGAGTTTCAACATTTTACCGATTGCTCCAGCTGATACTGCACCCCAAGCATATCTTGCAAAATGGTAGCAACATATCAAGTATGTTTTAGATCCCCAAAACAATATGCCGTAATGGGGGCGCAAGTAGCCATACGTCATTTCAGTCGATCTAATCAAAGTGCAGGCAGAACAATGTTGTAGTTTTCGGATGTGTATGGGGGCAGCACAGTGTGGCAGTGGTTAGTGCGTGTGCGGCACAGTTCTGAAGTCATGAGATCGAACCTCCTGTGTGGAGTTTGCATGTTCTCCCCGTGCTTGTGTGGGTTTCCTCTGGGACCTCCGGGTTCCTCCCACATTCCAGAAACATGCATGACAGGTTAATTGGCCGGTCCAAATTGTCCCTAGGTGTGAATGAGCAAGTGACCTGTCTGTCCCTGTGTGGCCTGGGACTGGCTGGCAACCAGTTCACTGCCCGAAGATGGCTGGATGGGCTCCCGCACCCCCGTGACCCTACTGAGAATAAGCGGTGCAGATAATGGATGCATGTGTATGGTCAATGTCATCATAAGTTATTTACCTTAGCGCCCCATTGGTTGTCAGACTGGATGCACTTTGCCCCCACCACATCCATGCAACTGTAAGAAATGTTACAATTTACCCATATAAACCTGTGTTTGGCATTTACATTTTGAACAAAATCCTTCCCTTTACCCTTTCCATGATCTCCAGACCATGGTGCAGCATGTGTCTGCTCAGATGGATCAGCACTTCTCAAAGCTGCAGGAGGCAGTAGTGGAGGCCAGGAAGCAGGCTGCTGAGCGGTTGGAGGCAGAGCAGAAGCGAGTGCTGCGCCAGGCGCAAGGTGTGGAGGCTCACCTGAAGCAGAGGAAAGAGGAACACAGCAACACCTTGGCCAGGATGAACAAAGTAGCGCGAAGCGAGTGTGACGTCTCCTTCCTGCAGGTCAGTGCCAGACGAGTTACATAACTTGGTGGATTAGTGGTTTATGCAATCTCAAGGGGTTGATAGTACACACAGATTTCAGCATTTTGGACCTTAAAGACTCATAGACAAAACACACTTTATTATTATGGTATTACGTTCAGGGTATCCTTGTATTTGTTGTAGGAATACTTGCGATGGAAGGAGGGACCGGTGAATAACTGCCCGTCTAATGTCAGCATGACCCGCTTGGACCATGTGAACTTATACGTCCAGGTTGTAGCAAGTGTCACCCGAGACCTGAGTGACCTCATTCTGACCTCTTACAATGAGAAGCTGAATGCCATTTCTCCAGGTGTGATGCTAAGAGGAAGAGTTAATGTTTCTTTTAGATCCTGCCTCAAGATTAACTTTTGTGTTTTGTACTGTGAACCAGGCACCCAACCTCAGTCGCCACAAGTTCTGTTGCCCGAACCGAAGACCCCAGATGACTTTTTAAAATGTAAAAACGAGTCATCCTTCCTTATTGAAATTATTCAAACTGCCAGTAACTATTATACACCATACAATACACAGCTATAAGATTATCTAGATGATCATATTTAATGGCATTTCTGCCGATTCCTTTCTTGTTCGTACAATACAGACCCAGAATCAGGAATCTTTTTGACTTGAAGAGCCATGAGAGCTAAATATTTTGATTGTTTTAGAACCACGCCATATATTCCAAGACAAAATTTAACAAAAAACACTCTGCAGACAAAAGATAATGTTTCAGCACATTCTATTTCACTGTGTGACGTTTGATGATTTGACAAAGTTGATGAAATAATAATAATGCAGCAGCCTGTGTCACCAAATATACCACTTCATATACTGTACCACTTATATACCACATAAAATGTATGGCTTTCCCACAGTTACTTAAGAACGTTGAGGCTCATTTAGACCGTCATTTTTGTCGTAAATAATGGTTTCAAAACAAGGTGCGAGCAGGGTTCTTTTGAAAAAAAATGTGACAAAATGCTGCAAACGAGAAGGATATGGATGTATTTAGGGGAGTTTACTATATGCAGAGATCTGCCTACGGTTCACCCAAAGAACCTGTTCTGGGTGCTTGGCTTGCGTTTTCACTGTTTGTTCTGTGGATTTTCATCATAAAGTAGCTCCACAGTGAGCATAGAATGTTTAAAAAACTTCCTTACAATGGATTCCTTAGAGAAGTACGGCAAAAATGGTAAGTATAATCTGTAGCTAAATTTTGTCCTATATATTGTGGACCGGAATAATGACTATGCTGCTTCAGCTTCCCACACATTAAAATAGGAATCTAATAGAGAAGATTATTATTGCTCTGATTTATCCCCGAGCCGGATGTAATTATGAAAAGAGCCATATCTGGCTCGCCAGCCATACGTTCCTGACACCTGATATAGACATCACAGATCATCTTATGCTTTCAGGGGATCTGAGTATAGCCTGTACTATTTGTGTTCATTGTTTTCACAGTTTGTTTAATTGTTTCAGATGCAAAGAATTTGACTTTCGACCCAGAAACGGTACATAGTTTCCTCCGCTTGACAGCGGACAACACAAAGGTGACCAACACCAGCCCCTGGCAGCACAGCTACGAGGACCACCCTGACCGCTTTGAGCACTGGCGTCAGGCAATGACGTCTCAGAGCGTTTATGAAGGCCGTCACTACACCGAGGCCGAGCTAAGCGGCGAGGGCGCACACGTAGGCGTGACCTATAAGAGCATCGAGCGCAAGAGCCAAGAAACGTCCGGGTGCATCACGAATAATGACTTTTCCTGGTGTGTCGGTAGTAACAGCCGAGGTTTATCGGCCTGGCACGCCGGTGTGGAAACACCGTTGGAGGCGCAGGGTGCGGCAAGAATCGGAGTTTATCTAGACTTCCATGCCGGACATGTGTCCTTTTACCATGTGAACGACTCGATGACGCTGCTGCATAAGTACGACGCTGATTTCATTGAGCCTTTGTATCTCATTGTGTGGTTGTCAAAAAAGGAGAATGTGGTTTGTCTGGTTAATAAAAAGTGATTCCTCCTGCATGACTTAATCAGTCATGATATAAAAAAGGTGATCAAAATATGATTTCAGTGTCATGCAGTATCTCCCAGTTTCTGTGACTCAGGAGCATTCGTTAATTTTCCAAAAGCCTTATTATCCTCAATAAGGTTGCAGGGGTGCTAGGACACATCCCATCTGACATTGGGCAGTAGGCAGGGAACCCCCTAAATGGATAACCAGCAAATCACAGCGTACGCATTAACATACAACCACTTACACACACATGCATACCGAGGGACAATTTGGAGTTATCAACCTGCCATGAACGTTTTTGGAATGTGGGAGGAAATTGGAGTGGTCGGAAGAAACCCTTACAGGCACAGGGCGAACATGCAAACTCCACATAGGGAGGCTGGTAGCTTAAATTGTACCCGGGACATCTAAACTGTGAGGCGACCGTGTTAAGCAGGTCTTATAGAGTATATATATATATATATATATATATATATATATATATATATGGGCAGCACGGCGGCGCAGTTTGAAGGTCTTGGGAACCTCCTGTGTGGGTTCAAATCCAGCTACCAGACTTCCTGTGCGGAGTTTGTATGTTCTCCCCGCGCTTGCGTGGGTTTCCTCCGAGCAGTCCGGTTTCCTCCCACATTCCAAAGACATGCATTTCAGGTGGATTGGCCGGTCCAAATTGTCCCTAGGTGTGAATGGGCGAGCGAGTTGTCTCTCCCTGTGTGCCCTCTGACTGGCTGGCAACCAGTTCAGGGTGTCCCCTGCCCACTGCCCGATGATTACTGGGATGGGCTCCAGCACCTCCGCGACCCTACTGAGGATAAGCGGTGCAGCTAATGAGATGATATATATATATATATATATATATATATATATATATATATATATATATATATATATATATATATATGTTTTTTAATGACATTTTTATCATATTGAATAACAGAGCTAAAGTCCGGGTGAGTTGGACCAAATCGGTGTTCCCCCCAAAAATTTGGATAAAAACATTGCACTGTTCCGAAACTTTGTTTTATATTCCTGTACACAAAATAAATTTATTTTTATTTTTATTTTCAATAGGTTTTAAGGCTTAATATGAAAATAAAACAATCAATAACATATACATTCATCTAGGGCTGCACTCAATGGGACAGTGTGTATTACCTTACCGCAAAGGAGAGGAAATTATCATCTGCCAACTTGCGGCTATAAATACCCGGAAAAACAAAAACCAGTCTGAAGGCGGGGCCAAATGAAAAAAACAAAACAAAAACGGTGCGATATGGTCTCTTTGAGTTTCGGTGGAAATGTTTTTTGCCTGTTACTTGCAGGACTCATTTTAGGTTGGCCAACACGATACAACAAAATATAACACACTGTCCCTTTAACTTTTATAATAAAGAGGGGGCCTCAAACTCTCATCGTGAGGGATGCATGCTTTAGACCCCTGGTTTAGGTACTGGTTGGTTGGATCCCTTAACGGTTACCACTAGGGTCACAGGAGCACCATTTCCTGTGGTGTGCCTTGTGTTGTACAGCCTGGTGGCACCCATCTCTCTTCAGGGCAACATTCGTGTCCACCCGGTCTCAAACCAGGCACCTTTTGCATGTTAGGTGAATGTGCTAACCACTGCACTACGGAAGCATACTACTGGCACTAAATTATGGAAGTTTGAATCGACACACAAAAAAACAGGTTTTTGTGTCCACTTATTTTTTCTCTTTTCAAGAATCTGCCTGGAAAATAAATGTAGCAGGGTGGAGGGATATAATAACCCATATCAGGTAATTACACCATCAGGTAATGGTGTAATTGTTATCCTGAGCAGTCCTTTGATACATTTTTGTGATTAAAAAAATAAATAAAAAATAATGTGACTTGACTTGACAGACAACAATGCTACAAAAAATGAGGAAAGATCCAGGCAAACCAAAAGCAAGCCATTTGTTTGACCCTTTGGGAAAGGACTGGTATATTGAAATGCTTGATATTGGGCTTTATCAAAACATTTTATTATAGCATTTGTTTGAATTGAATGGGTAAGTTTGAAGCACATTGTAAAGCGCTTAGGGAGGTCTTCATTGACTTGAAAAGCGTTATATAAATGCTTACCATTTACCATTTAAAGCCCCAATGTATATTATTTTACCACTAGATGGCACTGTGTTGTCTGGTATAAGTAAGGGCCAGTAATAAACAGCACAGAGTGGCAAACAAACATGGGGATTCCACAGTGTAACGAAATTGTTTTATTTATTTTTTTTATTTTTATTTTTTACATTGTTTATGTATGTTTGCTTAGTATTCAAATCAATGTTTTTTGACAGGGTCAAAGTTTTGTGCACCACTAGGATGCACTAAATATGACACACTGTCCCTTTAAATGCCTGCCGTGCCTGCAAATATATTTTATAATGTTTGGTATTATTCGAATCTGTGGAATTCCAGCCTTTTTACCATATATAATATTAAAGTTGTTCTGTACAGATTGAATTTCCCTCGGATATGACCCCACTGACCCACGGATTGGCGGAAGAAACGGGAAGTTTCATATTCTGTCAACAGATTGTGTTTTGCTGGAAAAAATCGACCACTTTTAAAGTCAAAGGTTTTACAATGTATGCCAATGTGTAGTGATTCAAAACACTGCTCGACCTAAATAATACGAATAAATACAGTATTAATCAATTAGCATTTAAATAAAATATTTACGGGGTAATCAATCAATATTAAAACAAAGTATTTACAGTTTACACTAGACATTTAAAATGTTTTAATGTGTGCGCAAAATAATTTAAAATAAATATTTGTACTCATGAAATAGCATTTAGAATTTTTAAAATATCATCGTAACAAAAAAGGGAACATTTATGGAGTACAAAGTCGTGAAAACCAGTGACTTTCGTAACATATTTGTTCAACACCGGAAGTAACGTCGCATAATTAATAAATCCAAATCAATATCACCTGGTAGACGTAACGTTGCGTCTCGCGCGCACTATAAAATGCATTTTGCTCATATTTAGCCGTGTATCTCTCTAAAAACCCCTGAAAATCAACAGAACTAAGCTATTTTTAAGTGTGGTCCCCGTGTAACGTTGGGGTTGGGTTTACCGTGAGTTTCCCCTTTTTTGGGAAGGCTGACATTATGAGAACTGTGACACAGAAAATGCTAGGGGCCTGTGGTTGTAACTTCTTGTGCACAAGGTAAGGTAACGAAACAATGGACAGATTTATAAATGCAAACAAGTGGAATACAGCTTTGTCTGAACGATTGGAACTAAAACAATACAAACCTGGATTATTTTTTTGCTAAAGTAATGACTATTTTCACAGACTGGGTTGCTATGGCTTGGATTTTATATGTAGTTATATTAGGTGCATGTTACTAAACGATTTCACCCTAAAGCTCATGTCTGCAACGTGTTCTAGGTTTTCACTTGACTTTGTTAAGTTGGTGCCAGTCAGATCATCTGAGCATCTCAAGATAACAATTTCTCACAAGGGGGGCATATTGACAAAATGTCTGAGCTTCTTTCCCGTCGAAATTCTGTTACATTTCTGTGGAAATACATCGTGGTGTGATTTTATTTTATTTATTTATTATTTAAAGATTGAGGTTTCTGAGGATGCAATGGTAGTAATCATGAACCTTAAAGGTATTCCGAAACTCTTAAACATGCAAAATGTGAGGAAAGAGTAATGTTTTTTGCACAACATCTTCATTTATTTTATCAGTGCATTCTATTTTCCTAAAATGCATTTTGAAGACTGCATTACCCTAAGCTGTAACATAATTGGAGGAAAGCTAATAGCCATATTTTACTTGTTAATTATTTTAAGAGGTTAAGTGTTTTTCAGTGAAGTTTTGGTAGTTTTGTGGAGAAATGCTGTAGAAGGGTGCAGTAATGGTACAACTAAAAGTGAACAGAGAAAAGTGGTTTCACTGTCAAAAAATACACGAAAAGCTCCCAAGGGGGGGCTATTTGCAACCAATTGACAAAAGGCTGTCTTCGTTGTCTTTGGAAAAACGCGAAGATGGTCAACCGGTAAACAGCCAGTTTAACTGAGGACCATCAACATAGCGGCTACGCTGATAAACATGAAACCAATTGTTAAGCCAACAAGCGTCGATGACTTCACAGCTTTTGGGAAACAAGCCAGATGGGTCACCTCTGAGACTAAATTTCTCGAGTCTCCTGGCGTGTGGAATATTTTGCAACATGTTTGCATACTTGTGGGGAGGAACACTACACATTATTTGCCTAATTAGAATAGAATAGAATAGAATATACCTTTATTGTCATTGTTACAAATGGGCTAACATATTGTGACAACGAAATTGGGCATGACACTCCAGTTTTACACATTCATAGTGAGGTATGAGCAAGAAGATAAAGGAACAGAGAAGATAATGTTATAAGACAAGGGGGATAAGGCTATAGTTATATTTTTCATGGTATTTACACAAGAAATGTCGGCATGTGGGATGTTACATACAGGGTTGTCGTGATAACGTTGGTATCGTAACGGTTGTGCAATATTGCATTTGGTGCAAAGTCATCATAGTGCAAAAATAGTCAGCATATGCATTGGTGCAAACATAGACATCATAGTGCAGAAACAGGAAATGGTCAGACATTGTGCAATTTGAGCATTAAACGTAGTGCAGTCGGCATGTGCAAGAACAAGACATGAGTAACATTATATTCGTATGAGGTAGCGTTGGCACGAGTTTTCAGTTTTTTTGTGCGGTGTCTGAGCAGTGAACAAACATAGTGCAGACAGCATGTACGTGAGTACCATTTTACATACGTGTGAGGTAGTTTTTTTTGCAACAGTTTTCAGTTTTTTGTGCGGTGTCTGTTTAGGGTGGTAATGGCTGTGGGGAAGAAACTGTCTGAGTCTGTTCGCTTTTGCTTTGTGTGACCTGTAGCGCTTGCCGGAAGGCAGCAGGTCGAAGAGATGGTGGCCGGGGTGAGAAAAGTCCTTGATGATGTTTTCTGCTCTGCTGAGGTAGCGAGAGCAGGCAATGTCCTCCAGACTGGGCAGAGAGCAGCCGACGATTCTCTGGGCTGTTTTGATGATCCTCTGGAGCTTTTTCCTGTCTGCTGCTGTGCACCCAGCATACCACACCGTGATGCAGTATGTTAGGATGCTCTCCACTGTGGCTTTGTAGAAGGGCAGCTGCTGTTTTAGGTTATTTTTCCTGAGCAATCTCAGGAAGTGCAGTCGCTGCTGGGCCTTCCCTACCACCGCTCTGGTGTTTGCAGACCAGGAGAGGTCGTCGGAGATGTGCACGCCCAGGAATTTGAACGAGTGGCCTCTCTCTACACAGTCTCCCTTTATGATGAGTGGTGCTGGATTCCTGCCATTCCTTCTGAAATCCAGAATCAGTTCTTTTGTTTTTGTGGTGTTCAATATGAGGTGGTTTTCCGAACACCACGTTGAAAGTGACTCAACCTTATCCCTGTATGCCGCCTCGTCCCCTTCAGAGATGAGGCCGATCAAGGTGGTATCGTCAGCGAACTTAATGATAGTGTTTGTGGGGTGGGTCGGTGAGCAGCCGGAGCTGTAGAGGGTGAAAAGCAGGGGGCTCAGTGCACAACCTTGGGGGGAGCCAGTGTTCAGTGTTAGGGTGGGAGAGACGTGGGTACCGAGTTTCACCGACTGTGGGCGGTTGGAGAGGAAGTCCATTATCCAGTGGCAGATGGAGGGAGAGAGTCCAAGGTGTGCAAGTTTCTCCACCAGGATCTCCGGGATAATGGTGTTGAAGGCTGAGCTGAAGTCCAGGAAGAGCATTCTGGCGTAGCTCCCCCGGTGATCCAGGTGTTTCAGCACGGTGTGAAGTGCTGTGTTTATGGCGTCGTCAGTGGAGCGGTTTGCCCTGTAGGCAAACTGGTGGGGGTCCAGTGTGAGTGGCAGGGAGTTTTTGATGTGCCGGGACACTAACCTCTCGAAGCACTTCATGACCACAGGCGTAAGAGCTACAGGCCTGTAGTCGTTGAGGCTTTCCACTGCTGACTTTTTGGGGATGGGAATGATGGTGGAGGTTTTGAGGCAAGGTGGGACGGTCGCCTGTGACAGGGACCGGTTGAAGATGGTGGTGAAGACCCCAGCCAGCGGATTGGAACAGTCCCTGAGTACCCTCCCTGGTACTCCATCCGGGCCAGTTGCCTTCCTGGGGTTTATGGTATTCAGCGCACGCCTAACTTCGTGCTTCTGAAATGTGAGGGAGTTGCTGCTGGTTGTTGGTGGGTGTGATGTGGCTGTTTGTGGCCTACCAGCTTCAAAGCGAGCGAAGAACTGATTAAGGTCCTCAGCTAGTGAAGCCTCAGCCTCAACAGTTGCCAGGTTGTGGCCTCTGAAGTTGGTGATTTGTTGGAGGCCCTGCCACATCCTCCTCGGGTCATTTCCAGCGAAGAGATGCTCGATCCTCCTTGTGTAGGCTGCTTTTGCTTCCTTGATGCCTCTCTTCAGGTCAGCCCTGGCCACCCCGTAAAGAGCCTTGTCTCCAGACCTGAAGGCGGTGTTTGAGGAGGGTGCGCACCTCGCTGGACATCCAGGGTTTTTGGTTTGGGTAGTTTTTGATTTTTTTTATATACTGTGACTTCATCCGTGCAGTAACGGATGTAGGATAAAACAGTGTCAGTGAATTTCTGGAGGTCATGGTGTTCAAATACCTCCCAGCAAGTTTGATCAAAACAGTCCTGCAGCTTGGAGAGGGCTCCCTCAGGCCACGTTTGTATTGTCCTCGTTACAGGTTTTGTTTTCCTTCGGATGGGGGTGTATGGGGGGGTAAGGGATAGGCATAGGTGATCCGAATTTACTAGGTGGGGGAGGGGGGAAGCTTTGTATGTGTTTTTGAGGTTGCTGTAAACGCGGTCCAAAGTTTTTTCACCCCTTGTTGCACAGTTCACATGTTGAGAATTGAAAAAAAAAAAACTGTTTGGGAATACCTTTAGTGTTCTCATGCCTTCTGATTTGAACATACTGCCATGCAGAAATATTTCAAATGGCAAAAGCGAGGCCCATCCATCCAACATCGAAACGGCAGCCCAGCTGGAGAATATCCCGTACTTGCATGAAACCAAGGCAACCAGGCCAAACGTGATCCACAATGACTGCGTAGCTGAGCGCACCAACCACAGCGGCAGCTGGCTCCTGTCTGGAATTCTGTGCCTTAACGTCCTGATCTTGGGCTGTGTGCTGGTCAGCAGCAGCGCCATTGAAAGTGTGCCCGTCACAGCTGTGCACCGTCAGATCTTACTCATCGTCCTTCTTGTCCTCACCATGATCTGGATGCTCTTCTACACCTCAGTCACATATCGCAAGAGCAGAAACCAAATACCTCAGGACAGTCGTGCAGGGCCTGTCTGGCTTAAAGGTAAGGTACTGTCGATCATCAGTTTACCCACTGTAGAGGTAAGATCTTAAACCTGAGCGAGAGACATTTGGGTTACGTCGTGCCTCAAATGTCAATTACTTCAGGTTTGCGACAGGCCTGGCTTTTTTCTCGCTGACTTTTTTTTTTAAAAAAAAGGTATTTTTAAATATTCATGCTTGCCGCACATACGTCATTGTTCTTAGTTTTTTTTCCCCCGAGGATTCGTGAGATGTATTCCATCCCCCCTTTTGCGCAACACATCCCACGTGTGCGCGCTTGGCTCAGCACATCCGCGGGCTTGGTTTGAACCCTGTCTGCGGTTGTGCCTTGCACAAAAAGTGTACGCAATCCATCGTGCGCAGATCTTCCACAAAGGAAATAAACTAGGAACAATAAAGGGTGGATAATTTTTTTTAAAAATCGGCAAAAGAGAAGCCTTCCTCACAAAAGAAATGTCCTCACAAATAAAATGTGTAATTATTTGAAACATGGTCCCGCAAAGCAAATTCAAATTTGCTTTAAGGGATTGGGCAGGTTTGGGCTTCCATACCCACAGGCTGGGTTGGGTCATGCTGGGATTTTTAGGCCGGATCTTACCTCCTAAACCACTTTACAAGGGTATGGTTGATTTGTAACCCAAGGACTTGTAATTGTGTGTCTTTTTAGCTGGACTCGTGCTATTTGGCTTGCTCAGCTTACTCATGGATATCTTCAAAATGGCCAACTACATTGGCTACCTTCACTGCGACTCTGCTGTGAAAGTAGCTTATCCTGCTGTACAAGCAGTGTTCTTATTCACCCAGGTTGTTGAGATTTGTGTTTCAAACTTATGACTTTTTTAATATGGACAAAATGTTTTGTTTCCCTTCAAGATTTCTCACTGCAAGACTCAGTGTTTGGCAACATGAATTTAGCCTACTGTCGCTAATCAAAACAAATTGTTTTGCTTTGTATCATACCTGTATGTCAGGTTATTTTTCTTTTTACAGACTTACTTCCTGTGGTCACACGCCAAGGACTGCACACAGATTCAGACAAATGTGACACGGTGCAAATACCACGCTTACAAGATTTTCTCCAGAAGTGATGTGTTGCCATGTTGATTCTCATTTGTTGCGCTCCCCTCAAAAGATGCGGCCTTATGCTCATGTTCTCCACTAACCTGGTAGTGTGGATGGCAACAGTCACTGAGGAGTCCATTCACCAGACGTCTGCTCCCAATGGGAATGTCAGCATTCCACGCAAGATATACAGAGGTATCTGTTTTTAGCCTGTTAATTCTAAATAGAAACATTTTCAGGAGTTCACAAAAAGGCAAATAAAGTAGTTGTCAATTTCAGGGACAGAAATACAGGACATACCTCTGCAATCATTGTTGGATATTTTGGAGTCTTCTCGTACAGTACTTATTAGTTTTAAATCGTTTTGTCTCTAAAGGAACATTGAGTATTTAGCGTCTCCTGGTGGTAAAGAACAATACATTCACAAAAAAAAATCATAAACGTGAATTTTATTTTTAATCTTTGAAAATTTTGAAAGATGAAGCTGACATGATCGACGCTAACTGGATGCTTTAGGGGTATCATCCCCAAAAACATTTTGTAAAAGGCTGTGCTAAAAAATTCTAAGAAATTGGGCTGTTTTGTTTCTTAGAGTCTCCATAGTTTGTATTCTTGTTTCTTAGCACTTGTTTTTGGTTGCACTACCCAAAACGGTGACATCTAGTGGTCAAATGTTTGTCCCTAATGGTTTTTACAAATGGAAATACAGGATGGTGGTTTTCCTGCTGGGCATTTCTGCCTGACGCGCCTCCTCCGGCGCCTTTGGAATGCTTGTGTGCCCTGAACACTCGGGCCTGACTGGGTCATCAGCTGGGGACCATCGGTCACTGATGTTTCGCTCCTTTAACCCCAGGACATCTCCCGGTGGCGGAGCGATGGCTGGGAAATCTCCCTGCCAACCCCACTGATGCCCTAGGTGTTACTTGAAGGCCCCCAGTTCCTGTCATTCCTCTGCAGCCACAGCCAGAAGCTGCCCTTTTCCGTCCCTTCTGACAGCTCTTTAGTTGCTCTCCGGTTGCCCGCTCCTGTGCATCCAAGAACTCTGAGCAAGCGGGAGGGTGAGGAGCCCACAAAACCTCTGCACCCCACCTCCACTGGGCATACTGTTGTTTTCCAGCCCGCCTCCCTGCACTCGGCTGCCAGGTCTTCATATTTCGCCCGTTTCCTCTCATATGCTGCCTCTATTCCCTCTACCCAAGGGACAGTGAGCTCAACCAGGAGGACCGCCTTGCTGGCTACAGACCACAGGACAATGTCTGGCCGCAATGATGTTTCTGCGATCTCCCTGGGGAACTGCAACTGCCTTTTGAGGTCAACTTTCATTCTCCATTCGCTGGCGGGCGAGAGGAGCCTTCCAAAGTGTAGCGGGCGCAGGGCATTGGTGTTTGTGCGAACGTTGTCGCCAGCCCTTGCAAACTGGATGAGGTGATTTGATGGAGGAGCTGGCTGACTGTTTGCCTTCTGTCAGCAACCTATATTCTTGAAATAAGATACTATACAATTAAGACCGTAGTGACTTTGAAGCGTTTTTACACTTTCGAAGTTATTAAAATACACTTGGTTCCATTTCATTGATAACAGAAACGTCAACAGTCATTCTTTTTCTTGATGTGGTTACACTCGATAGAATAATTTGGATCCGGTTAGAAATATTAAGTCTTTCAAAATCTTTCTGAAATCTAAAAAACGTGCAGCCACTTATATTTTTCAGTTTACATGAGTTCTTGGTGTTGTAGTTATAATACTATAAAAAAAGCAATGCTGCACAATACTGAAAATTATGTTAAAAGATTAGCTGCCCCTGTCTACTACACTACGGCCTTGTTATAGTTTCACCATTTTATCTGTGCCATAGGAATTGTACTCATTCTGCATCTGTTTTTATCCCCTTCAGATAGTTACGACCAAGTAGTCAACTGCAGCTGCAGTCACTCAGCATGCAGCACCTTCAAGGAGGCCTTCTACTACCTGTACATCTTCAACATTGAGTACAGCCTCTTTGCCTTGGCCACGATTTATCTCATGTGGAAAAATGTGGGCCGCCCTGTGGATGATTGTCCCAGCCATTCGGCCAAGTTCCGCCCCAGGGATGTGTTGACGGGCCTTGTTTTGGGTTTCCTGCTTGTGATGGCTGGCCTTGTGACGTTTGTTGTGTATGAGGTGGAAATCGCCTTCGAGGACGAGGCTCTGCGCCGCAACGCTCTGCTCGTCTATTATGTAACAAACATCGTGATTGTCAGCCTCGCGTGCGTTTCCTCCATGGTGGGCTGTGTGGTCCACAGACTGGAGCATCGCCAGCAGCTGTTGGAGAAGAACACTGCCCGCAGCCTGGATGTACGGCTGTTGGTGGGGGCCTCTGTGGGCCAGTTTATCATCAGCTACTTCTCCATCGTAGCGGTGGTGGCGACGGGCACTCAGCACCTGCTGAATGCCCTCAATTTGTCTAGCGCTGTCCTCATGGTGTTGCAGTTATGCTTGCAGAACTACTTGATTATCGAAGGTTTTCGCAGAGAACCCTTCCAAGTCATACCGGACAACACATTCCACACCAACATGCACGTCTACCAGGATGGCATTGAAGCAAGCAGCATTGCCCACAGGCAAAACTCAAGCCGCTGGCTGGTGTTGGCCAGGCGGCCAAACTCAAAGAGAAGAGTGCTAAAGGAAGTGTGCACCTTTCTGATGCTTGCCAATGTCATTGTGAGTATACAACAGTGTTTGATTCAGTCAATTCTATTCCATCATGGGAGGTACTTTCAGAGCCACACTCTGTTATACCTTAAAACTCGAATATTGCTTTTTCGAACAAATTTGTATTCGCCCAAAAATGTAGTAATTTTTTGCTTTGGTATTAAGTGAAAAATCCGAACTGTACTGCATGGCTGACTGATGAATGGCCTTTTGCCCTCTGGTCAGGTAGGCTCATTACGAAAGAAACGGTTAGTGCTACACATATTGAGAAGTTCTTGTCTTTTGCTGATGATAATGGGTCCCAAATGGGATTGTGACAATGGCAAGGTAAATCATTGCGAAATGAGAATTGCGTATGAATGTCGGCCATCTAACCTTTGCTCAAATGTACAGTCAATTAATTAAAATGCACTAAAATAGCTTATGTTTAATCTCTGAATATCATTGTTTGAGTACATTTTAAGTGGTTTTGCATGGTTTGGAATGTGTAATAGGTATGGCAGTAAAAAAAAAAGCCATTGGCATGTTAAAGTGGTAAAACTATTGATTGAGCAGGAATCGGAATATGAAGATTTTATACAAATATGCATAATTGAATTAATATAGAGTAAACAATACTACGTATTTGGGTAGCAAAGAGACATAATTTGAACATAATTTGGTCATTTTTTTTCCAAAAAGCAACACTTCAGCTTTTCTAAATGTCAACAACTGCAACGACAAGCCTTAGGATATTTTTCACATAGGATTTATGTTCGAAATTTCCTCCATCTGTAAAAAGGGATAAACCCATTGCCCACCTCTGTTATAAACCTTTTGAAGTTTAATACTATTTTGTTGGTTTACAGCTGTGGATCATGCCCGTCTTTGGAGCTCGACCTCAATTCGAGCATTCCGTGGAGATCAAGTTTTACAAGTTCACTATGTGGAGCGCCATCGTCAACATCGGGCTCCCTTTCGGAGTCTTCTACCGCTTTCACTCCGTGGCGAGTTTGTTGGAAGTGTTCATTACTTCTTAATTCCTGCCCACGACAACTTTTTATGAATTTGATAAAATAAGGTTTAAAGTTATTTTAGAGGCTATTTTCTCATTTCTGCTGATTAAAAATGTTATTTCCAGAAATGGGTTGTGGATTTTATTTTCTTAACGACTTGTTTGGTGGTTGTCACACACCGATCGGTTTTTCATTCCCGCGTCGCTATGAGTAAATACTTTGTTGGAATGAGTACGACATACGTTTCTGGATATATGTATATATATATATATATATATATATAAGTAAATCTAGTGATAACAAAACATTTAAAAACCTAATGTATTTAATTGTTCAAGACTGTTTAAAAAAAAAAAAACTCTTGCACGTGATTGATAGATGTCCTGTCGGTATCTTCACTTTGAAAGAACTATAAATGGAATACCGTGACTGCTGTTTCTAAAAGAGCCTCTGTTTCATTTTACTGTAAAAGCCTCCCCCCCAGATTAGTCCTTGTTTTGTAGGAGTAACGAGAACACCCCTGTGGCTTTACTTGATACTGCAGATATACAAAATCGATTTATTTTATACATTTTACAAGAGACCGTAAAGGACTACCTTAGTCTAATTGATTAATGACAGAATTATATGAACACCAAATGATTACTATTCGGCCCCCCTTTCCATTAAATACTTTGCATGTATCATTTTTTTCCAAAGTTAACTTATTTCAGAAAACTTTTGCAGCTCCTTAAATATCAAGCTGCTCTAAAGTGGAAATACAGTAGCAATTACGTAAATATGATTCGAAAATAAAGCAAAACGAAAGTTAAGAATGAGCGAATGCTTGTAGAGAAAACATTGGGGAATAAAAAGGAAGAAAACTCATCTTCTGGTCAAAGTATAGTACAACACGTTGAACACGTCACATTATTTTTAATGCATGTCAAAATACGGTACTTTGTTACTGCATTCAATATTGATAACGTTTCACATAGCGCATGTTCAGAAAAGTTTAAAACACGTTTAAACAAGCAACATTATCCAGTCTAAAAGCCATACCGCAATTGCGAAATTCATGGTTCTGAATTTGTGGTTGCTTGACTGAGCCATGAACATTGATTTTTGCAATCCGGAGATGGAATAAGAGCTTGCTCTGTCCACTCCACGCATCGGCTCGGTATTGCAGTACCTCCGGGAACGGTGCATCCACAATGATCGCAGCAAGGCTTTAGGGCTAGGACCTTAGCTTGGCCTTTTGGCTGAGAGTAAGTGTCCCGGCTCCTAGGCTTTGTAGCGTATTATGAACTGACCGATTATGGATAATGAATAACGAAGATAGAACAATAACCCTTAAAAATCCCTCCCTAGTAGTCTGGAGTGTTAAACAGAAATGTACAGGTAAACTTGAAATTATGTCAAAATTAAAACATTCACACAGCTGAGAGCCCACTTCTCCAAAACTCTCACTAGTGATACCTCTACATATGGGCATCTTGATATAAGAGAAAGATACAAGCTGTCTTTCGAACAAAATTATTACTTGACATCCGAGAGAAAATCCAAGATCAGACGTTCCAGACGCAACCACTAGAAGGCCAAATACTTGAGACGGCTCACCTTCAGAATACAGCTCGTACCAGTTAGGGCATACATTTCTCGCCTACCGGATTTGATCCCGTGCACTGGCGCTAAAAATATTCACGCATTGCATATTTCGTGTTTGCGTGACGGGAAGCAATGCCGGAAAAACTATACGACTCCCAAGCACCGGCCAAACTTGTCGTTGACGCCGCGACTATCTCCCTTTACGACACGGGAAGAAACTGCCAGGGGTGGCAGAGAAGGACACGACCCCGTGTCGGAGGTCTATGCCCCGATGCTACCGCCCCACGTTTCCGCATCCTAGCTGACCGCGTTATTCATTCAAGCACACAGCTTTCAGAACCTAAACCCAGGGCCCGGGTACACAACCCAGGAAGTCATACTCAGCTTCAGAGGGGGGTAGCAGAAACTTAGCTCCACTCGTCATACATGGGGACTGTGTGGAAAGAGTCAATTCCTTCAAACTCCTGGGAGTGCACAACTCCGATGACTTCACCTGGCCCATCAGAGTCTCCACTTCCTGAGAGTGCTCAGGAAGACCAACCTGCAACAGAAGCCACTACTGTCTTTCTACAAAGCTACAGTGGAGAGCATTCTGGCACACGACGTCACAGTGTGATATGCTGGGAGCACTGCTGTGGAGAAGAAAAAACAGAGTAATCAACACAGCCCAGAAAATCATTGACTTCTTTCTGCCCAGTCTCAAGGATATTGCCTACTTGCAATACCACAGCAGAGCCACTGCCATTTTAAAGGACTCTTCTAAACTTCTGGTGGACGGTACAGGTCTCAAAACAAGGATTAACCGACAGTTTCTTCCCAAGGGCAATCACCTACCTAAACCAACACGCCAAATTGTGGAAAAATATAAACCTTGAATTTTTGTTGCTGTCAAATGCTACTGCACTACTTTTTATAGCACTTATTGTTCATTCCACTATTACAACTTCAGCTAGACTCTTAACACTACATTGTAAATATTTTTAACTAATCGCCCTGACAGTCTTTTATCTTATTTTTTCTTAAGAACATGTTTAGCATGGAGTGCCATGTCTAATATCGTTTCAAAAACAATGAAAAAATTCAAATCAATTGGGGCTTTAAAGTCATAATTATAATATTTATCTTATTACTGTATTTTTGTGTTCAATTACTATTTGAATGAGTTTTTAGTGATCATGAGGATGTCTTATGTGTACTTGGTGTTAATGTGGATGCTATTGGGAGGCTGAGAACCGATAAACTGGTTTTTAGTTATTTTTTAACAGGAAAGTTCACACAAGATACAAGCAATTCTAGATACAAGCTCGTATGTAGAGGTACAACTGCATGTTGTGTTTTGGAATTGGTTTCGCGGAACTTTGGCATAGCTAAGAATTCCTGTTTGGAATTTATGTAGTGTCAAACAAGCATCATACTTCATTGTCAGCAAAGTGCATTTGAAAATCTGCAACCAGTGCAGCTAGGTGGCATTGGCGAAAACAAAAAAACATTCCTATGAAAATGTCACCCATCGTGTCCGACTTGATAACTTTTTAAAAACAAAAAACTAAAACCAGCAGCGCGAGTCGGAACAATATTCAATGAGTTACCCATGGACAATATTGATTACTGATACGAAATGAATGCTCAGCATGCGTCGAGATTATGAGGCGGCATCAAAGCTCTTATCTTCATCTACATCTTCTGAATCTCAAAGAGGCGCACGTCCGTGTCATACCAGATGGGCGGGTCCACGTTGCTGGGGAACGAAAGGAAGGGAATGACTTTATTATGATTCACCGGTTTCTTGTAAAATCCCATGACTAATGGATTTGTGTTGATTGCCCGGGATCCAATCAACAACTCACCGCAAGTAGACCACGCCCCACATGTAGGTGCGAAACCACATGGCCGTGCCAGCGTTGGCCTGGTACTTCCGGATTAGTATGGGGTGAGGAACAGGCAACAGGCCAACTAATGTTCCGTGTTGCAGAAACTTGAGGATCTCTGATTCATCTGTCAGGCCCCTGCAGTCACATCAGTAATAATCAGGGTTCATAAACCTTTTTAATGGCCAAATTCAAGCACTTTTAAGGACTTTCAAAGCCAATTTTCTAATTTCTCTAGTACCATTAAAAGAAAAAATGTGGTGTGAATCATGTGTGTTGCAGATCCACCAATGTATCTGTGATTTACATTGGCGGCTTTTAATCATTGTTTGCATTTATCAAGATTTTAAGATCATGAGTAAATTACAAATATATTTGTTCTTGAAACAAATCTCTTCCCACTTTTGGTGTTGGGTAAAAATGACTAAAAATTGTGGCTTACATTTTAAGTTCTGCCTATTACAATTTCCAAGTGGGAAATGCTACCTTAATTTTTATTTTTTAATTGAAGTCCATCATTGATACGTAATCCTTGCACTAGTACACATTTCATAGTGTCCTGTTTAGGTGTAGTATGCATGCACTTATCCTTTTCGGCGGAACCAATAAAAGTCAATGATGCTTCATAGGACAATGCCAAAAAACTCATGCCAGCTGCCATTAATCTCAGGGGAAGAAGAAATGTAATGCACTGGACTGCAGCGTTGGCATCATTTTCAAGCACACTTGACTAGAAACATGGCAACAATTTTAAGCATGTACAGGCACTTCACTTAAAATTCAAGACATATCAATCCCTTGAATACTCAACATTAAAATGAAAGAATTTTTAAGTATTTTAAGCACCAATACAAACACTGAAAACATGTTTGTTACAGAGGTAAAGTTGGAAAAAAGCTCTAAATCCAAAAAGTGCGCACTTATCGATGCAGATCTTTTCCACTTGTGGTACCAGCACCTGCAACAAACGCATGATAGTCTGCAATGGGAGTTTACACTTCCAGGACAGGACCTGAAAAGGACAAATAGAGAAAACGGGGTTAGGCAAGAGACTTTTGTTTTGAAGTATCGTAAAATCAGGAATACACTAAAAGCTGCATGCTCAAATTTAAAAACAAAACTCAGTTTTGTCTGAGTACAAGCCTCATCGAATTTTAAGTCACCGTCTTAAAAAAAAAACCCAAACTCATTCATATCCATTTCTAGGGTTTTAAGCCCAGTGCAGAGACACTGTATTATTTGGCCACAATATATCACTGTATTGTGTAGTGCAACCAAAAATGAATGCTACAAAGCACAAGGAAAAATACAAACTACGGAGACTCAAAGTGATCAAACCGCAACATTTTACTTTTCATTTCTCGGACCAGCCTTTCAAAAGGTTTTTGGTTCTTGAAGTTTCAGGTAGCAGCAAAATGACGGATAATCATGTCAGCTACCTCCATGTGAGCCCCTTGTGTGAAATAGAGATATCTCAAACTACGGGTATTTAAAAATCCACGTTTATATAATAGTGCATGCATTTGTGCTATTCATTCAAATCAATATGTATATATATTTTTAAATCAAGTATTTTTAATCACTAGGAGTTGCCAAAACCCAGTTTATAGCTGGCGCCAAACGCTTGGGGAATTTGGCGTCAGCACTTTTGCCTGGAGAACGCCAACGGCGCAGAGCCCCACGCACCTTACGTTCTGCTCTGAGTTCTTCACGTCACATTTTTAGATCATGTTACAATTCAAGAAGGCGAATACAAAGAGGAGCACATATTTAATACTGCGCTGAAACAAAACACAAATGAGCGCTGCATCACGCAACATGTGAGCGTTATATTTCTACAAGACACATCAGAGCAAGTGTACTGTGGAGAATAGTGCCAGACTGCAACACAGACATGTATTTTTGTATTGTCATTGGTGATAGTTGCAGTAACGGACCAAATTGCATTCTCTTGTCATCGTACTTCGAGGTATTAAGGAAACTTCAGCGACCCGATATTGACTCTGATGATATGGTAAGTGTAGCGGTTTTGATACATTACGTCCATTGCTGTTCAATTCAGATGTATAAATTGTGTCTTGCATCTAGAGTGCATGCGTTGTGGAAAAGAGCATTTCGCTATTTTCCTCGGAGCAGCACACACTTAAACAATTTGCAAGTGATTTGCAATTACAGAAGTTGTGATTAATCCTACAATTTATTGGTTTACTGTTGCCTAACAAAAAAAAGAATAATCCAAATCGTATTTAAAGGTATTCCTATACAGTGGAACCTCGGTTCTCAACCATAATCCGTTCCAGAACCCTGTTCAAAAACCGTTTTGGTTGATCATCGAAAATCGTTTTTGCCATTAAAAGTAATGTAAAATCATTTTAATCCGTTCCAAATCCTTGAAGGCTTACCATGAACGTAAACATGAAGCTAACCCAGGCTAATCGTACGTTCGTGTTACATGAACGTGTAAAAATAAAAAAATCAGGTCGTTTACACGTCATTTAGCACCGGGGTCTCCACAACAAGTGGTGAGCGGTTAAAGGATTAAGAAAATATTTATGAATAGGATTTCTACCTTTGTGGTGGTCTGCAGAAACCATGCTCTATTCCCTCGCAAGAAGGGAAACTCGCACATCTTCATATTTTGCTATTATTTCTTTCTTATATGCAATAGTTGTACGCACTACTTTTCTTTTTTCACCTGTAGCAACTTTGCTGCTTGCACCGACCTTCTTCGGAGGCATAATTAAGGGCTAAAACAGAAAGCGAAAAGAAGTGCGTGTGCACGTGATAACAGTTCTTCACGAGGGGTGGGGGCAATCTACACGATCTACACCCGTACGCCGCTCAGCATCGCACCCTGGCGTACCGGCGTTCGAACTCCGATTTTTTGAACAAAAAGCGAAGCAAGAATTTCTCAAAATTTTGGGTCGAGAACCGTTTTTTTCGAACTGAGAGGCGTTCGAAAACCGAGGTTTCACTGTATTCCTAAACATGCAAAATGTGACGAAATAGTACAAGGTATTTGCATAAACGGTATATTCAAATTATTTCCAGACATAATGCATTTAGAAGACAGCATGTCTTTGTCATCCTGAGCTGTGACATCATCGGAGGAACACCATTAAGGTAGCTAGCCTTTTGCCAAATTGTTTTGCGTATTAGTCGTAGAGGAAGTGTTTTAAGTTTTGGTAGTTTTTGTGGAGAATGCTTATGCGTTGCAGGTTGATGCAAGTGTAACGGTACAACAAAGGGACAGCAGCCAACAAGAGGTTAACAGGGACCGATTAACGAAAGGTGGCTGCAGCCTCGGAGCAGCCAGTTCTAACCGGGAACCAACAACGAAAAGCAGCAACAACTGTAGAGACATAGACGAAGCCGACCCGGGATAAACCAAGGAGCACGGCAATGCTGGCGTTCACGCCAGTCTAGCCGGCCAAACCACACACGGCCAAACACAGAATCCCACCGGCAGCCCCGACTCTAACGGGGAGCTATTTGGAAAATGTAAACCAACCGCAACACACGCAGCGAAAACTGCAAACGAAAAGCCACAATCCCCTAAATCCAAGAAGACATGAGCGGTATACTACAATAGCTGTCTGTTTCAGAGGTCGCCTCACATGTGTTAATTTTATTAGTGTTGTGTTTCATCAATGACTTCAGCTCTACAGGAAATCGTCCGGATGGGTCAACTCAGAGACTAAATATCTCGAGTCCCCCAGCAAGTGAAATATTTTGTGTCATATTTGCATCACTGTGAGTAGCAACACTACACATTTAGCTCCTAATTGCAAAAAAAAAAAAAAAAAAAAAAATCATTTTGGGCATACCTTTAAGTCGCAGTGTTTATAATTTAACAAAAAGGTCACGGCTTGAAGTCTGGAGTTAACAATAAAGAAAAAAGTACACAAATATGCTGACCCATTCTGGTGTAGGAGCCCAATGTGATGCTGAGGAAGCACTTGACAAACGTCTTCTCTCCATTTCTGCCTCAGTGTAGAAAACATCCTGTGAGAAATTTGACATTGCACCATTTGTGTGACAAGTCTAGATTAAAACGCCCGAATAGTGACAAAGTCATACTGACTTCACTGTCTTTTCCTGAGTTGGATTCTGTGTCACTGGTCCCACTGGCTGTGATCTTCTCTGAGCGCTCCATTTGTGCGACCGACACCATGGTGCCGTCCTCGGACACCTGAGACTTCTCGGTCAGTTTATCAATGCCTGTGTAGACATGCGTATAAGACCCCAATCCTCTAACCTTTATTGCATTAAATATAAAAGTGGCTGGTTTACCGGGCATGGCGACCAGGCTGGCCTTCAAGGTGCCAGGTTCTGCGGCCACGGCGGGGCGGGAACCTTCCATGGAGACGGTCTCTTGCGAGCTGGTGCGAGAAATGACGTCAGGCGTCTTCCTCTTTCTCTGCAGGGCCTTCTGGATCGTGGCCGGGTCTGACGGAAGGTTCGCCAGCTGGTGGAAGATGTTACGCTTGCGGATGATGGCGTACACCAGATTGCAGTTCCCTGGTGAGAGCAATCGACGAGGTAAAGCTTTGTCTTGGAGGGATGGAAGCAAAATACAAATGTGACTTTGAACCAACTAGTTTGGAGTAATTGGTTTATCCGTTTCTGGCTAATTTGATTCAGTTTTTAATACTGGACCGCCGCAAGGGAGCTTTCACAGGATGCCGGTTCATTATTTTGACTATTATTGCGCACGGTCGTTTGTTGTTTTGACGAGTATGCACTGTTTACATCATTGTCACCATCGACCAACCATATTGCTGTTCTTTGACCTTTTAGTGCAGATCAGCTTTTATAACCTAGAAGTTTTAACAAAAAGAAAGCGCTCATGGGTGGGCTTTTAGAACAGGTTTGAATTTCTTATCTCAGATTTGGACTCTCTCGTCTTCTCTTTAAAATCCATTGATGTTTTCTCTCCTTATATTGAGTGTCTACAAAACTTAAAACTAATCACACACATGTTTCAAACTGCAAAGACTAACTCCAAAATATATATAATTAATTTAATAAATAGGAAGAAAAATCGTCTCTGCAAATAAAACCTCTTGTTCTGTTGGAAAATAATACTTAACAAAAAAAAATATTTAAAAGACGTTATGTGGCAACTTTTTACTCGGGGGGTTTTAGAAATGTCTTTTTTGGGTATATTTTGGAGCCCTTCCTTTAATACCAATATTCAAAAAAAAATTTAATTTAAATATTCTATTTTAATTCTAAAAATGAAGATGATATACAGAAATCAGTTTAAAAAACACATTTAAGTCGAATGTTAAGACTTTTAAACTCATTTAATTTTTAATTTAATGGGTATTTGTCAGAAGATTTAATATCTCATCTCATTAGCTGTACCGCTTATCCTCATTAGGGTCGCGGGGGTGCTGGAGCCCATCCCAGCCATCTCCGGGTAGTGGGCAGGGGACACCCTGAACTGGTTGCCAGCCAATCGCAGGGCACACAGGGACAGACAACTCGCTCGCTCATTCACGCCTAGGGACAATTTGGACCGGCCAATTAACCTGAAATGCAAGTTTTTGAATGTGGGAGGAAACCGGAGTGCCCGGAGGAAACCCACGCAAGCACAAGATTTAATATCTAAATTTGGAAATTGTCTATAATGCAAATATGTCACTTTTTTCACATTTTCAGCTGCGTATGAGAATATTTGTCATAATGTAATACACCTAATTGCAAGTACTCTTCACACACCAATATCAGCAAAAAGCCACCCAAAACCTATAGTCAATATTTAATGTTACATTTTAATGTTGAAAAAGAATTCATTACCTTGTCATTGACAAATGAAGATACAGCATGTTGCCAGAACTAGCAGTTCACATCAATGTGAACTCATGCTGATGAGGCATAGTGGCAAATCATGAAGAATGTGAAAAACATTTGATAATATTTGGACATGCAATATTTCAACCAGGTTTGGCCGTAAAAGTGAACTTCAGTGAGAAACGGTTTATCTTAAAACTGGGCATATTCACATACCTGTCAACCTATACACTCACCCTGTATTTGTTTGATTACTTCAAATTTTGTACACCGTATAACAATTGCTGCACAGGGATTCTTTGTTAAAAGAGACATATCTCTTATTACCCATTTTGGCTACAATCCGGATAGTCTTGGTCACTGGTAGCAGACAACGATGGCATTAAAGATTGTTAATGAGGAAAAAGTCTGTGAAATTCCGAGCCGCTACATATAATTGGACTAATTGTACTGCAAGTGGAGATAGAACTAAGCAAGATGCTGAAATTAATTAATTATTTTGCTTATCTGGTTAATAAAATAAACTTGTTTCCACAATTTACTTTTGTTTTGAATTCTACATAGTCAGTGTTGCTGTGAGTTATTAGGTGCCCCTTTGTGCTTGCAAGGTTTGTTGTCGCTTAATGGAGGGAATTTCTATAATCAATACGGGGAGAAATTTGCTGAGTTTGACAGAAATGGAGTCACGTAAAAAAATATAGTTTCCTTACCGTCAAACTGATACTGGATGATGTTGTTGAATGCTTCCAGGAGGAAAAAGACTAGATGGTGGTTCTGAACAGCAGAGAACAGAAACCAGCTGGTGGAAAAAGCCTCCAGCAGGTGGAGCAGTTTATTGGCTGCTACCATGGACAGGCTCTTCAAATAAGGTGACACTGTGACAAAAATCCTTTTTAGTTGATTCTTTTAACTTGTCTTAAGAGGAATGGAGGGCTCTAAAATACTTAATAAAGAGGAGAATTAATCACCGTTCACAACAATGGTGAGCAGGCAGTCAAAGAGAGGCTGCAAGCGCTGGTGGCCCGTGGTTATAACCTTGTGGAAGACCTGCAAGGCAAACAGAGCGACAGCTGGTTGCCTCTCACGGCGAGATGGAACGCCCGGTTTCTATGGAGACGTGCTCGGGCCACTCACTACAATCAGAAGGTCAGCGTGAGTCCCAGTGAACACTGGGATGTCCATTGGAACATGGAGGGCGAAGGGCTTGTTCAGGCGAACGCCAAAATTCCTCTCGCCGCTCAGCAGAAGCAGGATGAACACGCCGATGTGCATGAGGCCAACACGTGCTGCACATATACATGTCAAAAACATGTTGTTGGGTTGTGGTTCTTGACTCATTGATAAGTTTGATCTGTTGTTAATATTGGACACCTGCAAAGGAAATTGCGTAGGATGCCAGTTTATTATTTTGATTATTATCGTGCACTGATGTTATTTGTTTTGGCTATTAGTGAGTGAAGTAATGCGTTTTGGACAATGTAATACAAACATTTTGGAAAGAAAAGTTTTCCTCCAGTGATTTGGGTCTTAGTATTAGAATTGCCACGCGTTCTTGCCCTTCAATGCTGCGGTCCAGATCATCTCTGAAGTGAAAGATAATGGCAGCTGGATGATGAAGGTACTGTATCGGAGGCAGATCAGGGAGTGTTTCCTGCTCCTGGTAACCATGTGGTGGAGCAGGCCCCTATTCAGACTGTACCTGCCCTAGAGACACCACGAAAAGTGGTGCTCTTACGATATTGGAGGTCAACCCTTTGATTACCACGGGGGGAGCGGCGCCCCCATTTGACAAGTTCTATTTAAATCACTGTAACTCCGTGACCGTTGGGCTAAAAGAGAAAAGTCAAAGGAGAGAAGACGGGCTTTGTATAAAACCCTTGATTTTAATGACCGGAGTAAGTAATACTATTTGTATTTTTGTTTAACTGTTTCACAATTTGGGTAACCTAAGATCTTTTGGCGTGGCCGTTGAATGTAAGTTTTTGTTTTTTTAATCTAATATAGTGCAATGTAACGTAGCCTAGTGTAACACAACATATCTTAACATTATGTTAATGAATGTACATACTTAAAGGGCCACTGTGTAATATTTAGCCACTAGACGACACAGTATTCGTTAGTGAGAATGAAAACGAGTGCTACAAAACACAAGGAAGAATGCGAACTACAGAGACTCAAAGTGACCAAACCGCACCATTTTTTGACCCGTTTTTTTATTTTTTATAGTTTTTTGGGTTTCCAATATCAGACAATTATGTCAGCTCCCTATAGATGAGGCTCCTGTTATGTCACATTAATACAAATTTCTCAACCTACGATTAGTTTAAAACAATGCACATTTACATAATAGTTTGTGTATTTTTGCCTAAGATTTATATCAATATTTTAAACGGAGGCACTACACCATACATACACACCATCCCTAATGTAACATGTTCTGTTATAACAGAACCGAACCAAAACAAAAACAAGAAAAGACTTACACTGGTCAGCTCTGGCATCATTAAGGTAGTAAAGGATGGGTACTAGAATGTCCAGCACATCGCTGCTCTTCAGGACGAAAAAGAGGAATTTCTGGTATGGGAACATATAGACAAGTTGATTTTATTTTGGTTTATCTTTCATAAGTGTTCATTTCCAGTTCCAAATTGGACACCACATTTATGTTAAAGGTCTTCATAACACCACACACAAATGTATATTTTAATCACTGGCCATTTACGCTGTTTTGGGGGGCTGATCCACGTCTGTTGCGTGGCAAATGTAGCAGAAAAAAAGGAATGCTTGTAATAATGAATACTTGTAATAATCTCCTAATTCCTCTACGAAAATTTAAGATTTTTTTTAAATGATGTGAGACATCTTTTTTTTCAGTAATGGGCTCCGAGGGTGCAGGACATCTCTTATGGCCTTAAAATATCTGAATGATCCATCCATCCATTATCTGCACCGCTTATCCTCAGTAGGGTCGCGGGGGTGCTGGAGCCCATCCCAGCTATCTTTGGGCAGTGAGCAGGGGACACCCTGAACTGGTTGCCAGCCACTCGCAGGGCACACAGAGACGGACAGACAACTCACTTGCTCATCACACCTCGAGACAATCTGGATTCGGCCAATCAATCCGACATGCATGTTTTTGGGATGTGGGAGGAAACCAGAGTGCCTGGAGGAAACCCTTGCAAGCACGGGGAGAACATGCAAACTCCACACAGGAAGGTTTGATCTCACGACCTTGGAAACTGTCGCACACACGCCAACCACAGTGCTGCCTTTTTTCAGTCATGTGATTCTGATTATATTTTGTCAACAAACATATATTAAATACTTTCAAATTGTCTATAAGCTTCCTTTCATTCTTCTCCCCGGTTGCGCTTGTTTGAGATGTATGCTTCTATGTTTAAGCATTTAAACAATCACATTTCAGCAATTAGTTGTTGCTTGGCTAAGGCCTAACACAAAACATTCTGAAGGCCCTGAGGCATAATATCAGTCTTCGAAACAAATTGTTGTTTGAGCCAATCCGATTTTGAGTTGACAACATCAAGGCCTAGGGCTAAGGGGTTGTTATGCACCAAAGCAATAACAAGGTTATACACTGGTATGTTGATTTATCAGCAAAAGGTCAGACAACTCCGAGCGAGCAAGCCTTTCGCAAGCGGGAAAAGGTTTTGTAGGCCACTTTCAGCCTAGAGCTAAGATCTTAAGCCCTAGCAAATTTCTGTCCGGTTGGGCCCAAAATGTCAATGTCTGGCAGAGCTGCTCATGCTGCCTTTTTGGGTATTAAATTCCTGTCTTTGTTCTTTTTAAGAGGTATTTTTCAACTTAAAGTTCATTACAAAAGAAAGGCTTTATGTGTTTCAAGTCGTTTGACTCTTTCACTGCTTCAAAATACTGCTTAAGAATGTATCTTTTAGGCCTGGTGGTTTTCTGTGGTAGCTTTCTAGCATGATGTTTGTTGACTACGGTAATCACGCAATGTATGTGTGCGTGCCGACCTTCGTTTTATATCACCAACAAAAGTTCTGTTTGCAACAATTAGGAGTTTCAGTATTCTTGGTTTTACTTGATCATAAAGAAGAAAAAATGACTGGTGTCAGGTCAGACCAAGGTAGGACGTCACAAAAGGGTAGGAAAGTTAGTCGGAAAACCGGTTTGTTTGAAAACGAAACATAACTATTTTAGCTCCAGTGACAGCGTAGTTGTAAGCACGGTCTGCCACTGATTTTGTCAATCCCGGTCTTAAATAGCTGCAATTCTCATAAACAAACAATATTCCGATTCATGTTTTTGATTCATATAAGAAGGTGCATTCATAAGAATGCAGTTTGAAATAAATAGGATAGAATTTAATCTATCATTCACACATTGATCTTCTCCAAACATTAAGTATAAACACAGCTTCTCCGATACCTTATTGAAGTCACAAAATTTCCAGAATAGCACCAGGAGTTCCTGGTGGAACTGGATCTTCTTGGTGGAATTAGGTAGGTATGTTTGAGTCAAGGGATTGGTGAGGAGACGAGCCAACCCTTTCAGAACAAAGTCAAAATCCTGGATGGAACACAAACAGCTTTCAGGGATAAGCTTCTCATTTAACCTCACCCATGTTCTCTGGGCAAGTACCTCCTCTCTATGAATCCTCGATAAATAATTCACAAACAGGTTTTCGGGGCCGGTGGGCTGCATGGGAAGAAGAAATCATTATTCTAGCACATCACTGACACATGAATGTGGTTTCTTGGCGAACCTCTTGTTCCTCCACACTGGACGGGGACGACGGGTGATGGGAAGCCCCCCTGTCGTGTTCCAGGGTGACGATGAGGATCTGTACGGCCTGCTCTACCAGCTGCTCTCGGTAGTCGGAGAAGAGCAGGTGGTTGTACGGGATTCCGTACCCCACCGGGTCGTAGGCGCTCACTACATTAAGTAGTGATGTGAACAGTGGCAAAGCGTGCCTTGGGTGGAAAAATTACGTTGATAAGATTTTTCAGATATAGTGATCCCTTGTGTATCACATGGGTTGGGTTCCAAAATAGGTCAAGTAAAAACCTTTATTTCTTTACAATTATTATACAATTAAGGGCCGAGTGTGAAATATTTGACCACTAGATGGCACTGTAGTGTCTAACGCAAACAAAACCAGTGCCACAGAGCACATCGTAGCAGCAAGTGGCAAGACAAACCTGGCGGCGACCTAAGAAGAAATTCCACTACGTAAAAGAATAACACATTTCTCGACCTATGAAACTTTCTATTAAAAAAACCCCATTGGTATGATAGTTTGGGTATTTTTGCCTAGTACTCAAATAAAAGGTTTTGGGGAATAATTAACTATTTGTACTACTAGTAGGAACAATATATTACACAATTTTCCTTTAAATACTTTAACTACAATTAAAAAATACGAGCATTTTTACAGGCTCAAGCATTTATTTGACAACTAAAAGTGCTGTGTAAACATGTATTTATTTAGGTTTAAACTTTTAGGCATATGTTGATTTCTTAAAATGATGACTCAAAAGTGGGTCGTGGACCCTTCATCAGTGAGTCGCGTACCTTTCCTCTCAATGCTAAAAAGGAAAAAAAAATCGGGTCAACCAAAGGTCAATTACACTCCTGTTCAGTCAATTGGCGCTGTTCCAATTGAGTTAGGGAGGGAGCACATCTCATTTTATTGTGATCTTGTTTGTTTTATTTCCTTTTTTTCTTCCCATAATAAATGGGTTTCAAGAAAGTTAGTGATAAGGGGAAATAAAAATACAATCGTGTAGAAGAAGGAAATTATTACAAAAAACGAATGTTTGCTGTTCATCTTAGAAATTCCCCATTTCACTTAACTGACTTCGGCACATATTTAAGCAATAAACACACTAAAGGCTAAATCTCAATATATCATGCAAACAATTTCACTGGCACATTTCTAGGTGTCACTGCTTCGTTGAATCAGTCACTTCTCAAAGTGAAGCAAGGCACACCAGTGTCAATTGATTTTTTTTTTTTTTTTAATCTTTAAGGGGAAAACCGTAGTTTCTGTGATGGGACTGTATCACCGTAGTGGGTCAAAGAAAACCGCACTCATTACGGCAAAACCGTAGTCCTTGGCAGGTATGCATGAGTAAATACGTTATATTTTTTATGGTTCCCAAGTGTAACACGATAGAACAGATTGTGTACCTTAAGTCCTCATTGAAGCCCCAAGACCCTATGTTTGGCCTACCATTCGCATAGAAAGATCTCTCACACACACACACACACACACACACACACACACACACACACACACAGCGCCTGCGGGCTTACCGATTTTCAGTAGAGCAGAAAAAAGTCACCCAGGGGTTGAGGGTGTGGTTGTCCGTCGAGGCGGGTAGGTACATGACCTCGGAGAAACAGGTGAGCAGCAACCTCAGAAGTTCAGTGCTGACCGGCAACACACGAATAAATAAAATAGGGCGTCTAGAAAAGAATAAGGATGAGTAGGACTCACCGGTTTAAATCATGGATGTAGTTGAGCGGGGGGGACTGCGCAAAGCCCACTCCCGCTTCCCAGATGTATTCACAGCTATCTATGGAGTGCATGCTTTCTACAGAGTCCTGCAATCCAAATTCATGGGCGAATGAAAGACTATAATACTGTTCATTTTTATAGGAAAAGCACTGTCTTTTTTAATGAAGATACCATTAAACTAATTCGAAATACACCCCATATATTGCTTACGTGGTTAAAATGTCTGTTTTTTTTCAATAACTACAAAGGTGTTTAGAGACCCATTTCTAATAACCAGCGCCATGTGATTGCTAATGGCATATGGAGGCTAATGGATGATTAGATCACCCTTGTGAAAGTATCTTAGCATAGCTGAAAACAGTTTCGCTCGTCAGCTCAGCTATATAACTGACCATTAGTACAGTATCTAGAGCATCACATTTGTGGTTGTGATTAAACTTTCAGGATGGGCAGAAAAAGAGAACTTTCATGTCAAACTCAACAATCTTTTCTTGTTCCAAGCAATGAAGGTATTCCATGTGACAAATTGCCAAGATATTGAAGATCTACAACGTTGTGTACTACTAATTTTGGGAAAAAGTACAAACAGGCTCTAATCAGAGTAGAAAGTAAAGTGGGAGTACAATACAGTCTCTAGTTTGAGAACTATATGCCTTATAAGTCCTTAACTATGAGTTTTGTTAAGTAGTACCAGCAAAGTACTTGTGTGAACATCTACATTGAGGAGGTGACTCTGTGATGCTGCCGTTCAAGGAAGAGTGGCAAAGAAAAAGCCATACGTAAGACTGGCAAACAAAAGGAAGCGCTTAATGTGACCAAAATAACACAAATATTTGACTCATTTGATAAATAAAAGTGTGAATTATTTATGGAAAACACTAAATTGTATGGGAAACCACAAACTTTTAACCTTTCACAGAATGGATTAGTTACTGTATATTCAAGTATTATGCAAAATATTTACGTTTGTAAATCCCTGTTGATTTCCCCTGTGTGCAAAAAAAACTTTGCTTACTTACAGATTGCATTTGAGTGGGAATTAATTTAACTTTAAAATAAAGGTGATGATTTTGAATTCAATGAGTGAGCTACAACAATAACGCAGCAAAGTAATACATTTCCACTAAATACAATTGCACACTATGATACGCACTTAGCCCGTAATGTACAGAATCAAAAATGATTACGTTAGAGTCACAGCATTCCTATGAGCTAATTAAGCAACAAAGTTATCTTCCTGTTGTGACTGGCAATGTCATCACGTTGTTTTGATTTTTCAAACCGGCTCGGCTGACAGGTTTAGTGGGGTGGTTTTGCGGCAGGAAGAAGGAAGGGGAAAAGAAAGATAAGAAATACACACAGTAAATAGCCACTGCAAGTGAGTGGAAACTGAGGACTTACAGGGCCTCTTCTGTGGCTGTGCACGGTGAATTCAGGGCAAAAAAGCAAGTCGGCGATGGCAAGGAGTAGCGACTCGGCCAGGGGTCGAGCACCCTCGTCGTCATCCAGATCCTCTGTCTGGGAAAAATACAACCAAGCGGCACATTTTCAAACTCGTTATCCAAAGTATAACCCTCCCATTGTGTTAGACCCGTTTTGGATTTTAAATGTATACAGAAAAACTAAAATTAGATGATTTAGTAAAATCTTTCACTGCACAACTACTATTTAATATCAACAAAAACATAGTGCCAGTAAACATCTGTAAATTATTCATTTGGAAAGAGGGAAATTATAATTTAAGGGGCCGTAGTGAAATTCATAATACCAAAGGTGAGAACCACCAGGAAAAGTATGTGTGTGTCTGTGTGTGGAGTCAAGCTTTGGAACGGATTACAAGACAAGATCATACGTTGTCCAACTATTCACTTGTTCAGGTTTAGATACAAAGGAACATTCCTGGCGGAATACAGAGATGAGGAGGTTGGGGTACGAGTGGTGCGGTAGATTGGGACTAGTGCGTCAAGTTAACTTTGTGTTATTGTTGCTATTCTTATATCAAAACTGTTATTATTAATATCATTACAATTGTTGTTATATCATTGGTATATTTGGTGGGAAAGATGAAGGGGTAGGTAATACAAGCATTTGCTTCGTGCTACCCCTTTTCGAACATATTATGTAAAGTTATTTTGTTGTAGAGTTATTGTTTTTGTTCTGTTTTTATTTTGATGTTCGAATAAAGTTTTCATTCTTTCATTCAAAAATATACACATCTTTATTGCATCAAGCCTTCTTGACTTTGTTTGGATAGTTTATTCCAACAAAATAAAGAAATACAGTTGTCGCTAGGTTGTAAAATGCTCTTATTGAAACGGTTACATTTGTTTTGTTTCAACACAGCTAATAAATCAAAATGATAAAACACTAACTACCACCAAAACTGAAATCATAAGTAGACTAGGGGTGGGATCATATGCTTTGGTCATAATTTGATTGTGATTCTATTTATATCACAATTTTAATATAATTATATAATTCATATAATTGACAATTGTGATTTAATGGCTTTCCTAAAAAAAACAACCAATTTAAATCATACACTTCCGCGACAATAAACACTGTGAATGATATTCAAACAATGCACGTCAGTCAGTGTCAGTCAGTCCGGAAGGTGACATTTATTTTGACCGAGACAATGAGAACATAACATAAACACCGTGCAACAGGTTTACAGCCAAAAAAATGTCATGAACTGGAATTTCGACAGAACACAAATATGGCCCCGAATGATCTTATTTACAGGTAACACTTTAAGGTAATAAAATAAAATAGAACCGTTAAAAGAAAAGAAAAAACAGCACAAGTGAAAGCTATCAAATTAACATCAAGATCCTTCAAATTTAACATATTTCTCTTAAAACCCGGTGCTGCAGGTAAACATTGCTGTCCGAGGTGATGCTTTCAGTCTTAAAGATGTGATTTTAAGGTTCTGTTGGTATTATCCAAAATCATGCATGGACTTGCCCCCTCATAGCTTTCAGATTTAATTTCCCCCTATGTTCCAGTCCAGAACCTTCGCTCTGAAAATGCTGGTCTACTAGTGATCCCAAGAGCCAAGAAGAGAAACGCAGCTTCGAGAGCGTTCTCCATTCGAGCCCCCGTGCTGTGTAATGCTCTGCCCCCTGAGATTCGATCTGCAACCTCAGTGGAACCTCTACTTACAAATGTCTCTACATACAAAAGTTTCAGGTTACAAAGTACCTGAATGGGAAAATATTGCCTCGAGTCACAAAGGCGTTTCAGGATACAAATTCCAAAATACAGTACGGTACGCTCTCAGAGTTCTACCTGGCACCCGGTGCGTATACGTGAACCCCGCCATGCTCTTCGTGTCCTCATCCTGTTCTGTGTGGTACCACTACAAAAAGCTATCATTCACAATGAAGACATGCAGAAAAGTGTACAAGGAGGAAAAAAGAGGAACAGACTTTTTCTGGCCATTGAAACAAAGCAAGAGATAATGGAAAGGTATGAAAACCCACACCGAGTTCAGAGACGACAGGAGGAGGATTCAAACGTCATTCCATCAGCCCAAAAAAAGGCGTTTTGGCAAAATTCCATTAGGTCTCAGAATTTGTAGAAATAAATCACTCAGAAAAAGTGTTGACAGGTCGGGCTATCGCTCATTATGATGACATCTACTTCTCGCATTTCTGACAGTTTGTCAAAAGCCAGCAAAAGCAGATGTCATTGAATCCGTTTTTCAAGGAATGCGAGGCAAAAAACACTGCTGAGGAACAGTTGAAAGGTAAATTAATATTTGTATTACTTACTTTATTCTTTGTTTTTTTTACATTATGTGCCTCTCGTTTTATGTTTATTGTGCGGTATGCTAAATTTAACATGTATTTGTTTCATGTTCTGATGTTCTTTTATGATTTATTAAAAAACATATCCTACTTTTGCGGGGCTTGGAACAGATTAGCGCATTTACACTCAAAAGACGTCTCTATTTACAAATGTTTCAGGTTACAAAGCTACTCCTAGAACATATTAAGTAAGTAGAGATACCACTGTGGGCAGCACGGCGGCGCAGTGGTTAGCGCGTGTGCGGCACTGTTCTGTGGTCGTGGGAACCTCCTGCGTGGGTTCAAATCCAGCTCCAGACTTTCTGTGCGGAGTTTGTATGTTCTCCCCGTGCTTGCGTGGGTTTCCTCCGGGCACTCCGGTTTCCTCCCACATTCCAAAAAAAACATGCATTTCAGGTGAATTGGCCGGTCCAAATTGTCCCTAGGTGTGAGCAAGTGAGTTGTCTGTCCCTGTGTGCCCTGCAATTGGCTGGCAACCAGTTCAGGGTGTCCCCTGCCCACTGCCCGGAGATGGCTGGGATGGGCTCCCCCCCGCGACCCTAATAAGGATAGGCGGTACAGCTGATGAGATAAGATGAGATGAGGTACCACTGTAATGGCAATATGGTCACTCCTATTTCTGGAATGAGTAAACAACGTTCACCACAGGCCGTTTTAAGTCAATGTCAGAGTGTAGCAAACAAAGCATTTCCTTGCATTTATTGAAAAGAATAGAACGCCTTTAATGTCATTAGACAAAGTGTCAATGAAATTCAAAGCTGCCTTATTTAGTGCACATACAGTATACACACAGAATTTAGAGTGACATAGAATTTAAAAAGTATCACTGGCTCACCCCAGCACGGCCGGCACCGGGCACAGTGGACCAGAAGAAACCCCTCCAATCCTGGTCTTCAAAGATGTAGGGCAGGATGCGGGTCAGGATGCGGGTGCAGTTCAGGACCACCTGCTTCTCCCTCTCGCCGGGGCAGCCCGAGTCAGCTCCCTGCACCAATTTCTCCACAGCCTGAGAAGTTCCACAATACAAACATAGTGAGATTCTTACAGAAACTTCTGTTGTTTATTTAGAACAAGGATGTGTCTCGACTCCCGAAACAACATTATAACCTATGATACTGATAGATACTCAATCTTAGCCAATTGCTCCCTTAATTATTGATAAGGATAAGCGGTACAGCTAATCAGATGAGATGAGATGAGATATCAACAGAATTGATACATGCTCTTGTTTGGAATAGTATCTTTCCAAACGATAGCAAAACGCATTTCGACTTCAAACATTTTTAATTCTGTAAGTCGATTCAAGTTAGCATCATTATTTTTTGATTTTAGTCTTGTTCTTGTAGTCAAAAAAAGCAAATTCCTTTAGATAAGCGGGTGTTTTTATTACATTGCGTCAGCAGGCTACATCCAAAGCTACTTGATAAAAGATTAGGAGTAGTCATCGGAATTGAATGTAACTGCTTCAATGTGAAAAGACGTTTTTGGTGAAATCATTGTTTTTGCGATGATATCAGTGTTTTAAAAAAAATCAATTATGAAGTAACTGTAACTTGTTACTTTTTCCCAAGTAAGACGCCCAACATTGATTTTCAATCAATTTTCTGTTGCATCAATTGTATTTATGTTGGGGGTGATCAAGGACCAAAGTCATGGAGTGGAAAGAAGGCAGGAGTTGGGAGGTGACTCACTTCTTTCCACATCCAAGAGCCATTGTCTGGAAGGAAACGGTCTGTGATCGTTTTTAACACTAACATGTTTCCCAATAAGCCAACACAGCTGGCAATCTTACCTTATAGCATAATGTGGCTAAATTGGAAGGCGACTCTTCTCGTAAAGCCCGGATCTCTGCAGCCGGAACTAGTGCAAAAACATCTTGGACTGTGGTGGTGCTGTCCACCCAGAACTGGTCCCAGAATGCGTCATCCGTGGCTTCTACTGGCTGTAAAACAATACAATGAAATATTAAAGTCAAGGATAGGTCAAAACGGATGTGGCACGGCAGTACATTCTAAGCATCACTATTGTGTAACCTCCAAATGAGTGATGACGACTATGTAAACAGCATGCACCTGCCGCATCCATGTCGACACCTTGCAGCTTTGATTGAAACAGGCCATCAGTTTGTGGAAACATCTTAAATATGTATTGCATAATCACTATTCTGTAACACATTTTCATGTCGGTGAACGCGTTTTTAAACACAAAAGGGACAATGTGTTGTCTCGTTATTCGCTCGTCGTAAACATTACCAGAATTAGAGTCTAACCTGCGTTTTGGTGGTCAGCTGAATCACTGCTTTCCTGAAGTTCAGTTTTGAGTCGGTACTGCCCATTGTCAACTATCTATATTTAAATCAAAAATTATTATAAGAGTGGCGGCAATGCCTTGTTAATCTTCTCACCGTCCTTTCCATGGAGTCATTGGAGGAGGGGGCGGGGCTCTGTTTTGGTGTGTTTTCACCCCATTGGTTGCGTACTTGAATGACGTCAGAAAGAGGATTTTCGTTCATGAGCAAGTCATTTGTTATAAATATTACGAATTATTTATATCTAATGAAGTTCCAATTGTATTTTAATATTGATTACCGTAATTTTATATATTTTTCAAAAAGGGAAGAAACGTGATAAATTCAAATTCCACAGACAGTACACAGGATTGTGTAAACAGCGACATCTTTTGGCTTTATTTTTCCTGTCATTTGTAAACTCAACGAATTAAAAATCTGTTATATAGCTGATAATATTATAAAAAAATGGGTTTAAATTATTTTGGAAAGATATCGTACATTGAATATATGACTCAGAGACATATGAGTAGAAGCCAAAATAAATCTTTATTGTGAATCTTATTATCATGCATACAGAGACAGACAAGTCACTCACTTATTTACACCTAGGGACGATTTAGACCGGCCAATTAACCTAACATGCATGTTTTTGGAACGTGGAAGGAAACCAGAGCGTCCGGAGGAAACACACGCAAGCCCGGGGAGAATATGCAAACTCCACACAGGAGGCTCAATCTCATGACCTCAGAACTGTGCCACACACACGCTAACCACTGGGCCGCTGCGCTGCCCCATTGCTTTCCAATGTAAAGTAAAACAATATATTTGATCCTTAAAGCTTTTCCACAACCTGAAGCAGGGGCGATTTTAGGTTCAGAGCATTGGGGGTGCTGAGAACCCAGATCAAGGGTGAGCAACCACGGCTGCAGCTCATCAGGCTTCGTCATCTGACTCGCCACCAAAGATGGTCAAAAGATAATGAAGACATATGTATAATAGTAAATACAGTACTAGTAATAGTAAACTTTTATTATTTGGTGCAAACTTGTCAAAAATGTTCTTTTGCGTGTCTGCAACAAAAAATCTACAAAATTACTTCAAAACTTATGATCAAATTTAGTGTTGGAAAACAGGGACCTAAAATATTGTATTGTCTCCATTCTGATAAGAAAAAAAATACTATAGAAATAATACTACAGTTTTTTATGATACAAAAACATAATTGCAGAAATATTACAATATAAATACTACAAAAATACAAACAAATAGAAAATTACGAAAAAATACTACAAAATACTCGGATGGAAATACTTCAAATAGCTTCTACAGAAATACTATAAAAATACCACTACTGTAATACAATAATACTGCTCCATAAATATTACATTAAAAATACTCCAGCATTTTCCTACAGAAATATCATGACAGCAAAACTACAAAAATAAATCTACAATAATACTAAAAATGCTGAAGACATACTACAAAAACTGCTATGGAAAAAATACAAACATACTACTGTAGAAATACTACAAAATATTTTAAAATAGAAGTACAGTAATATAGTAATAACAATACTACAAAAATCTGGCTGCAGAAATATAACAAAAATACAACTAAATTAACACTACAAAATACTACGGATATACTAAAAAGATTATACTATGGAAATACCACAAAAATACAACTGCAAAAATACTACGGAAAATACTAAAAAAATAAAATTACAGCAATACTAGAGAATCACTGCAACATTATGACTACGGAAATACTACAAAAATACAACTACAGTGTTACAACGGGTATATTACAAAAAAGACTTTCGAAACAATACAAAAAAATAATGCAGAAATACTGCAGACATACTGCAGAAATAATACGATGCTGTGCTAGGAATCAAATGGACCGAACCATTTCAAAGCAGTAGAGAATTTCCAACGCTACGTTGTTCATTTTTTTGTTATTTTTTTTAATCTATATTCTTTTCATCCTATATAAGCCTATCCTGATGTTTATTAAGGAAACAAGTTTTTAAAATGCTATAATTTTGGGGGGTGCTTGGGCCCTTAAACACAAGAGTCTCAAAGGGCTGCACAAACCACAGATTATTGCAAACCACAGACTATTATTACACCATCCCCTGATCTACAACCTACACGAGGGCAAGGAAAAACTCAAAAACCTCAACATGAGGGAAATGAAGAAACCTTGAGAAGGGACCGCACATGAGATAATCACCCTTCCAGGATGACCAGGCTGCAATGGATGTTGTTAAATAATACGCAGATATTGTCAACATAAAATATAGGTTATTCATATGCTATAGAATAGAAATGTGTTTTAGGCCTAGATTTAAACAGTTCCACTAGGGTTGCAGATCGAATCTCAGGGGGAAGAGCATTCCACAGCCCCGGGGCCCGAATGGAGAACGCTCTCGAACCTGTAGATCTCTTCTTGGCTCTTGGGATCACTTGTAGACAGGCATTTTCAGAGCGAAGGTTCTGGACTGATTTTTCGCAACACCAATGTGAAGTTTTGTATATGGAAATGTCAATGCGTTTTTGCAAATAAAGCATTTTTTAAACTCTCAATGTTATACTGCGTCGTTTGTCTTTTTCGAGAAAATGTAGATAGAAAGTATTACAAAAAACACTTTGCTCCTGATATCGCACAATCCATACTGTGCTGAGGCTACACTTTACAATGGTTCATTCATTCCGGGCAACATCCATAAATCAAGACATAATGTAAGGATGTAAAAACAATATTTGATCATTATGAAAATCATTTGTACATAAAAAAAAAATGTTTACTTTTTTTGTCTTGAAAAGCGTCCCTGCAAATCCCGCGCAGGCGCAGTAGCATGTAAACACAAGCGCGTCGGCTGGCGACTGTGAACAAATTGTATTAGCTATTCAATTAAACACGAAAACCTTCTCGTTAATATAAGTTCCTCAGAAGCGATCAGATTGAAACGCCGCGACAAAAGACCTTCCATGTTTGTTTTTAAAGTATCAACTTTAGGCTTTTGAGTTTTTGCCGAAGGCTAACGCTTTTAGCTTGTACGTGACAAACGAGAAAGACGGATTGCTTATTTTGTGACAGACCATTTAGCCATATCGTGATGTAAATTGTTGGCCTACTTTGCTGTATGTGTTTGTGGGCTACTGTATTCTCTGTTGTGGCGATGGCTAATTTCATCACTTAAGACCCAAGCAGACGTCTACGTGGGTAAGCTTTCGATTAGCTGCCAAATGCAAGCTAATTGCTTGCGAGGTGGTGAGACATCGGAGATTCGCGAATAAATTCCTCGTCATCGATGCGTTTTTCGTCAACACATGTTGACTGAAAGCAGGTGAGTGTTTCGATTTGAAACTCGATTAATGGAAATGATTTAAACTCGTCTGCGGTAGCAAGTACGACCAAGTGCGAGAAAACGTGAATGTGTTTTGTTGATAAGGGAGAACGTGAATAGTAATTTCTGCACAGAAACATCCACTCTTTCAAACTTATGCTCAATAACTGGGAACGGGGATCTTTGTAGCTATCGTGTAAAATCTGCCTTTTTAATTTCACTCATTGGGATTGTAAAGCATTTGAATGTACGTTAGATTAATCAATGTAGTCATGATTGTATTATTTGTGTATGCCCTATGTTTATAAAGGAAAAGGCAGCACAGTGGAGGTGATGAGAATGGGCACATGGTACCGCAAGCCAAAAGGCAGAACCAAGCTCACCCCCTGTCCCCTGAGCCAGGAAGGGATGCCTGCGACTACGAGGTAATTAGTATAGTACAGTAATATATATATATATATATATATATATTAGTATAATCTGATAAGAGTAGGGGGACATACAAATAAAATATGCTGTATAGGTAGTAAAGTAAAAAAAAAAAAAATTGTGCCCGGCCCATGGGTATTAAAGCCCAATTCAGCTCGAGCCTGACAAATCCATGTTGGATTTGCGTTGCATATAATGTTTTGCAACATTGGTCAGTGATTTTTTTCCCCGATTAAAGGAGCATTGCACACATAGTTATATCCTGTAAAACACGTATAAGTAGTGAATGGTATACAGATGCTCCCCTACTTAGGACCATTCGACTTGCGTAAAACGGTAGGTAGGAACAATTTTTTCAGGATGTCGAAAAATATCCGGACATTGCTCTTAGCTAGATTTTGTATGGTGTGCACCATTTTCCGAGTACAGGACAGTAGTGCTTCTTTCCGCTGCTACCGGCGTGTGGCGCTGTGGAAGGTCACCCAGCATCCACCCGGGAAAAAAAAAATCCACTTCCTCTTCCTACTTCGTGTCTATACATTGTATACTGTCTATACTATCTCCAGCGGACTAAGAACTTTGAAATTTTTATTGTTTGATATCTCGTGCATCAATTCAATATGGTTGGTGTAAAGTGTAAAGAAGAGGCTAGCCGTCTCTTTTGAAATGAAAGTGGAATAAGAAAGCTTGATGCGGTTGAGAAAATAGTCAGAACACTTTTTACCACGAAGGAGGTCCTCTTGAAGCTTATCTTCCAAAAGTAAGTTATACTTAACTTTATTCATCCATATTGAGCAATTTTTTTCATGAAATGTTTATTTTTTAGTACAAAACAATACAGGTTACTTATCCAAGCCTTAAACATACTTATATATACCTTAAACATACATTCCATACAAAATATAGCTCTGAAGCAACTTACGAACAAATTCAACCTACGAAAGTAGGGCAACGTCTACCTGGTTCTATCTTGTCCACCATGTTTTGCGTTATGTAAGGCGCATTGGGTTATAAGGCTACATTTGAAATTCTGGCCAATATGGGATTTTTAAGTACGCCTTATAGTCCCAAAAATACATTGATGATGTTTGAATTACAACTATAGTGTAAATGCCATATGGTAACCGAGGACTATATTCATTTTGCATGTGTTGGTTATCAATAGCTTAATAGCCACTTCCCTGTGAGATGGATTGTCCGTTTTATTCGCCCACTGCCTGTGAATCTATCAGTAGTTGGGACACCTTTAAATACTCGATTGATAAAATGGTCTTTATTGTTCCAGTGGTCCAACAGCTCCAGCAGCCTCAGCAGTCTGGAGCACGTGACCGCCAGCTCCAGCGGCAGCCGATGCTCGGCGGGCCCCTGCAGCCCGCTCGGTACTGGCGAGCCTTGTGATGCGCCCGCCTCCTACCTGCACATCAACCGCATCTTGAAAGAGGCGCACTTCCAGAGTCTGCACAGTCACTGTCAAGCGAAAGAAACGCATCTGTGACCTAGCGCTACTTCCTGGTCAGGTATCAGGAATAGGAAAAATATCAGCAATAATTTAAGGACTAAGACCAAACTAATGCTAAATTTGGACGGGAGCTGCCAAACGATACAAGTTTAGGACCGGTCGCTTTGACTCGTGTAGGATTTTGGGGTGGTTTTGAAGTCTCAGGGAGGTTGAGCACTTGAACTTTTTTGTCCTTACCCTCTCGTCATTAGGTGCAAAACATTTGACTCAAGATTGCATAAGATGAAAAGTCCCAAATTATTGTGTTTTTCCTCTTAAGATACTCGGTGCAACCTCAATTTTTCTGCGATTGCCCATTCAGGTGTGCACACTGTTCATGTTCATAGCCGCTAGAAAACTCAACATTTCTTCCATACTTGGGTATTGTCTTATTTTTCTTTGACTTAGTTGTTATGAATTAAACATGAGTTTTTACACTGTTTTTGAAATTCATTTCAAATAAAAAATGTTGTTTTTGTTTGGTATTTTAGTCATTTGTGAATTTAACACTCATAACATCATAACATGTAAATCTAAAGTCCATGTATATGTATGAAAATATATATATATATTTTTTTTAACAGTACCAGATACTAATGTTAGAGAAAGGTCAAAGGAATGTTTAAAAATCAGTATAACAATTCGCTTTTCTTTTTCTCACCTCAAACTAACCACTTTAAGTGACGAAGGTTGTTGAATACATTCGGCTATGATTAAAATAATGTATTTCCGACGTAAACTGAACACAAAACTAACCTACAATGTATAATTGAATGTCCTTCAAAGTCCAATTCATCATCAGATACACCAATGAGTTGTTTCACTCTTGTGCTTTTTTGCGTTTATATCATTCAAGACTGCTTTTTATTTTTGTTCCATTCCTTGACTTGATACCATGATTAGAAAAAGCGTGATGAAGACATAAACCTCATGCCTTTTGCGTCTTGTCTATATCCGTAATGGTCTAGTGCAGGGGTCGGGAACCTCTTTGACTCAAAAAACATAATGGCTGTATATACAAATATGTTTGTATACTGTATATATAATCTACTTAAATTTTGAGCGAGCGAGAGAGAGAGACATCCCAAATATTTTAAGGCAAATTTCAGAAAAAAAACGACAACCCACTCTTCGGTTAAAATCTAATTTTCAGCTCATTTTGTTTCACTATGTGACGTTATATGATTTGATAAAATTTATGAAATAAGAATAACGCCTGGGCCTGTGTGCCATATAAACAAATAAATCACCTTAAACTTGTCTCCTCCCACAGTTAAGATCACTGAGGCTACTTTTGACCAAATTTATTTCATTAATAATGGTTTCAAATTAAGATGCAAGCAGAGTTATTTTGTAAAAATGTCACAAAATACTGCAAACGATACTGCTGTATTTAGCTACGGTGCAGACTGTGCCGGGCAGAGAGAAGTGTGCTGTGTGCCGCTCACCCAATCGAATTGCAATGTGTGCTAGGCTAATGTTTCTGGGTGTTTACTTTTTATTCTCTGGGTTTTCATCATTAAGTGTCTCAACAGTGAACCTAAATTGTTTAATAAGCTTCAATATAAAGGATCCCTTAGCAACGTACAGCCGAAATGAGGTCTGTTTGTGTATGACAGCCTGAATGTAGTGGGGAGTATGCTCTTTATATACTGTTTTATTAGTGCTATGCTGGTTATGTGTGCACAAGACTCGACTCGACTTATCAGAATTGAAACACTATAGAAGAAATTTGTGCGAGAATGATTTTATTTCCGAGCCATATCTGGCTCGGAAGCCATAAGATACCGACAACTGCTCTAGTGGATATGATACGACGCTCTCACTGCCATGATTCTGGTATGTATCTCGTTGCATCCAATCGTTGGCAATTGTGATCAGCAATATACAGTATGTCACAAAAGTGAGTATACCCCTCAGATTTCTGCATATATTTCATTATGTTTAATAGAACATCACTGAATAAACATCGCTTTGACACAACTAAAATAGGTCATGGCTTACTGGAAAGATATCCTCTGGTCTGATGAGACAAAGATGAATTCATTTGGCTTGGTTGATCCGAAATGTATGGCGCTAACAAGTTGAATACAAACATGTTTGTCATGCCTATTGTCAAGCATGGTGTTGGGAATGTCATAGTTTTGTTTGCATTAGTGCAACAGGAATGGGGGAGTTGTATTTCATTAATGAAAACAAACTTAAACATGTACTGTAGAATACTGGAGCAGAGAACGATCCCGTTCCTCCAGAAACTGGGTCACAGGGCAATGTTCCAGCCTGACAATGACCCCAAATACACTTTAAAGATGACCAAGGCTTTATTTAAGGGGCTGGGGGTAAAGGGGATGGACTGGCCAAGCATGTCTCCGAACCTAAATCCAATAGTTGGGCATCTTCAAGTGGAAGGTGAAGAAGTACAAGATCTTGAATATCCCCCAGATTAGTCATGGAGGAATGGAAGAGCATTCCAGGGGCAATTTGTGAGGTGCTGGTGAAATCCATCGCCATGAGGATTAAAACGGATCTGCAAAATCATGGCCACACAAAATATTGAACTTTAGAAACTTTTAAGGTGTCCTCACTTTTGTTACCAGGGGTTTTGTTACTAATGACTAAATTTTGAGTTTTCTGTGGGGAAAAATAAATTCACTTTGCTATTTAAGCATTGACTACCTTTCGTTGTGTTAAAGTGATGTTTGTTCAATTAATCATGAAATTAATGCAGATATGTGAGGGGTGTATTCACTTTTGAAACATACTGTATTTTGACTGATCAATAAACACATATGATACATATATGAAAAGTTGGCCCCTTTCTTGATTTCTGTGTTTTTTCCATGTTTGTCACTCGCAAGGTTGCATATCATCAAACTGATTTTAATATCACAACAGACAAGGAAATACAAAATGCACATTTGTTTTTATAAAAAAAATAAAATTATATTTGTAGCACATAAAGCTATACTTAACAGTATCTCTTTATTTGAGAGTAATTAAAACGTATCCCCGTATGAGAGTATTTAGGATGGGTTTTTGAAACGGCATGCAGCTTTTTTCCGCTCCCTAGTGTCTCCCTGGCGCCTTTCCAAAAATGTTTGATAAGGGAAAACCATCTAGTTTCTGTAGGACAAACATGATACAAACATTTTTAACTTTTTCCAATTATATAAATACAGTCTCTCTCTCGATAGAGAGATAGACAGTATGTGTTGCCTTTCTTATAAAAGTGTATATAAAGGTTTGAATTTTTGGAGCTCCATATTTTTTGGGGGGGAAAGTATATCCAAAAGAGCTCTTTCCCTAATTATGTGGCACCTCATTTGATCGAAGATGACTATGATGACTCACCTCTCGCCTGTTTTTTAAATTGGGACATTTTCAGCCATGTAAACTAATCTTGTCCAAAGTAATCTAATGCTTTTTGAGACTGCAAAGACTAAATAGATTTTTCTTTCAGTCTAGTTGTTCTTTTTTTATTTAATGCCATTAAAATGCTTGTTTTTAGGTTTATGCAAGTACTAAGTATAAAAATAATTGTTACTTATACTGACTTAACGCAATTTCTGTTCAACTGTTCTTTACCAAACAAGGCATTCATCACAAAATAATAAGGCCCATATGAACGCCTGACCTGACTGTGGTGTTAATGATGATGCTGTTTCTCCTACAGTAACAGCGTCATGAATCAGAAAGGTCTCACGCTGAATTATCATATAGGTTCATTCGTCATCAACAATTCAATATCAATCATGGGCGAGGCAACCAACGGGGGACTAGCCATGGCGCTGGGGGTAACCATGGTGACCTTAGCCTCACTAATACGAGTGATCTGTTACATGAATGAGACGAGGGCGTGTGGTGGGCCAATTAAAGAGGTCTTGAGGCTGCTGCTGCCTTTTGAACAGGTCTGGGCTTTTTAATTAGGGTCTCAATGCATGACCAGTTATGTATCAAGAGCAACAACACGAGGATTAAGAAAGAAAAGGGATGGTCACGTGAATAAATAATAGGACATGGACACAATATTTACATTTTTTAATCAGTAAGACTGCGAGTAATGTGGTCATGATGTAATACTCACAGACCTGTCTACATGCATCCGTTAATTTTCCTAATCCGCTTTTCCTCACTAGGGTCTCAGGGGTTGCTGAAGCCCATCCCAGTTGACAGTGGGCAGGGGACACCCTAAACTGACAGCCAATCACAGGGCACACATAGACATATAAGCATTCACACACATACTATACTTCGAGTCACCAATCAACCTTCCATGCATGTTTATGGAATGTGGGAGGTGTCTGAAGAAAACCCAAGAAAGTATGGGAAGAACATGCAAACTCGGCAAAGGGTGGCCGGTCTCTGGTATCAATCCAGCACCTCAGAACTGGGAGGCGGACAAGCCAATCACTTCTCCATGCTGCTGCTCAACTTGTGTATGAGAAAATGCGCACCCCCTAAAAGTGTTTTCATATAAAAATGCATAGGATTAAACCCACAGTAGGGGCTAGGATGGCCCAAAAATACAGTGCCATGAAAAAGTATTTGCCCCCTTCCTAAATTCACTCTCTTTTGCATATTTGTTACTTACTTCCATTTATTCCGGCACACAAAAAAACTATTCGTCCCTATATAAAAAAAAGAATTACCAGCCCTTGTTGAATCACAAAATAACTGTAACTAACCGCAGTTTTTGGAAATCTGAGTTTATTTCCACCGGCCACACCCAAAACTGATTTCCACCACCTGTGTTGAATCAAGAAATCACTTCAATTGAATCTGTTGGACAAATTAAGTAGGCTCAGTCGGATGCGGAAATTATAATTCATGCGTTTGTTACCTCCCGTCTCGATTACTGTAATGCACTACTCTCTGGTCTCCCGAAGTCTAGAATCAAGTCTCTTCAGCTGGTACAAAATGCCGCAGCGAAGCTTTTAACTAGGACAAAAAAGTCCGATCACATCACACCGATTTTGGCTAACCTGTATTGGCTCCCAGTTAGCCTTAGATGTGATTTCAAGGTTCTCTTAGTATTATACAAAATCATACATGGACTTGCTCCCTCTTATCTTTCAGATCTGATTTCCCCCTATGTCCCGGTCCGAAGCCTACGTTCTGAGAGTGCCGGTCTTCTGGTGATCCCAAGAGCAAAGAAGTGTTCTGCTGGTTCGAGAGCGTTCTCCATCCGGGCACCGGTGCTGTGGAATGCTCTTCCCCCTGAGATCCGATCTGCAACCTCAGTGGAAATGTTTAAATCTAAGCTTAAAATTCACTTCTACTCTATAGCATAGGAATAACCTACTCTTCTCGTCGGCTCCAGAGCAGGGGAATGTATAATAATATTCTGAAAAATAGTCTGTGTAATATAGTGTAATAATTTGTGAAGCCCTTTGAGACTCTTCGTGATTTAGGGCTATACAAATAAAAATGACTTGACTTGACTACAAAATTTCAAGAACACACTTGACATTCCACGATCCAAAGAAATTCCTGAAAAAATAAAAAAAGTGATTGCAATCTATCAGTCTGCAAAAGGTCACAAATTAATTTCAAAGTCTTTAGGGCTCCAGTGAACCACTGTCATAGCCATTATTCACAAATGGAGAAAGTTGAACAGGGTAAAATCTTCCCTGGAGTGGTCGACCAACTATGATTACTCCATGAGTGCAACGACAGCTCATCCAGGAGGTTACAAAAGTACCCTGAAAAACATCCAAGGAACTGCAGGCCTCCCTGGCCTCGGTTAAGGGCTCTGCTATAAGAAACACGGTGGGCTAAAATCACTTTAAAGGAAACCATAATAGCAATTTTCCATCATTCACTCAAAAATGATTGAAAAAAAAAGTTCAAGGAGAAGTAACGTACAGTAAAAATAAATACACAACAATTTCTGGTGTATAATACACTAACGAATCAAGAACATATCGGAGCAAAAATTCCTTCTCTTATATAGGCCAAATACATGATTTCACTATTATAATTGAAAGGGAAAAAAAGGGCTAACTCTTGACAATAACTCCCCAAAGAAGGGGGGAAACAGGAGCTTTATGCTGTTTTATGAAAATGAACATTAAAAAAAACACCGGAGAAAAACTAAAGATATAGTATTTTTAGAGTTGTCTACTATGGATGTACTTGACAATCTACATTTGGGATCTAGAAGTTGTACTACTTTTTGTAGTCTATTTTTGGGGATGCACTATCTGATTAAAATAGTGCCGTGTACCAAATGTAAAAATGCGTATTGTACACAACTCAGATACATGCAATTGAACCAAAACTATTAAGGAAATGTACGTCTGAAGAGGGACACAACAGGACAAACAGTGCATGAGAAACCCAGCAGAGGGCAGCAGCCTCTGACAACTAGAAACCAATTCCGTGAAATCAGTCTGCGGGTTTTAGAAGAGATTTACTTCTATAATCTGACTTCCTGCAAACGCACGCACATGCTGTGTATCGCTTTCTATTCAGCACAGATTTAAGAAGTTGGTCAGTGATGAATGGCTCAAATCGCTTTGAGTGTAGAAGCAATGATCTGTCCTTGTGCTGAGGTCTATGTATGCGCATACATTGTCACATTTTTACTGCTGCCTGCAGGAAAAAATGCAAACAAACACAATTGGTATTTCTTAATGTTTTCTGTCCTTGCGGCTCCGTTACTCATCTCTTCTTAAAAGGGAGAATGTCCACGTGAAACCAGAATAGTATATCTAGCTTGTCACTTTAAACTCTATCCGCGATCACGCCGAAGCTCTGCAAAGCGTCGCTTTCCCCTTCAAGGTTCCTCACAGATACGTTTTTTGATGGTGGTCATTTGAACTGAAATCCAGAGAAACCTTTCTACTTCCACATTGGTTATTGTTGGTTCACATTTGGATCGCTTGTATTTTAATAATCGCTGAGACTTGGCTCAATCAGAGGATACTTGATGCTAGCTTGCAGCCAGTGTTCCCTCTAAACTGCGCGCGTGCGCTATTGCGCACTGCTCGCACATTCTCTGCGCACAAGAAAATCTAGCCGGCGCACAAAAAGGAGGGCTCAAAATTACTAATTAAGAAGCGACTTAAGTCAAAGTTACAGTGCATGAAAGTAAAAATACAAGGGTTCCCCTGACGTTGTGTCCTAAATGCGGTATTTTGAAGTCGAGTCAGAGTAGAACGAAGTTGAGTAAAGTTAGTAGAATTGGTCGAGAACCGGCTTCTTCAGCTCGGCTCACTAAAAGGAACCGGCTCTTTCGGGTCCTAAACGGCTCTTCAGGTTGTTTTTGCTTCTTTAATCCCAACATGACCAAATATTATGTAAAGCTATGCACAAAATGACTTAAAAGAAGGGGGGAATAGAATAAAAAAGAAAAAAATACCAAAATGAAAAAGATGTGAAAAGTTGAGAAAAAAAGAAACAAAAGGAAGAGGAAAAAAAGAAAGAAAAATTTAGAAAAAAGCCAGAAAAAAAGAAAAGAGAGAAATGTAGGAAAAAAGTAAACAGAGAACAAAAACAAAAAGTAACAGCTCGGAAAAAATAAACACAATGAGATTTGTTTTAAAGGAATTTAAAGACAAGTAGAAAAAAACACGGAAAAAATAAGAAAAAGTTTGTGTTGCATTCAAATAATTTCCAATTATATCAAGTGAATCTTGTTGCCAACATTGAACTTTCACTAAAAAATGTGATTAAGTACAGTTCTGTATCTTACAACCGACTAAAAAAGCCCCAAAATGTTAATATTATTCGACAAAATGTATCAGGAAATAAAAAGAAATGGATATCTTGTGAAAGAATTGTAACGATGTTTGTAGGCCGTACAACCTTTGCTATAGTACATGAGTCAATTCATTCAAAAGAGAAAAATAATTTTACATTGCCGGAAACTCAGCAAAATGTAACGCGATGTCATGTTTTGGACATGTTTGATAATTAATTATCTTGCCACACTTGGGATTATGGTTGTTCATTGTATTTTTAAGCGTCACTCACAGACTTTGTGTGAAAGCTCAGACCCGTGGAAAATTACAGGGAACATTGCTTGCAGCTAGCTAGTCACTCTTTAAATGGTTTTCTTACACTGAAAGGAGAACCCCTCCAATTTCATTGCACTTTTGTATATGGAAGATAATGGCCATTCATTCAGCTACAATTATGTGGTCCTTGTTTTTATTTTATTTATTAGGTCATTACAGTTGTATCCTTTAACTCTGTAAGGGCGTCATCTCGAGGTACATTTGATCCCTGGTGGCCCTTGTGAAGGTGCGATGCTACTTCGCGGATTATCACATTTCGTAAGAGGTTCTGCCCCCCATTATCCGCGATAACTGAGGTAATAATGTATTACGGTCAGGTGTTCCTGCAGATCCTTGAAAAGTTTTAAAAGGTAATGATTTCATTGTTCTAAAATTAAGGCCTTAAATGGCAACAAAATGTCTAAAATCCAATTTTTAAAAGTCATAAACACATTAAAAAGATATACATTTGTTTGAACTAAAATAATTTAGTAACATTTATCAATTGTCTTTTTTAATCACCAATTTATATTCGTGGCAACTTTGCATGACTACATAACGTAACTTTCAAAACGGTGATGTGGTTTCCGTCGGGCCTTTCTGAGCAGGTGCTTGTCGAAGGCCTACCCACAATACACATGGCAACTTTGGACCCTGAGTTTGAAACATGGGAAAGTGTAAATCTAATGTGAAGTGGCTGTTCGACGGACGTTTTTCGCCATGGCTAAAAGCTGTGCCAGGTAATATGTATGAGGTACAATATGATATTTCAGGTTTTTTTGGTTGGTTTGTTTCAATAGTTTTTTTTTTTCGTCGACTTGGTTTGATTTCAAAAGGCATTTTGAATTCTTGAAATAAACTTGTCCTAAAATGTAGGAACCATGGGCAAACGGGATGGAAAGCAGAGGCAAGTTAAATCCTAGCTGCTCTTTGCCAAATTGGGCAGCTGTTGCGTGGCATGACTTGCCCCATGGTCTCAGCGTCCGAGAGTTTTATATGCCAAGCCAAACATTTGCTTTGCTTCAGCCCCGTCACCATTTTTTTGCCTCGCCTTCGCGCGAGAAGGCTAATGTACCACACAAAAATGGTATGATCCTCTGACTGTAGTAGCACTAGCCTTTTGCCTCCTGCGTAGAGGGAGGCGAAGACGGACCATGGGAGTTGTTGAGGGGGAAAAAATGAAGAAACAAGTCGATTTTGAAAGTTTGCGTTTTTCCCATTTATGTGGACTAACGTTGGCTATTCTGCAATGGACTTTAATAATAAGACATAACTTTATAAAATAATGAGTTTATTTGTTTAGCAAGCTTGTTAACAATTGTGTAGCTCCGTTGACTCCAGGGGTGGGTAGAGGAGCCAAAGATTGTACTCAAGTAAAAGTACTGTTACTTCAGAATAATACGACTCAAGTAGAAGTAAAAAGTAGCCTTCTAAGTTAACTTGAGTAGAAGTACATGGTAAAAAAACATATTACCAATGTACTGCTAAAATTTTATTTTGTATTTTTTCAATACCAGTATGACCATTTTTTTCCATAACTCCCACTTGAGTTGATGGTGAGTTAATTCAGGTGTGAAACTACATTCACTTAACAGTTAAAAGAAACCAGTTAACTGATTCAAAGCCAATTATGAAAATTGTTCTTTCCCATTTATTGTAAATAAATAAATTATGCCTTGAAAATATCGCTTTTTCATCCTTGATTATAATACAGTATGTTGGGTAGGCTACTAAAGTAGGCTTAACTATAAAGTATAATACTGAAAAACTACGGTAGGCTAAAAATGATAAATAGACATTCTTTTACTGATTCGGCCCACCTGAGAACAGAAACTGGATCCGCCCCAGAGCCAGAGTTTTTATGGCACCTGGGGGGCGATGACGGGAGGTTTTGCTGTAAGAAGGAACAGAAGTTTTGACTTGTCTTGACTACTGTTCATAACTTGACCTTAAAACTCAACTGCGTCATTAACATTGTCCTTTGTTATCTATTTAATCTCTAACTGTCTTTACTCCCGTGTATGTGTGCGACAAGTACATATCCTTCTTTGTGTCCGTCTCAAGTGCATCAGTGACCAATAACAAAATGTACCGTAAAATACAGCTTTTTTCCCAAGCTTTCGGCCCTGCGGCTCATGCAACGATGCGGTCGATTTATGCATTTTTCTAATGGGCGCCCGAGCAAGAAAGAAGTGTGACGCGTGGAATATATGTGTCCGAGGAAAACGCAAGTTTAATGTAACTTCTCGCTTTGCGCATGAACAGACCATCATCATGGTACGCATGTTGTTCGAAAAAGGGGAGGGCTAACTACCACATAGGGAATAATTTTACGACTCATGTTATTGAATCGAACTGATTAAAAGAAGCAACGTCCAATGAAGCAGAAATGTTAAAGGCGGATTCCCTATTTTATGTGTCAGGATTATCCTGTGTTTTGGAGTAAAAATTTAACACGGTTGGATTCTATGGATTATCTTTGATGTAAATGAAGCCATTTTCGTTGAAGGCGGCCAGGGGTCGTAATGGTGAGTTACGCCGGGTGTAGTTTTTGGGTATCTTGTTTCAGACTGATGTTTCTCCGATAAGTATATTTTGAATTGGTTGTCATATCTTGAATATCAAGAGTTTAAGCTTTCCAATGATATGTGGCATGACATGTTTCAGTGACTGGTGACATCGTATGGACACGTATTTGTTTATCAATAGTCCGGCGGCCCACCGGCGGGGTTAAGGTACCGTATATTATTAAAACACTTTCCGTGTACCGTCTTTTTTTGTAAATTTCTCATGTTTCAACATGGGTACATGCGGCTTATAGTCAGGTGCGGCTTATGTATGTACAAAACTGTTTTTTCCTTTAAAAATGTACTGGGTGCGGCTTATAGTCAGGTGCGGCTTATAGTCGGAATTTTACGGTGCCTACACTGTGGCGAGCACATTCAATGCACATTATACATCATTATCTAGAGCAGGGGTGTCAATGTTGAACGGATAGAAGGGCTTAATGAAAAACTAACCCACAATTAACAAGCTGATCAAACATTGAAACATTTTAAAGTGAGGCATATAGTCTAGTGAACCTGATGAAAGCTACTAAAAAACAAACAAATATATTCCAATGTGATTATTTAGATAAAGCACTATTTTTTTATGGCTCTGTCAGTAATTTTCAATTATGAATAGGCACAGAGGACAGATTTTCGTGATATAAAATTTCCCATTACTTGAACACAAAATGAAAGAAGCTGGTGTTATTCAGCATATATTTTACAATTCAGCAAAAGCGGGCTGAAATTACTTGGAAGAAAAAAATAATGGCAATTTTCTATCATTCACTAGCCAACACTAAAATAAAGTGTAAGGATAAGTAACATACAGTGAAAACAAATACACAACGATTCCTGGTGCATGATACAATAATGAATCAAGATCATCCCAGGGGCCAAAGAAAAAAACTCGGGATGCGGATATGTCACGCAGGGATTGGACTTGGACATACAGTATGTGATGGCGAGAATCAACAGCACCCAAATTACGAATACTCTCGTATGCAAGAGCAAAACAAAAACAAAAAACACAGTATTTTCGAATCTTATTTGAATGCATTGCGCATCATGTTTGAGCAACATTATATATTTCCCTGAAATCCTCAGTTAAATTGAATATGTACCACTAATTTTGTTCCTACTTAAGAAAATGAACACTAATACCAGTGGCGGACTGTACATTTTACACCCAGGCTTTTAGGAGTACTACGTCTAAATCAATATGGCTATAAAACCTTTAATGCAGCCAGAGCTGCGACACATAGACAAAACATCAATAATAACTCACTTATTTTATGCTACCAGGCCTTCAGAACTGAGTGTGAAGGCATCCGGGTATATCTATGACCCTGTCAACGAGTAATGGCTGAAATGTGGTTGATTAAATGCTTGAATATGAAAACACATATCTGGAAACAGCGAAATCAGGGGAGAAGCAAAGCTGACAGACAATTTAGAATCTTTAAGTATTCTTGAACGATATAATTAACATCACATGATTATGATATTTTTAGGCCAGCAGAGAAGGCCTTGCTTGCACTGCTCAATACAACAACACCACTGTTCAATACAACAACAGACTTAAAGACTTCTCTGCATTTTGAACTCATTCCACAGCATAGGGTTAAATTCCCCTAAATATCACTCACATTTGAAGCTCAAGTGGTTTTAAAAGTACTACTTGAGCTATGCAGTACTTCGAGTGTCCAAATCCAACTGGCTTCGTACTGAAACGTTGGAAAAGTGGGACATACGGTGAGGTTGAGAGGGTTGTTAAAATACTTATGAAGGAATGCTTCTTACGACTGGGGTAAAATCTGGAGGACCTTCTTCACTTGTGTACAAGTCTTTATACACAGCCCCCGAATTCTGCTTTGCGGGTGGGAAAGGCTGGCTAATCTCTGCCGAGTGTAGCCTAAAACACACACATCATAAACATAACACACGCTCACTCACTAAGAAAGGAAAAAATCAAAACACTACAGCCAACAACAGTGCCCTGCAAAAGGATAGATCCCACCAAGATTTTCGACATTTTTACATATATCAGACTTCTAAGTTAGTGATAAAAATATTATTATTATATTGGGCTAACAAATATTAAATTGAAAAATAGACCTTGCAAAAATATGTGCCCTCTTTGAGATAATACTTTGTACAACCCATCCACTAGTCTTTATGGGTATGTCTCTTTAAGTATTTCACATCTTGAAACAGAAATATTTAATTTTTCCTTACAAGACAGCACAAGCTCCTTGAGGTCTGATTGTAATTGTTAATGCACAGCATTTTTTAGATCTGTCCATAAATTCTCTATAGGATTGACATCTGGACTTTGGGTTGGCCATTCTAACGCCTTCATATTGTTAGGTTAAAACCATTCGTTCTAGATGTTGCTTTATGTTTGGGTCTTTGTCCTGTTGGAAGGTGAACCTGCGCCCCATTTCAGCACACTTGCTGACCCCTAAAGATTTTCTGCCAAATTTGGCTCCATTTACCTTCCCATCAACTCTGACGAACTACCCAGTCACTGCTGAAAAAACCCAACTCCAGAGCATGATTCTGCCACCACCATATTTGACAGTAGGGATGATGTTTTCAGGGTTATGTGCAATGTTACTCTTACGCCGAATGTAGCGCTCTGCATTCAGCCCGAAAAGTTAAATTTTGGTCTCATCTGACCAGAACACCTGGTTACATATGTTATTTGTGTCTTTCATGTGTCATCTTTCAAACGCCAAACGGGCCTTTCTTCTTGTCACTTTTCCATGAAGGGCGGACTTATGCAGAGTATGACTAATGGTTGTCTTCTGCACAGATCTTCCCACCTCAGGTGTGTATGCCTGCAGGCCATCCAATGTGAGCATGGGTCTCTTTGTTGCTTCCCTTATTAGTTTTCCAGGTCTTGGTAGGTTTGCAGTGGTTCTTTGCTCCCTCCATTTGATATTATTGCTTGCACAGTGCTACGGGAGGTGGGTAAATGTTGTGAAATCTTTTTGTATCCTATTCCTGCTTTGAACTTTTCCACAACTTTCTCCCAGACCTGCGTGGTGTATTCTTTGGTTATCAAAATGCTGTGGCGGAAAGACAGAGAGAACCACGGGCTCTCCAAGCCTCGTGGCTCTGGGGTGCCCATGCCCCACCCTTGGAATTATCGGTCAGCCATCTTAGTCCCGGCCTGTGTGACCCCCCCCCGAGAGGGGGCCTTCTAGCCAGGAGGAACGCTCGTAGAAGAGTGAGAGAAAGCTGTGAGCGCTTCTTCTTTTACAGTGATGACATCACTGTCACCAAAGGCGGGTCCTGTGACTGGTGAGTTCCTGTTGATGCTTTTCAAAATTAGGTTCTCTAATTAGTTGATTATAACTATTATGATAATTGAAATTGTTGATATAGGACTAATTTCATTATCGAGCAAGAAACATGAAACATATCCAAATCATGAATCTTTCAATTAAAACCCCAAAATGTTCATTTGTAAATCTTTTTTTTATACAACTGGAGAGTCCGGTCGCTTCTTGTGAATGAATTGTGAGTCTTTTGAGGTAGAGTTGGCTGAGTTGATGGTTAGAAAAGGTTAGGGTAGATGCCTTGGTGGCAGGGCAGTACCCTACAGCTGTCTGTTCTCTAGTGAGTCCTTTCAGAGACCTCTGAGCCTATCACAGAGCAGGTGCATTTAAATTGAGACTTAATGCACTCTGTTATTGATAGCCATTAAGTTTGACATTGGATCATTCAGAAGTCATCAGGGAACTTTTGGAGTCAGTTGGATGAGAGATAACAGACACAATATTTTCGCAACACCTACTTTTCAGTTTTTTGGTAGTACATATAATGTTAAATGTTGGTTCCTCTTTATGATTGTGTCACACCCGTTATTGATGCTTAGAAAATATATTTAGTTTTTTTAGCTTTAATTTGAAGCCTGGCATGTGTCAAAATGACAACAAGTTCTTGGAGGACAGTAAATTGGCTAGGCATGGTATTTTTTTTTTTCAAAAACAGTTCTGAGATAACCGTCAGGCTCGGTAGGCTTCAGTTAGTGTCTTCGCTTCCACTTTACCGGCACCAATCCCCCCTCTTCCCACTTTCCTCCTCCCATTTAATTTCACACAATGTGCTCCGGAGACAATGTACAGTAGACTGTTTTCATTGCGCAGCCGAGTCACATTCAAGGCCTCTATTGATCATCATAAATGTTCGCCCCCCGAAGCCCGAAAAGAAAGGCTGAGCACGGCCTTTTTGTCCCACACGTCGCAGAATTTTACGGCCGGAGTTGGCTCGTGCCCCTTAAAACGTGACTCATTTTTGGGCTGATGGAGCACAAGTGCACTTCTTCAGATGGGGTGCTCGCATATGACAAATCAGAGCACGTTTGAGAATGTTGGCTCTTGTGTGTGTCAGCGCTTACAAATGGATTGTTGTCTGCGATGATTGTGATCGATAAAGTCCTGCTCGTCACCTTTTTCACTTTGATCTCAAGTTATCTTCACACATGCTGCCAAATGGCCAAATTTAAGCCAGCAAAACCAAATTCTTAACTATGCATCAATCCCTCGGTTATTGCAGTTAATGGGGACAAGAGCCCCTCACGGAAAGTGAAAAGTAGTGTCGTACCTTCATAAAAGACCCCAAGACCTCGAGGTGACGTCTTTTCCCACTGAGAGTATAAGACACTAACAAAAGAAAAGCTAGATCTACAAATAAAACACAAAGCACATATTTGTAGTTGAACAAATGGTCTTCATTGTCATTTCATAAAAAGTAAAACACATTTTAGGGCTTTTGCTTCAGGTGTAAAAAAGCGTTTAGAGAGTAGCTGGCATGTGGCAGTGTCCAAAGAGTTGTAGCTCCAGGTCATCGGTTTCATGGGTAATGGATCAGGGGTGGCTTGTGAGAGTTGTTATGTAGCCTAGCCGCAGCAGTAGGCCGGACCTGCAGCGTTGCTTTTGCCCTCTTTACCGGTGCCTCCTCACTCTCTTCCCGAAACCCGATAATAATTCACGGAGCAACTAGTGGTGAACATAGTTCTTTGCTCCCTTCTGCCCTTTGTCAGGGTCCTATTTACCGTAAATTCCGGAGTATAGAGCGCACCTGATTATAAGCCGCACCCACCACATTTTAGGAGGAAAACCAAATTTTGTATTTATACAAGCCGCACTTGTATATAAGCCGCATGCGCCCACATTAATATATGTAACACAATCACAAAATTAGCCCAAACCCGGCTTTGAGTCTCGCAAATGTGGGGTTTGGGGTTTTTAAGGGTTATTGTTCTATCTTCGTTATTCATTATCCATTATCCGTTATCGGTCAGTTCATTATACGCTACAAAGCCTAGGAGCCGGGACACTTACTCTCAGCCAAAAGGCTAAGCTAAGGTCCTAGCCCTTAAGCCTTGTTGCGATCATTGCGAATGTACCGTTCCCGGAGGTACTGCAATACCGGGCCGATGCGTGGAGTGGACAGAGCAAGCTCTTATTCCATCTCCGGAATGCAAACATAGTTCATAATTCCAGAACCACAATATACATAACTGAATATAAAGTACACAGTCCAAAAACCACAGCCGGTAAAATGAACAGAAAATGATACCGGTACTTAATGTTTGAGGCAGACCTCCAGAGTCCGGGTACCCGTTGAAACTAATCCAAGGAAAAAAAGTCTATATTTCCAAAGGTAAGGGTGGGAAAAATATATATCCGCTATTGTCCGCCGCGATAACAGGTCTCACTCACCTTTACCCCACTTCCCATCAGCCCGCGTTTGCCCCGCCCCTCTTTTTTAATTCGCAAAACATATCAGAATACAGTAAGTGTCTCAAATAAATACAATACAAAAATATACAGGTGCAAATACATATTATACATCGGTTACACATATTTACAAAGAAAGACGGTACACTGAGAGAGTTTTCAAAGCTTCAAGTATAATACTAATATCTTTCATCCCAAACCGTGCCTGTGAAGGGTAGCAAAACACTACTAGCAACACGCTTGCAACACAATAAACGGGTCTGTTAAAAAAACATACCGTATTTATAGAAACCACGGTAAACCGCCTTCATCTTCCTCCTTATAATTGATGTCATCAAAGTCGTCTTCCCCAGCAAGGGGAAAGAGACTTTGTCACATAGACGTCGTCCCACGCTTCCTTAGTCAAAAACACGCTGGCAACACGCTCGCAAAGTGAAGTGTGAGTGCAACAGCTCTGTTTCCTTCTTTATCGGACTACCCTTATCTTGGACTATGCCTTTCTTATTGCAATTTACATGGTGAGGATATGCCTACGCTAATTTAATTTGTGCACAAGCTAAGAAGTTGCAGTCTTCCTCGGCGCATATATTTCACCGGTCTAAATCTTACCTTTTGTACTCGAGCGCCGCTGGTGGCTGTTCGAAAAATTACATAAATTGGCCTGTATAAGCCGCAGGGTTGAAGGTTTGGGAAAAAAGTTGCGGCTTATAGTCCGGAATTTACGGTAATTACACCAGCAAATCACAGTCACACACACAGGCAGCTACGCCCACCACATGATAGCATTTGCTGTGTGCTGTCTGCTGCATAACACACTGCACGATACATTGATATCAATGACAATAAAGATGATTAAATTCATTTCATTTTCCCGGAAGGAGTGAACCAGTGATAATCAAAGCGCAAAATAGTGAGGGATTACTGTGTCTAAAAATAATTTGAAAGAACAGTACTGGATTTCAAATTATGATTTATTTAAAAAAGATGTTCAAAAACATTATAATCTCAATGGCGTAAAGAAATGTTGGTTTTAAGAAAAATAATCCTGTACTTTTTTCTCTTTTTTGGAACGATAAGAGAAAAATACATGACTGATCATATTAAAGTGCGATATCTAGTCCTAGCATGTCAAAGATGTGTGACAACTGAGGCAAGCTTATTTGTATCCGTAGCTCCAACCTGAGTTTGTTTACGTTTGTGATGTTTGTGGTGAGTTGGTTCAGATGTGAAGCTGTATTTACTCGACTGTTAAAATTAACAAATTATTCACAAATTCTTGACATTGAATTTGAAGAGGCAGCACGGCAGCGCAGTGGTTAGAGCGTGTGCGACACAATTCTGGAGTCATGAGCTCGAACCTTCCTGTGTGGAGTTTGCATGTTCTCCCCGTGCTTGCATGGGTTGCCTCTGGGCACTCTGGTTTCCTCCCACATTCTAAAAACATGTGTTTCAGGTTAATTAGCTTGTCCAAATTGTCCCAAGGTGTGAATGAGCGAGTGAGTTGTCTGTCTCTATGTGCTCTGTGACTGGCTGGCAACCGGTTCAGGGTGTCCCTTGCCTACTGCCTGAAGATAGCTGAGATGGGCTCCAGCACCCCCGTGATCCTACTGAGGATATGCGTTGCAGATAATGGATGGATGGATGAATTTGAAGAAAAAAGGTTTTCCATTGTTTGTGAAAAAATCTGTTGTGCTTAGAGAAGAACCAATATCATCTGTTGTTATAATTGTTTGGGTTAAGCTACAAATGTTGGCTGAATGATAAAAACGAACTAAAACCAAAGCATTACCACCCCTCTAAGCTTCACAGAAAGCGTATAACTGCTTCCGGGACTTAATCTAGGTGATGCCATGACACATATCAACACCAGCCATATTAGTAGGCTACCACAGAATCTGTGACATCACTTTGTTGGAAGATACTTCCCCTCAACATGGCATTTTTTGATGAATTGAACTCATTCTCAAAACTCTCAACAGTTAGTTCTCACTGCGTAAGTCCCCCTAATATGAATGCCATCAACAGGAAATTGGGTTAGGTTGTTCTATTTTGGTTTCAAAACAATGAAAGACTCAAGGATTAAGTCTGGTCGATGCAGACTTTCTTGAACATTTTAAAAATGAGTCAAGCTAAAAATCAATGTATGTTAACCCGGCATTGGACAGTGGTAGAGACCACAAACCTGTTAGAGAGGAGCGAGGATCAGCGCGGCTCGCTGTCACCGAGGTGCAATTTGTTGCGTTTGGACTATAACTGTCAGGGAGAGATACTCTCCCACTTAAATAGCTGCCCATATCCCCGTAATATCCCGATTGAACCCATGGGCGGCCAGGGCCCATCAATAGCTGAGCTCATCTTAAATTAATAAAACATGGGCCCTCACCAAATCCAAGCTATTTGGAACCACCAGAAGAGAATGTTTAGTCGCCGCCAAAGAAATGAAGGAACAATAAAGTGTTGGTTATGTGCTGTGGAGAAGTGATGACTTATCATGGCTCCCTACATCCAAACCTTGCAAATGAGTACTAAAAGCATAATTAGAAACAGCTATTCAGTGGCGCTTGGTAGTAATTTTGTACGGACAGTCATGTAGCCAGGGCATGTATTACCAATAGTATTCCCTATGTCTTAAAGGAGATAAAGAGACCTCTCGCGACTTTAAGCTTTATTTATTGCTGGTTTACTGGCTTGCAGATCCATTGAATTTAATTGTGTATTTTAATTCACGTGTCCTATGTTTTTCAGGGAGTATGTGTTTTACATAGGAAATATAAAGTTTATTAGTGTAGTCCATAGTTTATTTGTTGTTCCACTGAAACGTTAACATTGTTAATTAACATTCTGTTGTATGTTTTTCAGAAATTCCGAGTTGCTTTACATTAAAGTTTAGTATTTGATTAGTATACAAAAGTTCAAAGTTTAAATGAGTTGAAAGTTTAAGGTAGAGTGAAAATATAAATGATAATTTATTACAATAATATATTTTAAACTTTGGTGCATTGCCACCACTCTAGCTGAAGTTTGCTTATGCCTGCAAGAAGGCCTTGGTGTCGCCAATTCCAAATCTCGTTGGCTAAACCAACAATTTCCTCATTACTTGTTATGTCACAAGAGGGCTTGCAGATCTGCTTATGAAGGCCTCCGGGCAGATTTCTGACATTTGCAACAATAATGGCTGAAATGTGATGTGTGGTTATATGTTTGATACGAAAGTATGCCTCCGGAAGCACTCTGGGGAGAAAGCAATGACAGTAAGGTGAAAGACAATCTGGAATTATCAAGTAAATATTCAAGGACAAAATATGATTACATCACATGGTTGAGATACTTTTTAGGCCAGCAGAGAAGGCCTTGCAGACTCTGACGAGCCACGACTGCACACCAAAGTTATTTGCCAGATCGTTTTGCAAATCTTTGTCAAGATGTTTATAGTTAGTTCACCACCATTTCATATGATTTCTGACGGGATGTTGTCAATTCCTGGGAATTTCAGTTCTTCAGTGAGTTAATTGAAGTCAAGGGGTTGATCCATGGATGTACATTGCGGGCTTTTATTGGCTGTCGTAGGGGAGGTGTAGGGTTTTTCAAACAATGCATATATTCTTACGCAATCTAGAGACGATAAAAGCAATGGTCATCATCATAAGACCTCCATCTTAATAACAGCAATTCCGTCAGGGCCCGAAAAAGCAGTGAGAGGTTATTAAAGACATCTATCAGGTCCAGAGTGCCGATGAGCACCCCTTTGCTGAACGTGAAAGTGAAATGATGGCAACCAAACCCTTCCATTTCTTTTTTGACTACACCAGCTCTTTGATAAAAACAGGTTTAATGTTCAGAGACTTTCAAAAGGAAAGTAAAAAGTCCCATTTCCCTCAGGGGGGAGAACTTATCTGGATCACGAGTTTACCTCAAAGATTTTAGTCCATTCATGTACAATAAATGCTCAAACAAAAAAGCAAAATTACTGGAAGGAGCCTGAGTGCTTTGACCTTTTGATGAGCTATCGGAAAATAATGGCAGGGCACATGAGGTGGAAGATGATGGAGTCACACAGTTGCAAATAGGGAGCCAAAAGAAGAAAGCATAGAAGTCACTCTTTTTCTGACCATATTGTATTTTCATTGTGAGATTTTTTTTTAAAGGGACACTGTGATGTTTGACCCCTAGATGTCACTGTACTGTATATTGAAGGGGTCTCAAACTCACTGCCCGGGGGTCAAGGTTAAAGGGACAGTGTTTATTGTTTTCCCCACTAGATGTCGCTGCATTCTGTTGTAAGAAGACAAACTACGAAGACTCAAAATGACAAAAACGCACCTTAATACTTTTAAAAAGAGGAGGAATAAGAAGACAAAAAGAAAATTAAAATAAATAACAAAGAAATAAGAAAAAGTAAAACTCGAGAAAAAAAGGAAAATAAACAAACTAAAGAGGTAAAAAAGAGAAAATTTCTAAAATGAGAAGGAAAAAGAGAAAATTTCATTTACTTTTGCTTAGCACTGTAATCTCATTTTTGTAATCGCTATATGTATATCATCTCCATCCGTTATCTGCACTGCTTATCCTCAGTAGGGTCACGGAGTAGCTGGAGCACATCCCAGCCATCTTCGGGCAGTGGGCAGGGGACACCCTGAACTGCTTGCCAGCCAGTCGCAGGGCACACAGATACAAAACAACTCATTCACACTTCGGGACAATTTGGACCGGTCAATTAACCTGTTATGCATGTTTTTGGAATGTGAGAGAAACTGGAGTGACCGGAGGAAACCCACGCAAGCACCCGGAGAACACGCATACTGTGCACAGGAAAGCTGGTAGCTGGATTTGAACCTATGACCTTAGACATGTGCCGCAGACGCATTAACCGCTCAGTTGCCGTAAACTTGCCGTGTAGATTGTGGTGGAGATATTCCCCAAAGGCTCGATTAAATATTACATTTACAGTATATGGAAAATAGAAATCAGTTGTGGTTCATATGAATCACAACAGCAAGAACAACTGAATTAGTGCAGAAAGAAAGCCACGGTGCTATTTTGCACTAATAGCATCAGGCGCAGAGGCCATGTGCGCCACACGTGTTTTTGCTAACGCTAACATTAGGATCAATCGCGTCGCTGTTATGAGCGTCTGGTGTGATGTAACAAAGCGTAATGTCAACTTTCATTACTGAAAGAGGAGATCACGCTCAAGTGTTGAAAGTCGCCGTGTTGATTAACATAAAATAAAAATGGGCCTTCACTCAGCGCTATTGTCGCCGGCCGTAAAAAGTGGAGCCGAAAGGACATTAAAGGGATTTACGGCCGGGGTATATTCGAGAGGAGTCTCGCTAACGCTCACAAAGTCTCCCTTTCGCTTTCTCGGACATGCTTCGGCGCTTTCCTCCCTGTTGCTTCAGAGTTCCTACCATTTCCCCAGTTTTATTTTCATTGGCTTTTAAAGATGCAGGCTCTACAGTTTGCCTTTCAGCGAACGCACGGCGCATGAGAACACGCACAAAGAAAGCCGAGAGGCGTTCAAAGGGGAGAAAAAAAATCTGCTTTTTCCTGCTCAATGGCGGTCCGTCGTCGCGCACGGCAGGCGTTAAAGCGTTTTTCGCTGTTGGCGCGCGCCATTGTTGTCGCGGGGAGGGGCATTAATCGATTGTCCGCTTCCCTTTGGTGAGCCGGCTTTATGAAGGTTGCTGAGATACAAAGCATTCTTCTAGCCTGCTAGAGCAGAGCACCGTTGTAGATCAGTGGCCTTCACCACTAGAGCTGGAAATTGCTCCCACGCGTTTCAATCCACCATTCAAACACTTTACGGCTTATACGTCTCATCAGCTTTTACAGGCCGGCGTCGCACAAAAGATCACTCTCCTAGTTTAAAAAATGAAAAATATTTCAATCAAATTTCTCATTTTAGTTATTGAATTATACGGCATGCACTATGATGTCAAGGTAATGGAAGAGTAAGTGCAGCTTTAAAAGGCTCTGTGGCGTGAACCTATTTGCAACTTTCAAGTAGACATTTATTGGAGTACAATACAAGCTATTTTTTGACGATTTCTATCAGTGTTTTTGAAAAGATTTTTCTTTTTTTTCATTCTTTCTTCCTGGGGTTTCAACTAGTTATTTACCTACCCAAAATAATCGTATGCAACCATCCCATGGGATTTGGCAACAAATTGAAGGATTTGATAATTAAAGGGACACTGTGTCACATTTGAACACTAGTTGCTGTTGTATTGTGTGATGCAGGGGTCTCCTAACACTTTTCAAGCTGGGAAATATTTTTGTTAACACAGTACATTGCAAAAGTAGTTGTCCCCCAAGAACATATTGGCATACCGACATATTTCAGGATTCAAATTCATGGATTAGAAAATACATGTTAGACACAGTCATGTAAAGAAACCAAATGTATTCAACATTTTTTGTCAAATTTTCCACTACTGTATCGGTCTTAATACTGCTGTTTGTTCTCCAGTGTCTCCTTTCACATTTCTCCAAGCTCATCACAGAGCAGGTACATTTAAACTGAGACACTCCAGATGCACTCTACTTGTCATTTTTAGTCATTTTAGTCAATCTTAGACCATCCAGAAGTCATCTTCTGGAGTCATTTGGCTGAGCTGAGAGAACAGGGAGCCAATATATCTGCAAGTTGCTGTCATGAACCGGAACAGGAGGACCCAGATGCGTAACGTTTCTCACACAAGCTTTATTTTACGGGAACGGTCATGCACATGAATAAAGTATCTATCTATCTATCTATCTATCTATCTATCTATCTATCTATCTATCTATCTATCTATCTATCTATCTATCTATCTATCTATCTATCTATCTATCTATCTATCTATCTATCTATCTATCTATCTATCTATCTATCTATCTATCTATCTATCTATCTATCTATCTATCTATCTATCTATCTATCTATCTATCTATCTATCTATCTATCTATCTATCTATCTATCTATCTATCTATCTATCTACCTACCTACCTACCTACCTACCTACCTACCTAAAAAAATCAGAAAACATCCAGAAAAAAGAAAAGAAAGAAACAAAGGAAAGAATAAATAGAGAACAAAAAGAACAAAAAGTAACAGCTAGGAAAAATAAACACGATGTGATTTTTTTAAAGGAATTTAAAAAAAAGAAAAAGAAACAGGGAAAAAGAAGAAAAGGTTTGTGTTGCATTCAAATACTGTAATTTCCATTTATACCAAGTTAATCCTGTTGCCAACATTGTACCTCCACTAAAAATGTGATTAAATACAGTTCTGTATCGTGAAACAGACTAGATAAGCCCCCAAAAATGTTAGTATTATGCGACAAAAGATACCAGGAAAAAAATTAATGGAAATCTTGTGAAAGAATTGTTGTAAAAACAAATGACGTTGTTAGGCCGTACAACCTTTGCAATAATACATTAGTCAAATCATTCAAAAGTGAATTTTTTTTTTTTTTGCATTGCCAGAAACTCAGCAAAATGTAACACGATGTCAAGTTTTGGACATGTTTGATAATGGATTAGTTGCCTAACTTGGGATTGCTGTTGCTCACTGTTGTTTCAAGCGTTGCTCACCGACTTTGTGTGAACGCTCAGACCCGTGGAAAATTACAGGGAACATTGGTTGGGACCACCTACTGTTGATGGTTGTAGTTATCACAAGATATTTTTAACTTATGGTAAAAACGCCTTCCTCAGTTTGAGGGGCCTGCTGGTCAGAAGAAGTAAAGCCAGCATAGTCTGTAAATATGGTTCCTGGGTAATAAAGCTTTACACGATTGTGGACGCTCCGGTGATCCTGTCATGGACTATTGCGGTCAGCATAACGAAAGGCAAAGTTAAACTACTCCCCCCAAAAATGCACACACGGTCATAAACGTAGCACATGCACTGAAGCAGATGGCAGCATATCCTTGTTGGCAACAGCTGGAGTTTAAAGCACATCTGTTCTCGTGGGACAGAGGGCGACAAAAAGTGAGCGCCTGACTGCTTTTTTAGTTTTGCCGCTGACCTTCTCTTGCATTTTTTTCCCTCTCAATCTGCAGTGGGAATGCAGCACCGGCGGGGGTGCTCTTCCACTGTCTGATTCACACACAATGACCTATCCAGCTCGCCCTGAGGCTCCAAACGTCCAGCCAAATAACGTCGTTTGCACTCGCCTGCACAAGGCTGGGCTCTTTGTGGCGACACCTCTCTCCCCGCCTTTATTTCCTTTGTTCTACAACCATATTAAATTACTTTTATTGACAAGGCAGTGGATGAATGAATTTAAGTATCATTTGTATTGAGACATTCTGCTTTCACTACTGCTTTTTGATTCCTGGCGAGTCCTGTTATTTACACAGGTGTACAGCAATCCCTTGCTACTTTGCACTTCAACTATCACTGCTTCCTGGCTCTATGGATTTTGAATTGAATTGCCTTTATTGTCATTGATATCAAGGGATTGGGCATTGTGTTCCTGGGGTTAGGGTTAGTGGTTAGGGTTAGGGTTAAGAATGCAGTCGAAGTATTTACTGGGCGGTACTCGTGATCAGGAATGGCAGGTAAGGTTTTGTTTCACTGGTTTAGGGTTACGGGTTAGGGTTAGGGAGGTTAATAGGTTAGGGCATAGTGATTATGGGGTTACAGTCTGGGTTATGGTTAGGGTTAAGGGGTTAGGGATAGGATTAGGGGTTTGGATTAGGGATGATTTTTACAGTCCAAGATTTTGTCGTGCGGTACTCCTGAACCGGAACCGCAGGTAAGGTTTTGTTACACTAGATTTGGCTTGGGGTTAGGGGTATATGGTTATGGTTAGGGGGTTAGGGATTAGGGTTAGGGTACGTCTAGGCATTTCGTGTTACACATACAGTTAGGATTTGGGTAAGGGTCAGGGTTCTGGTTCTGGTTTAGGGTTAGGGGTTAGGGGTTAGGGGTTAGGGGTTAGGGGTTAGGGGTCAGGGGTCAAGGATTAGGGTTAGTGTTGAGGGTTAAGATTCAAGGGTTAAGGGTTAGGGTAAGGGTCAGGGAGTTAGGGTTACTGTTAGGGTTATGGCTCTGGTTATGGCTACAGCCCTAGAGTTCATCTAGTGGTTCTTGTGATTCCGAAGGACAAACAAGGTTTTGTTACACTGAATCAACAAAAAGACTGAGACATGAGTGCTTGGGGCGTGGCCAGAAAGGCGACGGACAAGCTCAGAGTGAACGAGACAGTTTCTAAATAGTGATGAGGCCGAGTTGTGATAGGAAGGAAATAAGCACAAGTGACTGTAGCTGTGATCAGTAAAATTGAAACAGGAAGTGAGTGATCAAATAAGGAAGGTCAAGAGACATAGAGGGGAGTAAGCAAGTCAGATGGAGAGACCGAGAGGAAACCAAAGTACAGGAACGTGACAAAATAACATGTAGATATCTACATGTATATTCATTCATGAATGCTGATGAGAAAAATTGGATATGACTCCAGGCTCAGGCCCCTGTTCAAATATTCGAAGCAAATGTTTGCCCACCCCTGGGCTCAACAATGTAAATTGTTCCTGATGATCTTTTAGAGTGAAGGAGCGCGACTTCTCCTCGGTGTCTCGTCCATCACTTCCTGTCACCATACATCTCACTTGGGCCCTGTCCGTGTCGTCATCCATCTGCCTTCGGACGGCTCTAATAAGCTCATTAAACATCGTCAGGCGTTAATAAGAACCGCAACAGTAATCATCTACAGCATGAAGACGAGACCAATCATAGCCAATCACCGCTCTTTTGTTTTCGGCGCCCTCCAGCTCCACCACTGCAAATGCTTTGTTGTCACGTAAGAGGCACATCTGTTTTGCCTGATGTTGTGCGCTTTTTATTGCGTGTGAAATTGCTCATACTTTGAGAGCAGGCTTAAACGTTTCCGCATTTTACACGTGCTGGCTCTTTTCGTGGCAGCCAATCAAAGATATGGTGTCGGCATGGAAGTCTTAAAGTTTTACGTGCATGCTTCTCAGTAGCGGTGACTGATGTGGCATTTGTTAACTCCTAAGGTAGCCAAAACTCAACTTTATCAATTTGCTCAGTTTTCAATTATAAGGGGATTGTGGTGCATTTTTTTCCAGTTTATGTTTTAGAATACAATAGAATAGAATATACCTTTATTGTCATTGTTACAAAATGAGTTGAAATGAAATGAAATGAAATGAAATGATCTGCATTTATATAGCGCTTTTCAAGTCAAGACTTCCCAAAGCGCTTTACAGTGTGCTTCACATTTCCCAATAGCGGCCGTGCAGCCAAGTAAGACGCTAACCTGCTTATTGGGGGCATTAGGGGTTCAGTGTCTTACCCAGGGACACTTCGACATGTAACACGGAGGAGCTCGGATTCGAACTGCGATCTCTTGATCTCAAGACGAGCGCTCTACCTCCTGAGCCCTATTGTGACAACGAAATTGGGCGTGGCACTCCAGGTTCACATTTAACAGTGCGGATAAAAGAAAACAAAGAAGATAAAGGAACAAAGAAGATAAGGTTATAATTTACACAATATAAAGGAACAAAAAAGATAAGGTTATAATTTACACAATATTTACATGAGGAATGTGGGCATGTATGATGTTACATACAGTTTTGGGATCGTATTAGTGCAACATTATGCAAAAACAGTCAACATTGTGCAAAGTGAGCATAGGCATGAATACAATTTTACATCTGTATGAGGTAGTGTGTTTGCAAGAGTTTCAGTTTTTTGTGCGGTGTGTGTTAAGAGTGGTAATGGTGCTGGAGAAGAAACTGTCTCTGAGTGTTTGTTTTTGTTTTGTGTGATTTGTAGTGTCTGCCGGAAGGCAGCAGGTCAAAGAGGTGGTGGCCGGGGTAAGAAAAGTCCTTGATGATGTTTTCTGCTCTGCTGAGGTAGCGAGAGCAGGCAATGTCCTCCAGACTGGGTAGAGAGCAACCAACGATTCTCTGGGCTGTGTTGATGATCCTCTGAAGTGTTTTCCCTTCTGCTGCCGTGCACCCAGCATGCCACACCGTAATGCAGTATGTTAGAATGCTCTCCACTGTGGCTTTGTAAAAGGACACCAGCAGCTGCTGGTTCAGATGATTTTTCCTGAGCACTCTCAGGAAATGGATTGGCTGCTGGGCCTTCCCTGCCACCGCTCTGGTGTTTGCAGACCAGGAGAGATCATCGGAGATGTGCACACCCAGGAATTTTAAAGAGTGGACTGTGTACAATTTCAGACATTTTTTACATTGGGGTCACATTCTCAGTGATTTGGAAAATAATGCCACTATATAGGAATTTTTCACATTTTAAGACTCTCTGCTGTTCTTTTCTAACTGAATGTATGTTCTGGCAAGGGTTGGGCAACTATTTGGAGTAACGGGCTGCATTGAGTTAAAAAATTTGGCCAAGGGGTCGATCTCGGAGTCTTTTCCAATGTTCTCCTTTATGAATAAAAACACATGCAGACGTCTACAGGCGCCCGCTTTGAGACTGGGAGGTCGCTGGTTCGCGCCTCGGCCAAGTCATACCTAAGACTTATAACATTGGTAAAATGGCGGCGCCCTCTGTTGGCTGCGGCTGCATCGGCTCGCTACAACGGGTCAGGTGTATCGACATTTCGTTCTTACAAAGAATGCCAGCCTGCAGCTATTACAAAACTTAGCAGCACATGTGTTTAAAGGGGCCGGGTGGAGGGAACCAATTACACCAGTTTTTAAATTGCTGCATTGGTTCCCTGTGCGTTTCAGGACCGATTTTAAAGTGCTTTCGCTAGTTCTTATATGTCTAAATCAGGGGTGTCAAACAGGCGGCCAAGGGATTGAATCCGGCCCGCTGAGGGAAGCGCAAGAGAAATCAAGCTGCAGGTTGAAATATGTCCACTTGATGTTGCCAAAGCCAGATGCATCTCACAAAAGCTGTACTTGTATTTCTTTCTCTCTCTTTCTGTCTGTGTCTCTCTCTCTGTCTCTCTCTCCCTCTCTCTTCCTACCTTTTCTCTCACTCTCTGTCTCTCTCTCTCACTTTCACTATTTCTGTCTCTCTTTTTTTGTTTCTTTGTTCCTCTTTGTCTCTTTCTCTCTCTCACTGTATGTCGCTGGTTCGCGCCTCGGCCGAGTCATACCTAAGACTTATAACATTGGTAAAATGGCGGCGCCCTCTGTTGGCTGCGGCTGCATCGGCTCGCTACAACGGGTCAGGTGTATTGACATTTCGTTCTGTGTACATTGTTACAAAGAATGACAATACAAAGGACATTATTATTATTATTATTATTATGACAATACAAAGGAAATTATTATTATTATTACATGTTATATATCTTTATATTTGTCTTTAAATAGATTAATTTTATCAAGTTAGTTTGGAAACCCTCACAATTAAAGCAATTTAAAATATTTGGTCCCTGTTTACGCACTAAATTGGATATTTAGTTTCGTAGTCAAGTCAAGTCATGTTTATTTGTATAGCCCTTAATCACAAAGAGTCTCAAAGGGCTGCACAGACCACGTATTATTGCAAAACTCAGACTATTATTACAACATCCCTTGATCTAAAACCTACACTCAAAAACCTTAACATGAGGAAAATGAAGAAACCTTGAGAAGGGACCGCACATGAAAGAATCCCCCTTCCAGATGACCTTGTTGCAACGGATGTTGCAATAACAAATAATACACAGATATTGTCAACATGAAATCTAGGTAATTCATAAGCTATAGAATAGAAGTGTGTTTTAAGCCTAGATTTAAACAGTTCCACTGAGGTTGCAGATCAAATCTCAGGGGGCAGAGCATTCCACAACACTGGGGCCCGAATGGAGAACGCTCTCGAACCTTCGGATCTCTTCTTGGCTCTTGGGATCACTAGTAGAAGGCTCCGGACCGGAACATTGGGCGAAATAAATCTGAAAGATATGAGGGAGCAAGTCCATGCATGATATTGTATACTATCAACAGAACCTTAAAATCCCATCTTAGGCTAACAGGGAGCCAATGCAGGTTAGCTAAAATCGGGGTAATGTGATCAAACTTTCTTGTCTTAGTTAAAAGCCTCGCTCTTGATTTTGGACTTCGGGAGAATAGAGCATTACAGTAATCGAGACGGGAGGTAACAAACGCATGAATTATGCTCTCCCCATCCCACTGAGACAGCATAGGTCGAATTTTAACAATTTTGCGAAGATGGAAAAAAGCTGTTCCAGTAACATTCTTAACGTGTGTTTGAAAGGACAGATTGGGGTCAAATATGACACCTAAATTTTTGACTGAGTCACTCAGGGTCATATTACATTTGTCAATGTTCAGAACAGTTTTTAAGAACAAGTCATAACATTTAGATGGTCCAATAACTAACATTTCGGTCTTTTCAGAGTTAAGGCGCAAGAAGTTGAGTGACATCCATTCTTTTATCTCAGTGAGGCAGGCCTCCAAATTTCCACAGATTATTGTGGCAGATTCCTCCATCGGAAGATATAATTGAGTGTCATCTGCGTAGCAATGGATACTGATATTATATGCGAATAATATCACCTAATGGAAGCATGTAAATGCTGAAAAGAAGGCGGCCAAGTACTGAACCCTGCGGAACACCACAGGTAACACTAAAGGGATCAGATGTCATTTCACCAAATTCAACACAGTGCGTCCTGAGAGGTAGGTTCTGAACCATAAGAGGACGTTTCCTGAGGGACCTGAGTATTGCTGAGGTTTTATTTTTATGTATTTTTATAGTATTTCTGCAGTAGTATTTTTTTTTGTATTTCCAAAAGACCTTTCTTATAGTATTTCTGTAGTCTTTTTGTAGTATTTCCATCATAGTGTTTTTGTAGTATTACTCAATTTATTTATGTTGTAATATTACAGTAGGAATATGTTTGTATTGTAGTATTGCTGTACAAGTACTTTTGTAGTATCTATAGTATTTCTTTTCTTTTCAGAGTCGAAGCAAAATAATATATTAGCTACCTGTTTTTAAGCACTGAATTTTACATTCAGTTTTTTAGTAATTTGGCATTTTTTGAAAGAAAAATGTAGGAGTATTTTTGTACTTCAGTTTTACTGAAATAGTATTTTTGTATGAAAATTTCTATCGTATTTTTCATTTACAGAATGAAAGCAAATTAACACAATAGGTCCCCGTTTTTATGCACTAAATTTGATCTTTTTTTTCCCGTTTTTTAGTGAACTCATAGTATTTCTGTAGAAGTATTTTAATAAAAAGGGATAATGAGGAAAAGGTTGGCATTCATATTTTGTTTTTGTTTTATATTAGTAGTACTTTGTTTAATTTCATATACATTAAAATCATATTTGACTGTTTTTGTTTGGCAGGTCGGATGTAAAGGCCTGGTGGGCTGCATGTGGCCCGGGGGCGTGTAGTTTGCCCACCCCTGTTCTAATGAATGCCACAGTCACATCCCATCAATTCGGGCACATCGACCGATTTAATGGCCCAATCCCAGCCAGTGAAGTTTTTATTCTCAATCCCGCCCGTAATCTAACAGCCTTTGAACGTCTGCCACTTCCTTTTATCCCCCCTCCCACGCCCCCCTGCCCCCTCTCTATTTTAGCATACACATTTGGATCTGGGTGAACTCGTTTAGATCCAGCACAAATGAAAAGCACATGGTGTTCTTGTTTACTACCGAGCTGTGAAGAAGATGCCTGGTGCCAAGTCAAGTCATGTCAAGTCAAGTCATGTTTATTTGCAAGCCCTTAATCACAAAGAGTCTCAAAGGGCTGCACAGATCAAAGACTATTGCAAACTATTATTACAGACTATTATGACACCATCCCCTCATCTAAAACCTACATGAGGGCAAATGATACACATATTTTCAACATAAAGTATAGGTTATTCATATGCTATTGAATAGAAGTGTGTTTTAAGCTTAGATTTAAACATTTCCACTGAGGTTACAGATCGAATCTTGGGGAAGAGCATTCCACCGGGGGCCCAAATAGAGAACGCTCTCGAACCTGCGGATCTCTTCTTGGCTCTTGGGATCACTAGTAGACCAGAGTTTTCAGAGCGAAGGCTCTGGACCGGAACATAGGTGGAAATTAAATTTGAAAGATATGAGGGAGCAAGTCCATGCATGATTTTGTATACCACCAACAGAACCTTAAAATCACATCTTAAGCTAACAGGGAGCCAATGCAGGTTAGCTAAAATCGAGGTAATGTGATCAAACTTTCTTGTCTTAGTTAAAAGCCTCGCTGCAGCATTTTGTACCAGCTGAAGCTTGAGTAAAACAGAAAGGCAAGAGAACACCTTTTAGATACAGTACTACTATTTTTTGTTTTTCTTGGGTTTCATTTGCCTCCTCACACTTGAATGTGTTCTCAGCAGACAGGCTGTCCAGGAAGTTTCACCACTAGGAGTGCAACGATCGGAAACGTTAGGTAAATCAATAATCTGTTTTTTTTTTCTTTTAAGGAGGATACCACTTAATGTATAATAATCCCTTCACAGATACGGATGCTAAGTAACTTTACTTTTAACCATCGCAGCTGATTTTGGGTAGGGGGCGAGGTACACCCCAGACTTTCGCCATGGCACTCTCATACTCACTCCAAGCGACAATTTGCGTTCCCTAAACAACCTGCAATGCAAGTTTTAGCATTACCTGGATAATACGCATGGGTGGATCTATCTAACTACCAATACTATTGACACTGAGAAAGTACTTGATACAGATTGATACTGCTGTATTGGGATCGATTCTGTCTTCCGATTTTCACTGGCACTATAAAAACGTTGTTAGTGGATTGTGAGATGATATATACATTATAACTTCCAAACCAGATTCAATTGTGTTTACAATTTATTTGCACTTCTTTTTTTCTTCTCTCTTTTCCTGGCCTCATCCCCGATCAATCAGGGGTCGGCTCCCATACACATTTGTACGACTGTGCACAGTAAGTGGTTTCTACCCAACCGATATGTTCCAACACCTGACGTTTGGACTCATTAGGTGACAAAAACCCCCAATTCCAACCCCCTTATGCCAAGCGCCAAGCAGGGAGTCCATGGGTACCAATGTTATAAGTCTAAGGTCCGAGGCTCGGACCAGCGACCTCCCAGTCCCTGGGCAGGCGCCCTATCCCAAGGCCACTCTGCTGTTTACAATGTTTTATCAAGATTATTATTATCATCATTATTATTATATATTTTAATATATTATTTGCACTTGATTCTAAATATTGTGCAATGAAAGCTATTTTTATTGTCTTGTTAACACTGATATACAGCAATTGTTTTTTCATTACATTGTTGATTTTGGGGGTTTGACGAAAACAGTTGTTGTAGTGGAATTATTATTTTTTTAAAGTACTGTTTAAGTTTTTTGACATTGGATTTTTTTTTTATTTTCTGCACTTTCTGACTTTATTTTCAAAGATTAAGGAATGGAAGGTATTGTTGTCATTTTGACATATATTTTGTTACATTGCTAGTTTTTTGTTTACCTCTTGATTTTTATTCTGAAACAACTGTAAAAATGTATTTGTGTTTAGTTTTTATATAGTTGAACGTTGCATTGCAGTATTTACATTTTAGTGCCTAAAGGCTTTGTGCTAAGTGTATTGTAATTATAAAATAACTTGAGGGGAAAGGGGATTCAATTATTCCATGATCATGACATCTCAAAGAAAAAAGTACCAGTATTGGATCAGTATCGATCGATCCTATGCTGCATTTACTTGGATAGGTTCTATACCAAACTTCCCAGTATTGTCCACTCCTACTGTACAAACACCACTATTCTATACGAAAAATTCATCCTCAGAAAAAAACATTTTTTACTGCAGTTCACCTAGCAGTTGAGAACGACATGTGAACAGCTGCACAGCAAGGAGGCAGCACAATGTCCATTAAAGTGAGACAAAAAAATGTAGTAAAAACTGCATTCCAGATTTAAGGTTTGCAAACGATTCCCTTTTCCAGTGCTATTTTTTATGGAATGTCCATACGTTTTAAAGGATAAATTGCCTTGAGAAACAGTTAGACAGAGTGATGCACAACAAAATCGTAAACTCCCTGGCAGGATGCATTGTCATCATGCCCGACAGTGCATTTCATTACTTGTTGTTTTACAGAATTTGTCTTTCAGTCTTTGGTGGCACTATCACTTTGCTGTGGATGCTGTCGATAATTGAACAGCATAAAACGTTGAGTGAAATTAAAGCAATCCATCCAGTAGGTAGGATATGTCCTCTGAACTCTCGTCCCATGATGCCCCCTCCTTTGAGTTTCATCTTCTTATTACTGAAAGAATAAAAAAAAAAAGGTATTTTTTTCAGTTAGTATAATCAAAGTGTTGCGTTTAACCAAATAATATACCTATCTATCTATCTATCTATCTATCTATCTATCTATCTATCTATCTATCTATCTATCTATCTATCTATCTATCTATCTATCTATCTATCTATCTATCTATCTATCTATCTATCTATCTATCTATCTATCTATCTATCTATCTATCTATCTATCTATCTATCTATCTATCTATCTATCTATCTATCTATCTATCTATCTATCTATCTATCTATCTATCTATCTATCTATCTATCTATCTATCTATCTATCTATCTATCTATCTATCTATCTATCTATCTATCTATCTATCTATCTATCTATCTATCTATCTATCTATCTATCTCTCGCTCTCTTGCTCTCTCTCTACCCCTACCCTGGTCATATTCTTCGAGAGGGGTGACCGACAGCAAGACAAACACATACAAAAACAAAGACAATAAAAAAGGGAAAAGTAGCAAAAACACACACAAAATTTTTTGGACCCTGGCCAACCCAAATGCCCAAACACCCAAACAAGTTAAGCACCTCGGCACCCAAGTCGGTCATGCTTTCGTCCCTCCAGATGAAACGGGACACAAGAAAGCGGCCATGTCACTCGGGTCAGGGTGACACAACACACTCTTCTGTTCAACAGGAGGGCCTGACAGCTTTCACTGGTTTACCCCTGCCGCATGATGCAGGTGCCCTGCCCATCCCTTAGAACGCGTCCAAACATCCCACTATCCTTTTAAAACACCTCTCCACTCATTCCGATCACCAACAAGAGCTCTAGATTTAGACTTTTCTGTAGTGCACTCATAACCAGTGTTCCCTCTAAGCTGCGCGCGTGCGCAATTGCGCACTGCTCGCACATTCTCAGCGCACAAGAAAATCTAGTCAGCAGACAAAAATGAGGGCTCAAAATTACTAATTGAGAAGCGACTTAAGTCAAAGTTACAGTGCATAAAGGTAAAAATACACGGGTTCCCCTGACGTTGTGTCCTGAATGCGGTATTTTGAAGTCATTGTCGAACAAAGATGAAAAGTAAAGTTAGTAGAGTTTGTTGAGAACTGGCTTCTTCGGCTCGGCTCACTAAAAGGAAACCGGCTCTTTCTGGTCCTAAACGGCTCTTCAGGTTGTTTTTGCTTCTTTAATCCCAACATGACCAAATATTATGTAAAACTAAGCACAAAATGACTTAAAAGAAGGGGGGAATAGAACAAAAAAGAAAAAAATACCAAAATGAAAAAGTAGTGAAAAGCTGAGAAAAAAAGAAACAAAAGGAAGAGTAAAAAAGAAGGACAAATTTAGAAAAAAGCCAGAAGAAAAGAAAGAAATGTAGGAAAAAATTAAATGGAGAACAAAAAGAAAAAAGTAACAGCTCGGAAAAAATAAACACAGTGAAATTTTTTTTAAAGGAATTTTTCAAAAAGTAGAAAAAAACACGGAAAAAAGAAGAAAAAGTTTGTGTTTCATTCAAATAATTTCCAATCATATCAAGTGAATCTTGTTGCCAACATTGTTCTTCCACTAAAAAATGTGATTAAGTACAGTTCTGTATCTTACAACCGACTAAATAAGCCCCCAAAAATGTTAATATTATGCGACAAAATGTATCAGGAAATAAAAAGAAATGGATATCTTGTGAAAGACTTGTAAGAACAAACGACGTTTGTAGGCCGTACAACCTTTGCAATAGTACATGAGTCAATTCATTCAAAAGAGAAAAATAATTTTGCATTGCCGGAAACTCAGCAAAATGTAACTTGATGTCAAGTTTTGGACATGTTTGATAATTAATTATTTTGCCACACTCGGGATTATGGTTGCTCACTGTTGTTTCAAGCGTTGCTCACCGACTTTGTGTGAACGCTCAGACCCGTGGAAAATTACAGGGAACATTGCTCATAACACCATCCATCCACGTCCATCCTTCCTCTTGGTCTCCTTCCATTTACTGACCTGGTTTAGAGTGTCTCAATTAGATATCTGGTAAGTCTGGTTATTCTTGGTTTAAGACCCCGGTTTTATTTCTATTTTAATTTGAATGCCACTCACACATTGTAACTTTGGTTGCTAAAACTATTATTAGGGCCAACATTTACTTGTATGCGCACCGTTAGGATTTTCGAATCAACCTAAATCTGTATTTGAGTCAAAATTTAAAGTCACACAATAATACTCTTCAAATTTAAATGAAGATTCAAATAAACAAAAAGACTGTTTATCATATAAGCAAAGGAAACACAATTTCAATGTTCTCAAGTTTAGAGAATCCCAAATTCATGGGTATGTCCTACAAGTGTCCGCTGGTTTTCAAAGGTCAGCGATCCACAGTCAAGAACAAAGGAATAATCCAATTCCTACTGCGACCTTGATGTGGAACTCAATGATCAGTAAAGGTTCTTCCCTGGGCGAGACCACCACAATTGCACACATTTGAAAACACACTCAAGAAAATGTAGTTGTATAATAGAGAAAACACAAACTGATACCTGACCTTTCTGTCTTTCAGATGTAAAATCATTATTCAAATTGTCAAGCAATAAGCAATATGCTCTCCTATTTCTTGATTTATGCTGATAACAGCAAGGCTAATGAGCCGTTCCTGAGACATGGTGGACCATAGGTAATAGTTTATCCACTTCCATTTTAAAAGCTCCTCTCCACTTTAGCCACCGTGACTGGCAGAGTGAGAAAAATGTGCAACAGTTGGCCTGTATTTTCAAAGTTGTGAAATATGTGCTTTGTTTGGAAGACCGGAGCAGCTAACTATTTTTCAATGTATAGTAGTAATACAGAGAATCTTACTTCTACCCCAGTCAAAGGTGAAGTGTCCCCCACACCGCCCTGCCCTTCGCCTTTCCTTGTCTAATCTGTCATGATTGCCGAAGTGAAAACACCTGTGGCAATCGTTTGGTGCGCTGGAGCGCGCTCTCTGATTGGCTGACGTTCTCTTCTTAAGCGGTCAGTGTTCAGAGGAGGACATCAGACCGTACTTTTGTGTTCCTGTGTGTTTTGCCAGATTTCCCAGTACCAAAGACTACTCTCCTGTTTTGATTCCTGCCTTCGGTTCCGGCCTGTTTCTGCCCCGCGTTACTATCTACTCTCCTGCCCTGGCCATAGACCTGCCCGCTAAGACGTATTGATTCTGCCTACCTGTCACAGAACTGCCGTTCCGTCCAACGCTGCTAGCGACCGACAACCATCAGCTTCCAAAGCCAGCTCTGTCAGCTCAATCCAATAAAGATTCCTTTAAAACGAACACAATTGAGTCCGAGATTCCATTCTGGGTCGTGACACCGTGCTAGTTACAATAACAGAAAGCAGTCAATTCAAGTAACAATATAATCAACAGAGACATAAAACGTTATAAGGAGAGTTTTGATTTGAATGGCATAATCCGTTACCGTGAGCAATGTTTTGTTAGTGCATCAAAGCAATCTTTTAAAATAACACAAAGAAACAGAAACAAACCCACCAAAACTCTAGTCTAGTTCAGGTTTTTGTCATTTGTGAATCACCCCGTCACCGGGTGCAGTCAAAACGAACGACAGGGATTTGGTTTTCCAAGCAGTATCTTGCAAGTCATTGCTAAGAAAAAGTGATCCGGTCCTTTCAGCTACGCTGGCATGAGTCTTCTGTCCGGAGTGAGCAATGACAAAAGTGATTACGGCATTCGCTTTGATGTCTTTTATTTTTATTTTATTTTTGAGACAGGGTTTAATAAATTGTTGTTCATTCATTAAAACAATCCTTCCATTTAACTGTGATCTACCGCTCATCCGAGGTCGAGTTGTGGGGGCAGCAGCCTTAGCAGGGAAGCCCATTCCTCCCTATCCACAGCCACTACGTCCGGCTTGTCCGACGGGGTCCTGAGGCGTTCCAAGGCCAACCTATAGACGTTCTCTCTCCAGTGTGTCCAACGTCGTCCCTGAGGCCTCCCGCCATTGAGACAAATACCTCCTGAGGGAGTAGAGGTAAGAGCACCTAGAAGAAAATCCAGCCTGACCTGAACTGCCCCGCAGGTACACAACCCTAAACCCGCCTGAACCCAGTGTTCTCGTTTTCCCACGTCCCTGCGTCCTAGACGCATCATTTTTGCTGGGGACGCATTGGGTCAAATCAACGTGCGTCCCCGGGGCGCAACGTTTTTGAAACCAAATTGTCATTATTACCCGATTACTTTTTTTTTTTGACAAAGATTTACCGCACTTTCATCAGGCAGATCCGCCACAAACGAGATCTTGGCAAACGAGATCTTGTTGCTTCGAGATCTCGTTGCTTCAATATGACGTCATTGTTTTGGTGGTTGTAGAGTGAAAGAGAAGTATGCCTCCATAAAAACAGTTGGTATTAGGTGCAAATCAACAAAAAAATGGTAATTTCTTCAGTGTCGGTAATAAGTCGAAACATAACACAGAAAGTGGTAACAACGGCAATAATTCCGGCACAAAAACACAGCGGAGAAATTCAAAGGCAAGGAAAACACGTGTTTTGAAGCAAACGATTTGACGAAAGATAAACAAAAGAATACTCCTAGCAAGAAAAGGACTGCCGGAATGGACTCAATTATATTCCTGGTTACGCTATTAGGAGGATGATAATGGAGGCTACAGGTTCTGTGATGCGTGTACCCAGCGTGACAAAAAAACTGGATTGCATAAATCATTTTGCAATACGAACTTTCAGAAAAGCACATTGGATCGGCACAACAACAATGAAAACCTCAAATTGGCTATGGAAATATATATTTATTTATATATTTGCCGTCGGTTTACAATTTCAACCTCGATAACACAAAATTTTGGGGACCCATAGATCTCTGTTGGGACCCATAGATTTTTGAGCATGCGAGTTCCCCGGGACCCATCACTTTTCAGAGGTAAAATGAACACCGTGAACCCGACCATTTAACTTAATTTGAGGGACCCGACCTGAAGTAAAACCCAAAGCTTTGCATCCACGCCAAGTGTTCATCGACGCCGAAGTGTTTTGGGGTTGAAGTGCGGTTTATTTCTGGCTGAGTCTGTATTTGTTCCCATAACCGCTTTTCGTTGTTGGTTCCTGGTTAGCCTTGCTTCTTACTGTGTTGTGGCAGCCTTTTGTCAATTGGTTCAGGTTAGCCCCTGTTAGTCGGTGAGCCTGCCATGTCTATTGGTCTATTCCCTGTCAGGTTCCCGTTTGTATATGAACCATTTTTTGATGTTGGTTCCCAGTAAGACTGGCTCCTCACTGTGTGTTTATGGTCGGCCAGCCTCGCATTTTCTGCCGATGCTGCGGCCACCTTTTGTCGATCGTCCCGGTTAGCCCCTGTTAGCTCTCCGTGTGTTGTTTTTGCCAGTTGTCTCAATTTGTCTGCTTCCATTTTGACTGTAAACAAATATCCTGAGTGGCTTGTTTGGGTGCTGATGTTCTCCACATGACGTCACAGTTAAGGAATTCAAAGACTAGACCGGTTGGCTTCAAAATGCATTATTTTATAAAATAATTGGAAAATACAGATGGAATTTATATGGATTTTATGCAAAGATCATGTAGTTTTTATTTTTGCATTTTCATGAATTTGGGTATACCTTTTACGGCGTATCAAAGAACATCATGACCTTTATATATGACCTAACTGCCTCCCCCGCACCATGTGATCCCTCTCTCCACATCTGCTTTGACCCTCCTCCCTCCTTCCCCTTTCCCCAACTCATCAATCTCGTGCGTCATCATTGCCACATTTGCACCCATTGCCAGAATAAGCCACGACACACAGACGTGAAAAAAATGATAAATTGAGTTTTTCCGGACGAGAAGCGGCGTTGCGGTGGCGGATGTGGAGGACGAGGCGGCACCGCACCCAAATCCATTTTTCAATCGCTTGCCTCGGCCACACCACGCTTATCCGTTAAGCAAATGGTCCCGTTCCATAAATGCAGTATATGTCACCGAAAACAGAGATCTGTATTTTTCTTGTGACAATTGAAGTACCACAATCTTTTTTTGTGTTTTTTTGGGGGAGGTTTTGTACTGTTAAAAGGTCATGAAGGTGTCGGATGATCTGGATGCTTTGCCAGGAGACCTTCAAGTGTAGGTCGCCAATTTTTCCCGGCAAACTCCACCGCGTCTGCAATATTTGTGGAATTTGTCATGCTGGAGATGTGTCGCTCCTGCGGTTTTCACACTCACACTAAAGTAGAGAATGTATCACTTTTCTCCCCTATTAAATTCTCATGAGAAGTCTTGAAATAGCCGGGGGAGGTATTCAACAAGGAACTGGGACTAAACTCAAACGTCCTGGAAAAAAAGGCTTTAGGATAAACAACGTTGACAACATGGGGAGATAGGCAGCAAACGCTCACAAGTACAGAATTTTTTGAGCCATGTCGTTAGTTGATGTGGTGATTTCAGAACAATTATAACAACGATGAGACATTCGATTTCTTTCCTACTCTCTCATTTTACCCTAAGATGAATGTCACTAGACATGAATTAATAGATAAAAAACATTTACCATATAGATTGCTACCAATTGAGCTAAAATCGCATGCACGAACCGTAAATAATTCAGATTCAGATTCAGATTCAGATATACTTTATTGTCATTCTTGTACACGTGTATACAGAACGAAATGTCAATACATCTGACCCGCACAGTTTCCATGAATGTACAGATATAAATAAAATGTTGTATTGAGTTGGAGTATTGAAGTACTAATAATGTACTAAATAATTATAGCTATGTATAGTATTATAGTATTATACAGTAGTGCAGGGGTCGGGAACCTTTTTGACTCAAAGAGCCATAAAAGCAAAAAATATTAATTTTATTTTGGGAAAGAGCCACACCATATATTATGAGACAAATTTACTAAATTGCTAAACCCGCGCCCCAGACAAAAGCTTAGTTTTCAGCACATTTATTTTTGATGATTTGATAAAAATTATGAAAAGAGAATAATGCCAGAGCCTCTGTCCCAAAATCAACAAACATACCACTTTAAACTTGTCTCTTTCTTGCAATGACTCAAGATCGGTTAAACTCCTTTTGACCCTTTTTTATCATACATATTGGTTTCAAAACCAGATGCAAGCATTTATTTTGTAAAAACGTCACAACATTCTGAGAATAGGGAGCCTTATGTGCTTACCTTTGGCGAGAGATGGGAAGGAGTGCTTGTACTTTTTGCATAGCTCCACCCATCCCTCCCACTCACCCAATCAAATGACTAAGTTCTCTTCCGGTGTTTTGGCGTATTTACAGTTCTGTGGATTCATCATAAGGTATCTGAACACTGAACACAGATTACATAGTGAACTTTTATATAAAGGATTCTTTAGCGTTGTACAGCTAAAACGAGTTTTTTTTCTCCCCATTTTTTTGTGTGACACCTTGACTGTAAATTGTAGTGAAAAACGTGCCATATATAAACTGCGAAGTAATCATTTACCAGTAAGTTCCGGTTTGGCTTTGCGTGTTACATAATAGGATAGACGAATCAAGTTTTGGACAAGTTGGAGAAATTTTGCATGCAATCAAATCTGTCTCTGAGCCACAGATACTCGTAGAAAGAGCCATATATGGCTCGCGAGCCATAGGTTCCCGACCCCTGCAGTAGTGCAAAGAGTGCAAGAGGAGCAGCTAACCAGATGTGCAAAATGGGCAGTCAGGTAAACAAGTCACTATACAATAACAATAACACTGGAGTACGATAGTGCAGAGGAGAACAGATGTGCAAAGGAGTGGCTAGGTATAAGCGAACTGCCAGTAGTGCAAGGACAAAAAAGAAACAGATGTACAGATTAGCAGCTGTGTAGGCTTACTATGTGTGTGATTGACCATTTAACAGTCTAATGGTCAGGGGGACAAAGCTGTTGCAGAACCTGGTGGTCCTGCACCGCACACTGCAGTCCATGATGGGGGTGAGAGGGGTCCCTAATGATGTTCTTGGCTCGGGTTAGGCAGCGCTTCTGGCCAATGTCCTGAATGGAGGGTAGAGAAGTCCCGATGATTTTCTCTGCTGTCCTCATCACCCTCCTCACAATACTCCAGTCAGAGGCACTGCAGCCTCCACACCACACAGAGATACATCTAGTCAGGATGCTCTCTATGGTGCCCCTGTAGAATGTGACGAGGGTGGGTGGGGGCAAGTACAGGCGCTGCTGTGCCCTCTTCACCAGTGATGCAGTGTTCACGGACCAGGTGAGTTTGTCTGTGATGTGCACCCCTCGGAACTTGGTGCTCCTGACAACTTCCACAGCCTTGTTGTTGATGAGAAGTGGGGCATGGTTGGGCTGTTTTTTCCTGAAGTCGATAATGATCTCTTTAGTTTTGTCAACATTCAGGACCAGGCTGTTGACTCTGCACCAGCCCACCAACTGCTCTAAGAGTGTACAAGTAGAGAGTTTAATAGGAAGTTAGATAAACAAACCAAAAACCCTAAAGACACTGTGTGTATTATTTTGCATCTCTTCGTTGTGAAAAAAAAATCTTCATTCATAAAAAAACAAACAAAAAAAGAAAAACAATATTGAAAAACGAGAGAAATGACATGAACTATCATATAAACGTGCATTTTTTTGAATACTCGTAGGTTGAGAAAATTGCATATATTTGACATAAAATTTGCTTCACCTGAGGGAGATATGATTACCCCTCCATCTTGCTGCTATGGGTAACCTCACAACGGCTGGGCAAAAAAAGAGTTGTAAAATGGTGTATTTTTGGTCACCTTTAGTGTCTTAAGCTTGTATTCTTCTTTTTGGAACTCTTTTCTTTTGTTTGCAATACATAATACAGCGAAATCTTGTGTTCAATTAATACAAACCGTCCCTGTAAAGTAATGTCTTGCTTATGCCTTCACTAGCTGTGTTTGTGAAGTTACAGTTACTGGTTATTTTATTTAAATAGTAATTGCATTACTCCCAGGTTACAGATGTTGTGGAATGCGGATACTACTGACACCCAAAAGAAGGGCGCAACTCTTTAACTATCTAAAATTACCGTAAATACCTACATTGAAGCCAACCGCTAAAATTGATTTGAAATAGCTACACAATAAAATAAATCAAAGAAAACGTGTACATCAACTTGTGGAGGCGGTGAAGCCTTAATATTTCTTCTTGATAGCTTGCAAACTAACACAGCCGGGACACCCAATATCTATTTTGTTTTTTGTCATCAAACCCTTGAATCTTTCCATCTCAAGTTCCGGGTAATGTCCAAGATGTTTTTTTCCCCCTACTTACTGCAAAAGTAATTATACAAAAAATAGACCAAAATTCAGCACTCTTTAAATGATCTGCTCATGTTGGATATTTTTGCTCCTGTAAGCCACGCCCCCTCCCATGTAACCAAATACATACCGCATGCGCATACATACTGAACCCTTGATTTTAGTGTTTTATTTCATAGTTCTAAATATGGCTTGGATTCTGGAACATACATTAGGAAGAATATCAGTAGGAAGATATTACATGCTTTCTTACTCTTGAGACACTGCCACCGTAACTGTATTTAGTTGTATTTTCTAGGGAGGTATGAATATCCTAGCATCGGTGAATTGTTGTATTCAGCGTTATGTTGTTGGCAGAAGTAGGGTTGTATGTGAATTCATAAGCAATAATCAACGTTCAAATAACAGATATGTTGTAGTCCACGATCCGTAATTAAAATGTAGCAGAGTAACGCACCAGATTGTAACAACAGTTGAGTTACAAATGGTTATTAATGACGCGTTACAGTACTTGTTACCAAGAAAAGTAATTGTGTTCCAGAATTACGTTCCTTTGTAACGTGCTGCTCTCAACACGGTTCACTAGTATAAAAAGGCATTTTAATTGTTATTGTGTTGGTAGTGTATGAGGTAAGAAGCAAGTCCCACCTGTTTAATCCATACCTGTCAAACTCCACGGCTCCATGCCCTTACAAAATGTTGTATTTTCCCTTACAAAATACAAAATAATCTTACACCATAATTTTTTTTCAAATGTGTTTATACATGTAGTTTAACATGTTATATCGTTCATGTGTTTCGTTTTATATATGTGTATATATATATATATGTGTATATATATATATATATATATATATATATATATATATATATATATATATATGTGTATATATATATATATATATATATATATATATATATATATATATATATATATATATATATATATATATATATATATATATATATATATATATATATATATATATATATATATATATATATATAGGGCAGCACGGCGGCGCAGTGGTTAGCGCTTGTGCGGCACAGTTCATGTCATGGGAACCTCCTGGGTTCAAATCCAGCCCCAGACTTCCTGTCAGAGTTTGTATGTTCTCCCCGTGCTTGCGTGGGTTTCCTCCAGGCACTCCGGTTTCCTCCCACATTCCAAAAACATGCATTTCAGGTGAATTGGCTGGTCCAAATTGTCCCTAGGTGTGAATGAGCGAGTGAGTTGTCTGTCCCCGTGTGCCCTGCAATTGGCTGGCAACCAGTTCAGGGTGTCCCCTGCCCACTGCCCGAAGATGGCTGGGATGGGCTCCAGCCCCCCCGCGACACTACTGAGGATAAGCGGTACGGCTAATGAGATGAGATGATATATATATATATATATATATATATATATATATATATATATATATATATATATATATATATATATATATATATATATATATATATATCATCTCATTAGCTGCCCCGCTTACAGGGCGTGCTGGAGCCCATCCCAGCAATCATTGGGCAGGGGACAGGGGACAGGGGACAACCTGAACTGGTTGCCAGCCAATCGCAGGGCACACAGGGACAGACAACTCGCTTGCTCATTCACACCTAGGGACAATCTAGACCGGCCAATCCACCTGAAATGCATGTCTTTGGAATATGGAAGGAAACCGGAGTGCCCGGAGGAAACCCACGCAAGCATGGGGTGAACATACACACACAGGAGGTTCCCAAGACCTTAGAACTGTGCCACACACGCGCTAACCACTGCGCCGCCGTGCTGCCTATATATATAGCGTATTTTCCGCACTATAAGGCGCACCTAAAAGTCTCAATTTTTTTCAAAAGCTGACCATGCGCCTTATAATACAGTGCGCCTTATATATGGCTCAATATTAAATTCGCAAGGTCTCGCAACTTACGCAACAGCCGCCGACTCGATTTTCCCCCGAACGTGGAGTAGTCCGCGGTGTATGCTGGGATTTATACATACAGGCGTTTCATTGGCTAACCAATGTGTCAATCATCATTTGAATCGATCGCTATTGGCTAAAGTTATTCGGAGCCTCGGGTTGGCTAGAGGGCCAAAACAAAACCTGCAATTGGCCGAAAAAGATGTGTCAATCATCCGTTAAATCGATTGCTATTGGCTGAAGTTATTCGGAGCCTCGGATACGCTAGAGGGCCAAAACGAACCCTGCAATTGGCCGAAAAAGATGACTGAATAGCAAGCTTGCTAAACTACGCCATAAAGAAACATGTTTCATTAGTCTGTATTTGTAAATATTTTACTCTCCTGGATTTACTACACTCACGGTTGTAAGAAGACCATGATTGCGTATCATTATTGAACGTGAGAACTTAGGTGAGTTATGCGGCTTTATATTTTCCCGGTATCTTGTTTTAGAACGATCTTGATGTTGCTGTGATAAGTTGAGTGAATTAAACTCAATTCCAAGTGTTTATTGTCATATGCACAGTAAAGTTGCGAGCGAAAAAGAAAATAGAAACTAAGGAATGGTTGGCATTTCTTGAATTCCAAGACTTTAACCTTCCGAATGATATTTGAAATGACGCATTTGAGTGACATCGTACGGACACCGCATCCGCACGTGTCTAGTTAAATATAGTTAATTAACATTTTGTTGCTCGACATGAATGAGGTTTATTATAAAAAATGTTCAAAAATTAAGTAGCTTGGACGTTCACCATAGAGGAGAAAAATACATGCAAATATAATGAAGTAAAATAATACATTTTCTTACTAAATTATTAATTCATTTTCTGCATTGAATTATTGTTGGTAATATACTGATTAAAGGGATAACCACAAACCTGTCTTTTTCATTTTCTCCTTTTATACTTCCTTTTTTTTCTTAACTTCTTCGTACAACATAATAATCCGTAATATAACGCATCAAAACAAGTGAGCCATTTGAGAGCCGGCTCTTTTCAATGAGTTGAGCCGAAAAATCCGGTTCTCTAAAAAGAGACGGACTTCCTTTCACTACACAACTACCACATGAAATCAGAGGCTCAGACGCATCCGCGCAGGAGCATCAGACCACTCGCTTCATTTACAACAACAAAAAAACTCTTTAGACTTGATTGATTTGCCGTTTCGTGATAGTCGGAGTTTACTGGGTGGTACCCATAATTGTCAAATTTGCGTTTTTCCGTACAGATTTTTTTGTACGTCGTACACGTCTTAAAATGCACAATAAACGTACTTTGTACGGCAAAAACGTACAGGTTGACAGGTATGTTAATCTATATTTAGGGTCGTCCATTTTGAGAATCATGACGAATGGGGATGACATCAAAGTTGTTTGGGGGCTCTGCTAAGGACCACTTACAGTTCACCTGTTTTCTGATGATTGGTAATTTGATGAAGCCTATTGAGTTTTGATGTCAGAATAGCTTAAGAACTAAATGTCTGCCCCAGGGATGGATTATAAACAGATGGATTTAGCTTTTTAACTCATAGTCTATGAACATGCTAAATGCTGCGTTTAGACTTTGTTTCATCGGGGATGTTGATGTGCTCCCCCTGGCCTGTCATGTTCTCATGCATGCAGAGCAGCATTCACTGTCTGGCTCTCCTCTTCTCTCTCTCTCTCTCTCTCTCTCTCTCTCTCTCTCTCTCTCTCTCTCTCTCTCTATCACACACACCCGTCCAACATTAACAGGTACTGTGAGCCATAGGGAAGAGCTAGAGTGCAAGTGTCAGATGCCAGCGAAACGGAGGTGAGATTTGCCCTCTATGCACTAGCAGGTTCCATTGTGTGCTCACAGATAAAACATCGATGGAGGACCAAATGTAAAAAAAATCTACAAGCCTAGGGAAAAAAAGATCGAATGTTTGTTAAAAAAAATGACGCATAAAGCCTAGTAAACCTTCTAGAGCAGAGATGTCAAAAAAGGCAGCCCGTGGACCGGATAAGGCCCGCTAAGGGATTGAATCAGGCCCGCGAGACAACACTTGGGGAAGCGCAAGAGAAAAACGAGTTGTAGTTTGAAGTATGTCCACTTGATTTTGCCAAAGCCAGGTGCCTCTCGCACCTCTCTCTCTCTCTCTCTCTCTCTTTTTTTTTTCCTTTTTCTTTATTGCTCTTTGTCTTTCTTTCTCTGTGTCTTTTTACCTTCTTTTGCTCTCTCCTGTTTTTTTCCTTTTCTCTCTTTTACCCTCTCTGTCTCTCTCGCTTTCCTCTTCTCTCTTTCTACCCTTTTCCCTTTCTCTCCTCTTTTCCCTCCTCTCTTTCTATTTCTCTTTTGTTGGGAATTAAATATTACAATTTATCGTTTACCGAATTGTTCGAATTAGTTATATGACTCCATTAACCAAACACAACCTACATTCACCCAACAATTCATGCGCGCTCGTTTCTTGATGGAAAAGATGAACAAGAAAGCCTTTAACGGATGGAAAGGTTTTTGGGGTTCCCCTTAGCTTCAAGACAGTGGACCATCTATGAGTTTTTTTTAAAAATGCATGTTTATTATTAATTTAGTAAAACCATTCGTATTTTTGCTTATTTTCAAACCAATCTTGTTTGTTTTAATGAATCATGTGTTTTTATCACTACGAAGCGCTAGATAATACACAGTATCCCTAGAATAATGATTGCATTAGACACCAAGCATCTCAGGAGACATCCTTATCATCAATACATTGTACTTGTAAAAAATGTAGCTGGAAATCAAAAGTTGTCTAGTAACTAGACAAAAGAGCATTCTTCATCGAGTTCTGCTTCAACACGTTAAATGATTTTTCTTCTTTATTTTAAAAGGCATTTCATGGGAAATTGACATGATTTATTTGTGCTGGGGAAGCACTTTAGAATCTTTCAAATGTGACTCTTTTGATAATTGAAACAAATTTTATGTATGGGCCAATACTTTGATGACTGAATCGATTCGAAGAAAGAATTTTGCCAATTGACTAACACACGCACATTTGTACAAACACAATAATCAAGAGAATGGCCAATTAGGCGACATCTTCCTCTGTAATTAATACACATCCTCTTTGAATTACACTGAGCATTTCTTGAGATCATTTGTTGTTGTTTTTTCCCCAGCTCCTTTAAACGCAATCCTCAACGGAATCATGCCGCGTCTCTGACATCAATTATATCAAATAAGACAAAGTGCTCTTGCTAAAATCACACCACGCTCACTCGGCAGTAACGCGCACACACACACACACACAAAACAATCTTTAATAGACGACAGAGCATAAACGAGCTAATCGGCTGCTCTGGGCCATGTAACCACTAGGGGGTCCCCAAGAGTGGTTAACTTTTTTTGGTGCCTACATTGTCCCCATTGTCACTTCTATAGAAATACGACAAAAATACTACATAATAACTACAAAACTAAATATCCAATATAATGCTTAATTACAGGGACCTCATATATTTTTTTGCTTTCATTCTGAAAGTAGAAAAATAGTATAGAATTACTAAAAAAATACAACTACAGTTATGCTATATAACAAAATACTACTACAGAATTATATACTACAAAAGTACTACAAAAAGACAAGTACAGTAATATTACAAAAATACTAAAGAAATATGACAAAAATACTAATATGAAAATACTACAAAAATTCTAAAAAAATACTGCTTTGGAAATCGATCAATTATACTTCTACTGAAATACTAAAAAAATACCAATACATACTATAATATAAAAAACTACTAGGGAAATATTACTACAAAAATACAACTACAAGAGCTTTACAACAGAAATACTACAATTTACACTTATTGGGATACTACATGAATTCTCCTACGGAAATATCACAAAAATATTACCAAAAAAAAAACTACAGTAACAGTGTACTACAAAATACTACAGAAATACTACAGATATCCAACATATGGAAATACTACAAAATACAACAGAGATAGTACATAAATACTAAAAAAAAACAATACTACAGTAATACTACAAAATATTCTAATCATAAAACTACCGTAATAATACAGAAATGCTACAAAAATAGGACAGATATACAAGAAACCTCTACTTTTGATAAACAACAAAAGTACTACGGAAGTACGAAAAAAATACTGCTATGGAAATACTACATACAAATGACTTCAGAAATACTACAAAAATAGAATGAAAATAAAACTACCGTAACACTACAAAAACTACAGAACTTCAATAAAAATCATACTTCAGAAATACTAAAAAAACTTAAAAAAAACCTAAAGTAATGTTTCAAAACTAAATAACAAATGGAGTGCCTAAAACAGGGACCTAATATACTATTTTTCTCTAATTGTGGTCGTTTCAAAACCTATTTGATGAAACTAATCTATTTCAAAAGAAGTATAACATGTCACATGTTGCCCCTGACTCCAAATAGTTGCCCACTCCTGGAGTAGAACATGGAATGAGTTCTAGTATGGATGCAAATTATCAAGTAATTGGGAGCCCCAAATCGAATTTTGCTTGGAGCCCCATGAAGGCTTGGTCATGATGGAGGACATAGAACGTCAGCTAAAACATGTTTTCTGAACAGTGTTGGGGTTGCGGCGTTATTTTTTCATTAAAGAGGTAATCTAACTCATTTCATTTTTCGCTGTTACAACGCCGTTATTGTTACTGACAGTCAAAGGCGTTGCGTTTCATTGCCTGCAGAACGCCAATAGTGGTGTGTCCCCCTTGGAACACCTGACACGGTTTTTGTTTCGTCATGTCCTTTGGGATCATTTCAGTATTTACTCTGCGCTGAAAGAAAAGGCGTATCAGGGCTGAGTTTTGACAGCACTTGACTCGTGTCATTCGCGAACAAAACGTCTCTACAAGCCGGCTCTTTGAGGTGAATGAAGGGAGCCAGCTCCACCAATCAACAGCTGGTTCCCTACGAGCTGCAGTTTTTCCCTCGTGATTGGTCAATATGATTTTTTGGCAGCAGTAGCTCAGCAGGTAAAGCGCTCATCTTGGTATCAAGAGGTTGCAGGTTTGATTCCCGGCTCCTCCGTGTTATATGTTGAAGTGCCCTTGGGCCCCCGATGAGCAGGTAGATGGCTAACGCTGCTATCGGCTGTATTTATTATATTGTTCTCTAGTTCTGCCATACTTAACATATTGTGCAGAAGTCTGGGGCAATAATTACAAAAGTTCACTTCAGCCCCTTTTTATCCTCCAAAAACGTGCAATTAGAACCATACACAGGGTAGGATATCGAGATCATACTAATATTTGATTACTGTAGTCCAAATTATTAAAATGAGACGATTTAGTAACATTTTTCACTGCACAACCGCTATTTAAGGTCAACAAAAACATAGTGCCTGAAAACATCCATGAATTATTCATTCGGAAAGAAGGAAATTACAGTAATCCCTCGGTTATCGCGGTTAATGGGGACCAAAACCACCCGTGAAAAGTGAAAATCCGCGACGTAATAGCAAAAATGCTTAAAAAAAAAAGAATTTTTTCAAATTATTTTCTTCTATTATTATTATTTTTTAGACCCGCGAAGCTCTGAACCCGCGAACGTGGAACCGCGAAGTAGCGAGGTCCCACTGTATAACTTAAGGGGCTGTAGTAAATTCATAATCCCAGGAAAAGAACCAGCAGGAAAAGTATGTGTGTGTCTGTGTGTGGAGTCAAACTTTGGAACAATTTACGAGATGAGATCAAACAATGTCCAACTATTCAATTGCTCAAATTTAAATACAAAAAAACATTCCTGGCGGAATACAGAGATGAAGAAAATCGGGTATGAGTGATACGAGAGATTGGGAATAGTGCGTCTAGAACTATGGTTAACTTTGTGTTATTGTTGCTATTGTTACATCATAAATGTTATTATTAAAATTATTACAATTGTTGTTGTATAATTGGTGTATTTAATAGGGAAGATGAAGGGGTAGGGAATATAAGCATTTGCTTCTGACTACCCCTTTTCGAACATATTATGTACTATTATTTTGTTGTTGAGTTATTGTTTTTGTTCTGTTTTTATTTTAATGTTCGAATAAAGTTTTCATTCTTTTCATTCTTTTCTTTCTTTCTTAGTGTGTAAAAGGGAAATATGTGAAGCACATTGTAAAGCGCTTTTGGAGGTCTTCATTGACTTGACAAGCGCTATAAAAATGCAGACCAGTTACATGTTTACTTTAAATTTGTTTATCCATCCATCCATTATCTGCACCGCTTATCTTCAGTAGGGTCGCGGGGGTGCTGGAGCCCATCCAGTTATCTTCGGGCAGTGGACAGGGGACATCCTGAACTGGTTGCCATCCAGTTGCAGGGCACACAGGGACAGAGAATTCGCTCGCTCATTCACACCTAGGGACCATTTGGACCGGCCAATCACCCTGACGCGCATGTTTTTGGAATGTGGGAGGAAACCGGAGTGCCCGGAGGAAACCCACCCAAGCACGGGGCGAACATGCAAACTCCACACAGGAGGTTCGATCTCATCACCTCAGAACTGTGCCGCACATGCGCTAACCACTGCTAACCTGTTCAATGAGCCAAGCATCCCCCCAAAAAAACAACAACTGTTCTTTAAAAATAACCAGAATTCCCATCTCTTCAAGAAAACTCCAGTCAAAGACGTCACCGCAGTGTTTCATAGAAGCTCAGAAAATATTTTAATTCTTTGACATCAGATTCTCAGATTCAATAGAAACAGTTACTTTCTCTCGTAAGTAATTACTTTATTATAGAGTTACTAACTCAGTAACTTTTTGGAAGAATTAGAGAGTAAATGTAACTGATTCATTTTTTAAAGTAACGTGACCAACACCGAGTCCGATATTTCTGAATTCTAGTATTTGTGAAATCCCATAAGCACTTTGGCAGCCCTGCTTGTATTGCCGAGAACAATTGTGCGTGTAGAAAAACACACACTCGTCTCAGTTAATCCTTTTATGATGCAACTAGAATTTGTAATGATTTTAATTAAGAAAGGTGCAGTTGGCAATGCCAACACTGCGGGGTGCCCGAAGCCAATTAAAAATATGTGCTGATCAAACAGCATGCCCTCGCAGAGTATGCAATGCTGTCTTTGCCCCTGACTACCAGACCCCAACCTCCAACAGAACCTTTGTTGGGGGTTGGGCCGGTTGACGCTCCTGTTTTCACAAAACATGCAGCAACAAGGATGTGGTTCAAGGCTCAGCTGCTCCCATGAGTTGCACATTACGGAGGGCAATTACGAGCAAGTGGGAGCCCCGGAAGAGAAATCCTTCTCAATCACAGAGCGTGAAAACCCCCTTTCAGAAATTCATTTTTGTTTCATATACACACGGACAAGAGTATAGTAATCGGTTTACTTTTGGGGTTTCGATTCTTGGCGGATTTTCATTATACATTGTGTTTTGCTACAGACGACACACAGAAAATACTATCACAAGTGCAAGTCACAGACTGCTAGGTTTGCGTGTGTGTTGGGTGGGCGTGACTGTCTCTGTGCACGACTGTGATTGGCTGGTGGATGCTGTCAGTCAAACAGCGGGGCGTGCGTTCAAGTTAATTGACTGCGAAACACAGCGACATTTAGTATTTTAGTGGGTCATTACATTGAAAAGAAATTCATCCTTGACATTGGACTTGATGAAAGTCAAAAGAGCCCAACAAAATGCTGAATACTGCCGGGTGCTCCGTGGTACTGAAGAGACCAAGCGGCGTCAAGAGTTGAAGCATAAGCGACAGTGCAGCCTACTGCTCCGGCTACGTAACAAGCCACTCCTGCTAAACCTGTTTCTCACCAATGCTAGAGGCATTCGTCATGAACTGATGACCTGGAGCTACAACTCATGAGAAATTGTTAAATTTGTGACTCTTGTATTTTAACCATCACCAAGACCTGGCTTTACATGAGGATCCCCGATGCGAACGTGCGGCTAGTGAGCTCTCTACATCTCTCTACATACCTGTCAACCTCCATGGCTCCAGGCCCTTATAAAATGTTGTATTTTCCCTTACAAAATACAAAATAATCTTACACCATATTTTTTTTTCAAACGTGTTTATTTAGGTAGTTTAACCTGTTATATTGTACATGTGTTTCGTTATATCATATATACTGTTAATTAACATTTTGTTGTGAGATACTGAGTTCCTCGACATGAATGACGTTTATTATAAAAAAAGTTCAAAAATTAAGTTGCTTGGACGTTCACCGTAGAAGGAAAAAATACATGCATATATAATTAAGTACAATTTTCTTATTCAAATTATTATTTTTTTTGCATTAAATTATTGTTGGTAATATACCCGATTGAAGGGATAACCACAAACCTGTCTTTTTTCATTTTCTCCTTTTATACTTCCTTTTTTTCTTAACTTCTTTATACAACATAATAATTCGTAATATAATGTATCAAAGCAAGTGAGCCTCTTTAGTGAGTTGAGCCGAAAAAGCCGGTTCTCTAAAAAGAGACGGACTTCCTTTCACTACACAATTACCACGGAATGATGCATGATGGAAAATCCCCGGGCGGCAGACGCATACGCACAGTGGCCAAACCCCTCGCTTCGTTTGCAACAAAAAAAACAAAAACGATACCGACATAGAGTCTCCCGCGGCGAACTCGTTTGACTTGATTGATTTGCCGTTTCGTGATAGTCGGTGTATACCAGATGGTACCCATAATTGACAAATTTGCATTTTTCCATACGGATTTTCTTGTACGTCGTACACGTCTTAAAATGCATAATAAACGTACTTTGTACGGCCAAAACATACAGGTGGACAGGTATGTCTCTCTTATAATGAAAGAGAAGCCTTCAATTTCATTGTACTATTGTGTCATGGCAATAAAGACCCTTCATTCAACTTTTATCCATTTTGTGTTTTGATTTGTAAATCCATAGTTGTCTTTTTGTGTATATGTTCCTGATATCCAATAAATAAATGTATCTACTTGCCCGATTTTGATTATCGCAGGACTTTTTTTATAACACATGCTCCGCCAAAAAAACAGGGATTACTGTATTAACTGAGGACATGTCCTCAGTTATATGAAAAATGAGAGTGACAGTTCAAGCTGGTATTAATTACCGGCAGGCCAAAATGGATGAAGCAAAAAAAAAAAGGCCGATATATTTTTCTAATGTTCGTATTCCTGAAGAGTCCTCCATCTCTGCCACGTCTGCTGGCCGCTGTGGAATCCCTCCCCTTTTCTAACATTAGCGCCACTGCTGATTAATGACGCTAATGAGCATGTGCAGCCAGTCACTCCGTCACGCACAATTCCTTCCTTTAACCCCGGAGGTTCGACGTAACCTCTTGGCTGACGATCTTTTGAGTGTGTTTGAGCCTTCAGCAATTACTTTTGCTAATATTTCTCAAGGAAAACTTCAATTTGTCCTTTAAAATTGAGATTTAGAGGTTTTCCCAAATTCTTGAACTATATTCCAATTTCTTTCTGAGATAATGCATTTTGAAGACAGCATGTCTTGTCTTTGTCTTCTTGAGCTGTGATGTCATCGGAGGAACGCCATCACCCTAGCTCGCCAGTCGCCATACTGTTTTATGTGTAATGTGTCGAAAAGGTGATGAGTGTTTTAGGTGAAGTTTTAGTAGTTTTTGTATAGAATGCCTAGGCGCTGTGTTGCAGGTGGATTTAATAATGGTACGACAAAAACAAAAAGAGGGCTAAAAGGCAAAACCCACAGAGAGCCACCAACAGGGGGCTAACTAGGACAGCTCAACAAAAGGCTGCCATAGCCTCAGCGTAAAAACGCAGGGTTGGCTGACCAAAAAGCATGCAGTGAGATGCCAGGCTAACCGGGAAAAGACAAGAAAAAGAAGCAACGGCTATAGCAACAAAAGCGAAGCCGGCCAGGAATAAACCTGACATGGCAAAACCGGTGCTAATGCCAGGCTAGCCAGCCAAACAACACACGGTGGACAGCCAACGGGTGCAAATAAAACAGGAAAGCCCTTGGCCGCTCTAACATGAACGGGGATCTAGCATACAAAATTATACCAACGAAAATCCACAATCACCTACCTACTGGCAGAAATGAGCTGTAGGCAATTATTGTTCATTACACTACGCTGTTCAGGCAGTTGCCTCACAGGTTGTGTTAATGGGATCCACCATTTTGAAAATGTTGTTTTCCTTCATTGATGTCAAAGCTCTCCAGCAAACAGGTCTTATGGGTCATTTTTGAAACTACGTTTCATGAGTACCCAGACGCGTGGAATATCTTGCATCTTGTTTGCATAATTGTGGGGTGATACACGACATATATTGAGCCTAATTGAAAAAAATGTTTGAGAATACCTTTAATTGAGGCACCGCAGCTGGCTGATTAGCATGTTTGCAGTTCAGAGTTTCCCGGTTTAATTTGAGGTACTGCCCTCCCTGTGTGGACTTTGCATGATACCCCCTTGCCTGTTTGTTTTTTCTCCCAAAAATCACGCAGGGCTGCAACAACTTATCGATTGATCAATTCAAATCAAATATTAAAAGCGTTGGCAACTAATGAGGTAATCGATTTGTTGTGTCACGTAATTTATGAGCCTTTAAGTTCAACAAATCAATACAAAAAGAGTCCACACAATTCTGTGTGACACTGAGAGTTGTGGTACTACTTTGTCCCGGTAGAGGGTGCTTTTATTGAATATTGCAATACTACAAAAACAAATGGCATGAAAGTTTCAACTCTTTAATGTTTGACTGTGAAAGTTAACAATTTTCAAGGGAACAGAAAGTGCTGCAAAGTAAAAAAAAAAGAACAGAAAATAGGAAAATACAATGAATAAAGTAAAAACAAAAATAATAATAATGACATGTTTAACTCCACTCAAGAAACAGATTCTTAAGAATGTTACATATCATTTTCATATTGGGAATGTTGATCATATTAGACCATATTTTGGTATGTATTTTTGTTTATTGTTAATTGACAAACACTTTTTTCTGCTTTATATGAATATTTTGTTGTTTCGTGCACTATTTTTCCATGTGTATTTATTTCTATAATTCATATATTAATTTGTTGATGTCAAAAACAGTAAAGACAATTCCATTCAATTATAGTGGAAACTACATTGACTGGTTTAAGTCCTAAAACACTCAAATGTTCCCATTTTTGTTTGAATATGACCAGCGGCGGTTCTACACTAAATATCTTCCTGGGTGAGACCACCTCCCATCGCTGCCCCCGCCACCCAAAAAAATGGCAAATATTCATCCAAGAAATGCTTAAACAATAAATAAAAATACACTATATACACGAAATGGCAATTATTTATCATAAGTACTTAATTAATAAATAAAAATACACATACATACATAAAAAGGTAAAGAAAACAATAATATACAATAATAAAATAGTTTATATTCTTATTAAGCAAATGGCATAAATAAAAGCTAACCTTTCTGGCTTTCCTTGATATAAAATCATAGATAAGAAATCTGTTCCCCTAAGTCGTGATTTATGCCAACGACAGAAAGGCCAGTGAGCCGTTCCATGGTAGACCATAAGTACAACTTTATTAACTTCCGTTTTTAAACGCTCTTCTCTGCTTGAGCCACTGTGACTGGCAGAGTTGTCACGGTTGCCCATTGCCCTCACTTGGCGCCAGCTGCGGCTCGTTGCTTGATTGGCTTCCCTCCTATATAAACTCAGTACTCTCATTCACTCCTTGTCAGTCCGCCAACGAACTTCTGCACTTGCAAGACTTGTGTTTTGACTCTGTCCGGTATCCTGCTCGTGTATCCAGTATCCGGTATCGATCCCGTCTGTCTCCTCCTCCTTGCTCCAGTCTCCAGTATTCGGTATCCCGTCGGTCTTGTCCTGTCCGGTATCTTGCTCCAGTCTTCGGTATCCGGTGTCGATTCCGTTTGTCTCATCCTGTCCGGTATCTTGTCCCAGTATCTAGTATCGATCCTGTCTGTCTCGTCCGGTATTTACTTGTGTGTTGTGTATCGATCCCATCCGTTCTGTCTGGCCACGATATCATCTGCATCTGACTTCTCTCTCTCACTTCTTCCGCCCAGCAATCGCCACATCCCTGGCGTTTGTGTTCACGCGCATGACTGCCTCATTCCCATTAAATAAAGCATGTGTGAAAACGTTACGTGTCTGGGTCCTCTGTCTGTGTGGGTTCTGACAAGAGTGAGAAAAATGTGCAGCAGTTGGCCTGTATTTTCAAAGTTGTGAATAATGTGCGTTATTTGGAAGACCGGAGCTGCAAATTTTTTTTTTTAACGTATAGTAGTAATACAGAGAATCTTCCCCTCCCCTCAGACAAAGGTGAAGTGTCCCTGACGCCGCCCATCCCCTTCACTTTTCCTCGTCTCAGCTTCAGATTTTCCGCAAACCTTCGCAGCAAGCAGGGGCATCGAGGCAATCGGCAAGGTCCTAAGATATTTGATAATACAAAACGTTTTTTCGGCGCCTGTTTATTATAATTTTCTTGTATTTTTTTGGAAGATCTTATATGGGGGACCTTTGCCATCGTAAAAATGTCGCCCCTGGCGGCTGCCAGCCTCGCCTTTAACTGCCACTGAATGTGACTTAATTGAAAACTCACTATTGTGGGCAAAAGGTAGAATCCAATGTCTGGTGAAAAATGTGACAATCCAGGCGCTTAGAGGATGTATTTATTTCACCAAGCACGTGTATGAAGCAAATAGAAGTGGCACACGTACTTTTGTTGTCTGTTCGACACGGCGGGGAAAGCGCAGCAAACTGCAAGTTGTCTTCCTTTTAGTCGTGCTCTGGCTTCCTTTTTCCCAATCTGTACACATTTGTCACTGTACATAAAACCCAGCATGCCAGACACTTCTTCTGCAAGCCTTTTTTTGTTGTTGCCTGCTGCGCCACAGCATCGGGCTCCAAGAATCTCCTTTGTCTTTGTTTGTTTTTATAGTCTGGCTGCTACCGGGAACTCTTTTCGTTGTCCAAAACCATTTCTCTCTATTTTTCCAATCTGTGGAAATACATCTTAATAATGAACAGAGGGGAAGATCATCACAAATACTTCACTCTGAAAAAACCCACATAGAAATATAATTTGGTATAAATTGTTGGTTTTGATTTTATTTTTTTATTTTCTACATAATTTTAAAAAATGGCATGTGGTATTTGAAATAATCATTTCTGTCTCCTTAAAGCACATTGCGTCTATATAGGGCAAACATACGTCCTGTGGGCTGTATCCAGCTTGTTGGATGATTTAATCCGGCCAGCCAGAAATTTCTGAGTACAGTATATATATATATATATATATATATATATATATATATATATATATATATATATACATCCATCCATCCATTATCTGCACCGCTTATCCTCAGTAGGGTCGCAGGGGTGCTGGAGCCCATCCCAACCATCTTCGGGCAGTGGGCAGGGGACACCCTGAACTGGTTGCCGGCCAGTCGCAGGGCACACAGGGACAGATGACTCACTCGCTCGTTTACACTTAGGGACAATTTGGACCGGCCAATTAACCTGACATGCATGTTTTTGGATATATATATATATATATATATATATATATATATATATATATATATATATATATATATATATATATATATATATATATATATATATATATATATATATATAAATATATATATATATATGAAATGTATCAAGGAAAGCCAGAAAGGCTATATATATATATATATATATATATATATATATATATATATATATATATATATATATATATATATATATATATATATATATATATATATATATATATATATATATATATATATATATATACACAATGGATCCTCGGTTTTCAAACGCCTCTCAGTTCGAACAAATCGGAGTCCGACCAAAAATTTAGAGAAATTCTTGCTTCGCTGTTCGGTCAAAAAATCAGAATTCGAACGCAGGTAATGCTTGAGTGTGTACGCTAGGATGCGATGCTGAGCGGCGTACGGGTATAGATGGCTCTTTTCCTGACCAACTGTTATCGCGTGCGGACGAGCTTCGTTTTGCTTTCGCTTTTAATATAGGTGTACGAAGTGTTTTAGCCCCTAATTATGCCTCCGAAGAAAGTCAGTGCAAGCAGCAAAGTTGCTACAGGGGAAAAAAGAAAAGTAGTGCGTACAACTACTACACCTGCTCCTTCTGCTGACCACCACAAAGGTAAGAAATCCTATTCATAATTATTTTCTTCATCCCTTTTTTTACTTTTACACGTTCATGTTAGCGTAATCTTTCGTACGGAAGATTACGATAACGCAAACGTACGATTAGCCTGGGTTAGCTTTATGTTAACGTTAAACATTCAAGGTAATCATTCAGGGTGTTGGAACGGATTAAAACGATTTACATTATTTTTAATGGGAAAAATGTTTTCGGTGATCGAACAAATCGGTTTTCGAACAGGGTTCTGGAACGGATTATGGTCGAGAACCGAGGTTCCACTGTATATATAAAGTATATGTAAAGTATATATAAATATATATATATATATATATATATATATATATATATATATATATATATATATATATATATATATATATATATATATATATATATATATATATATATATATATATATATATATATATATATCGGCGGCGCAGTGGTTAGCGCTTGTGCGGCACAGTTCATGTCATGGGAACCTGTCGTGGGTTCAAATCCCGCTCCAGACTTCCTGTGCGGAGTTTGTATGTTCTCCCCGTGCTTGCGTGGGTTTCCTCCGGGCACCCCGGTTTCCTCCCACATTCCAAAAACATGCATTTCAGGTGAATTGGCCGGTCCAAATTGTCCGTAGGTGTGAATGAGCGAATGAGTTGTCTGTCCCTGTGTGCCCTGCGATTGGCTGGCAACCAATTCAGGGTGTACCCTGCCCACTGCCCGGAGATGGCTGGTATGGGCTCCAGCCCCCCCGCGACCCTAATGAGGATAAGCGGTACGGCTAATGAGATGAGATATATGTGTATATGTATGTATGTACAGTATATAGTCTGTCCCTGTGTGCCCTGCGAGGCTGGCAACCTTGAGGGTGTCCCCTGCCCACTGCCCAAAGATAGCTGGGATTGGCTCTAGCACCCCCCCGACCTTACTGAGGATAAGCGGTGCAGATAATGGATGGATATATATATATATATATATATATATATATATATATATATATATATATATATATATATGTATAAATATGAACCAGCGATAACCAAAGCATGAATTAGTGAGGGGTCTCTTTATTGGCTTTTATATGTAAACAATTTTACTGGTCGTCTGTTAGTTGAAATGGCGGGTGTCTACTTGCATTTGCAGGGAATCATCGCCAACTACTGTTAAGGAGTTTAAATGACCCTCCGTGATTTTTTGGGGGATTTCTTAGAATTATTTTGCCAAAGCAAAGGCCCTGCGACCCACCGAAAACGGGTCTTACCTACTTTTGGGTCCCGGCCCACCAATTGAGAAACTGCACTAAATGACATTAACTTTCCTAAATCTAAAACGGAGTTGATAGCCGCCATTTGAGTTCCTGTACCACGAGGGCAATGCCGACAGGCAGTGAGTGGCTTCTCAAACCTGCAGCTGCCGTTTGGCAGCCGGAACAAACCCTCTTTTCTTCTTGCAGAGAAGAAGCAGCTCTCTGATTGGACACATGACCAAAGGCGCATCACGCAAAGATACCCCCGGGTTGCCCTCTAGCACCCACTCGCCGAAGATCTTAAGGACAATTTGATGCCTGTGCCGCGACTCCCTCAGCAGCGCTATCACATGACTTCCTGAAGGAGGCCTGTAGGTTTGTTTGAGGTCATTCAAAAGAATCCTCTTATCCATTAAAGTTTTCCATGCAAAAAAAGATAAATGACAGTTTATTATGTTATTTGGATTTGCGCTCTATTATTAATGTTAAGGACGACTTTTGAATGGATTGTAGTTTTTTAAGTTTCTTTTCACATTTTTTTCCCAACTCACAAAAACCTTACATTTACCTCCTTGTCAACGGATAATATCCGATTTAGCATACACCACTTTCCGTGTTTGTAAACAAGTGTGACGTAACCAAGCTGCGCATGCATTGTTGAGGTAGAATGGCGGAAGTCCTCTCAGTTTATACCAGCCGACTGACAGAAATAGATTTTAGATAGTAGCATCTCAAATAAACACAAAATATGTGTAACCGGAAGTATAGCGACTTTATTTTACTCATGAATTTTTTATAGAAAATACGCTCTTTGGATTGGGACTGTACATAGATTGTGCAAGGCACTCTGTGGAGCTTTTTTGTGTCACTTTCTCTCCCCAGATACAACCTCATTCCATATCGGGTAAGTAACGAGTAAAATATCTTGTAGCATGTTAAATGGACGAAAATAGTGGCTCAGATGACCAGTGCTTGCACTCACCTTCAATATATTGTTAGTAGGAATAACAATAATAATGATAAAGACAATTCATCAATAATTGATATTATGATCAATATGATCATTATTATTGTAATTTTAAGTGTATATTATATAAAATGTACATTAATATAATGTTGGTATTGTTATTATGATAATTTTTATAATTATAATAAAATTTACTACCTGTGGTATCAAACTTGCAGTCCATAGTAGGCATCGGTAGCAAACACAATTAACCTATTTACACTTACTGCATTCGGCATTCAAGTATATCAAAACCGGGTTGCCAAGATAACTTACAGGATTTGAAATGGGCACCACAAATACATATATCGTAATGGCTTGCAGTAACAGGCTGCTACGATGTTTTTGAAAAAGCCTGCGGGAATTGCAAGAGAAACTGTGTTCTTTAAAATTGTAATTTGTTCACCTGTTCACACCACAGCTGGGCTAGTGGTTTTTATAAATTGCGGCTCTCAAAATGCAACTCATCATACAAATCTCTTCTTGCTCCATTGAAACACTTACAGCTACTCCCACTGTTTTGGGTCAACAAGATAACATAGGTTACACAGTAAATTATTTAATTTACTTAATATTGATGTTCACTATTTTAATTAATCACTACAAGTTCTACCTACCATACATTACACGCATGAAAAATGTGAAATATCAATTTCAAAAATCGGAATCCAAATCCTCCATATTTGATAGTAACAAATGTGACAAACGTTTGTTTCAGCTCCAAATTGATTCATTTGGGGAGTCATACAAAAACAAACTATACTTTGTAAACTCCAGAAAGAAAGCATAGTATGTTTTTATATGTTCACTGTTGAATTAAAAAAGTTTCTGTCACACCAACAACAATGCTATCTTTTTGCTCATTAATGTTGTTGTTTTGTGTCTGTGCTACCATTGATGGGACAGTGTAAATTATTTAGCACCTCCCACTGGTAAACCCCCCCCACAATTTATTCAAAACAAAACATTTTTGGTTCAAATAATAAGCAGAAATACAAAAACTACAATGTAAGCATGAATTTAAGAAAATATTCAGGGGTAGAAAAGTTAGAATTCAGTTTACATGTTTTCATCCGTCATTTTGCTGCCTCGGTTACCCTAAAAACTAAAATGGAGCATTTTGGTCACTTGTGTCTTTGTAGTTTGTATTCTTCATTGTGCGTTGTAGCACTTTCTGTTGTGGTTGTTGTAGTGTTACACCATAAAGCAACATTTAGTGGTCAATTAATACACACTGTCCGCGTTTCTGCAGACAAACCTACCTTGGGTAGTTGATTCTGTCATTTTAACCTAGCAACAGTTCGTATTTTTTTTTAGTTTGACAAAAAAACTTATCATGGGAAATAAAAAAAAGGTTCAAAGTCTCCACACATTTTTTTTTTTTTTTTTACCCTTGTCTTGCATCACGTTATTGATGACATAATTTTGTCATGTTTTGAAGGTTATTGACCCATGTGGGGGAAGCAGGAACTTAAGGCAAGTGTGCTCAAAACAAGGACAGCATTTATGAACAAAACCTGGACCAAATTACCAAACATTAGATGGTGGGAACAGAGCAACTAACCTAATGCCCAAACAAGAAACCAGGAAAAAAAGCCAAACCTGGAACTGGAAAATGCAAGGAATAAAACAAACAAAAACAAAAATAAAAACGGAAACAAAAACAAACATGACATGGTTAACAGACGGCAGGATAAAAGTGGTACGGAAATAGCAATGACCCAATGACCCAACATTCAGAAAGCTATCCCAACCCTATTGCTGACATAACAGCAATACGGTATTATGGAAAAGGGAACTCATACGCGTGATAACGTGTTTTTTTTTGACATGATGCTTGGATGTACAGTATTGGAGTGTTCACCTATTGGAGGAGCTGTTTGCAAAACTTCGTCACCTTGGAACGACAACAACGGCTGTGCTTGTTTTTCCGTGGCAAACAAAAAATAGGAATTCTCACTGGTTTCTCAGTCCATATCAAAATGCGACGGGCATCCAATGGAAGACCGCAAACTTGTTCGAAAAGCTCGCCGAAAACATAGGGTCACGGTCACCCATCGTGGTGGATTTGAGAAAAACCATGCTGCGTTTGTTGAGCTCAAGCCAAAACAAGAGGAATGAAAAGAAACTAGTTGTAATGTTAACATGGTGCTGGAATGTCAACAAAAAAGCTAATTATATTTTCATCCAATACCATGTATGGCTTTTCGTCTGAATGATTGCAGCGTGATTCTCGAGTTAATGACTTTCAATTTCAGAATTTTATCGTGCATATTTGAATCTTAAAGGTGAAAAGGCGTTTGGTGCGTGCCTGTTCCTTTATTTTCTTCTTCTTTTTAATACATTGTCAAGATAACAAAACGTTTTACATTATGTTTCCATAAATCAGGGTTACAGTTTTTCAGCGTGCGAGCTACTTACAAAATGCCCAAGTCAAAATTATCTAACCACCTCGAAAAAATGGAGATTCAATCTACCATTGAAAAAAGCATCCCAATTAGCGGAAATGAATGCTCACAATTTTTCTCAATGCACGCCTAAAAAAATCAAATATATTAAATCAAAATTTAAACAAATATGTGATACAATAGTTAAATTGTAATGAGACAATTCACGCTGCACTTTTACATAAAATTATCTTAAGGTAGGATTCTTTTGCGCATCTGCAAGTCAAGTCATGTTTATAGTCCTTTATCACATGGAGTCTCAAAGGGCTGCACAGACCACATATTATTGCAAACCACAGACTATTATTACACCATCCCCTGATCTAAAATCTACATGAGGGCAAGGAAAAACTCAAAACTTCAACATGAGGAAAATGAAGAAACCTTGAGAAGGATGACCAGGCTGCAACAGGTGTTTCAATAACAAATAATACTGTCAACGTGAAATGTAGGTCATTCATAAGGTATAGAATAAAATAGTGTTTTAAGCCTAGATTGTTGTCAATGTCTGCTCATAGGGGAGTGTGAAATTAAATTTGGATTCCTTGTATTTTAAGGTCCATCTATACATTATCTGCACCGCTTATCCTCGGTAGTGCCACGGGAGTGCTGGAGCCCATCCCAGCCATTTCCAGGCAGTGGGCAGGGGACACCCTCAACTGGTTGCACATAGAGACAGACAACTCACTTGCTCATTCACACCTAGAGACAATTTGGAATGGCCAATTAACCTGACATGCATGTTTTTGGAATGTGGGAGGAAACCCAAGTCCCTGGAGTAAACCCACGCAAGCACAGGGAAAACATGCAAACTCCACACAGGAAGGTTCGATCTCATGACCTCAAAACTGTGCCGCGGACGCGCTAACCACTCAGCTGCCGTGCTGCGCTGTATGTTAAGGTCATCTGAGAAAATTGACAAATAAAAATGACTTTGACTCTTACATATTTTTTTTACAGCGATTTGAGTTGCATTTCGTTGTCTGAAAAGTGCCAAACCAATAATTATTGAATTGCATTAAACTGGTGGTTAAGCCTTGTAAATGTCTGCAAGCTTAAAGGGACAGTGTGTCCTATTCAACAGCTCATATTGGTAAAAAATGTCATGCATTACACGAAAACGATTTAAATAACAAGCAAAAATACACGAACTACCATATAAACCTGCATTTAAAAATGATTGTAAGTCAAGGAATCTGCAATCAATGTAACATAACATGAGACTCACCTAGAAAGAACTCAGACATTTGTCCGCTATATTGGTGCCCAGAAACCAAATGTGTCATCTGGTTACTTTGAGGCTACGTACTTTGGATTCTTCCTTGTCCGTTATAGCACGCGTTTTAAGTTGCACTACACAATAGAGTGACATCTAGTGGTCAAAAATACACACTGTCCCTTTATGCAGGGGTCAGCAAACATTTTGAATCACTGGCCTCAATGGTTTTAAAATATTTGCTGATGGGGGCCGGGCCGGAGGGAATAAAAATAGCGGATTGATGTATTTAATGTTTTTGTATATGCCGATAGAAAGTCTTAAATCCGATACCTCAGACATACATGAGGAAAATAGATAACATAAATCAATCAATTTTTTAATGTTTGCATTTATCTGCACAACTTTTGTTTCATTGTCTATTTGTTTGTAAAGGGACTGTTTTATTCAATTGGTTTTGTAACACAAACTCTACAAAAAATATATATTTATCTACAAACCAAAACTTTAATTAGGACCAATAGCAAAGTAATACACGCCTCTTTTAAGCAAAAAATTTGATCATTTGCATTGAAAAACTCAACGCAATAGGGCTACTTAAAAGGTGTTTTATTGTATGCTTTGCTCCATCCAATGAACATATTAAAACATAATAAACACATAATTGTTTGACTAAAAGTGGCTCATTTTCTTTTTATGCTTCACTCACCAGATTAAATATGTGGGCGGGCTTGATACGGTCCGCAGGCCTTAGTTTGATGACCCCTGCTTTAATGCAAACACTGAAGCTACTGTATTAGACCCCATCTTAATGTTTGGATAACCCTTATTGGACTGAAAATGGGGCACAAAGATAGAAAGACTTGAACGCAGTGACGAAATTATTATTTATATTCAATTTAATGGAAAATATACCATTGCCGTTTTTGCACGATGTTTTGAAAATATAATCTGAGATATCTAGTACACACCATTCAGCTAAAAGGTCCCAACTGGCTCACTCCCATGAAATGTGCAGGTTTGTTTTCAACAGAAGTGGAAGCTTGTACTGGAAAATGTCATCAAGCGGTGTCGAGCTCTTAAGGCATCATTTTATTTTTCTGGGTGGGATTATTATTTTTTTTTTTTTTAAAGCATGGAAGATTATAGATTGTGATTAAAAATGTCTGCTCCTATGTCCCACTTTTTTTTTCAGGATTTGTACAGGTGCTCGAAGTCTTCGAAAATTCCTCCATTTTAATTTTGCGTTTTCAAGGTTTAAAGAGCTTGTAAATGCTTGAAATTGTTGCCATGCTTCTCGGCAGTCGGACTCAATTGAACCTGCATTAAATAAAGAGAAACAAAACAAGCCTGCTTAAAATGACGCCGATAACCAGCTCAGTAGCCTAGATGGTAAGGCGCCCGCTTTGAGACTGGGAGGTTCGGGTTCGCGCCCCGGCCGAGTCATTCCTAAGACTTAAAAAGTGGTCGGCGGCGCCCTCTCTTGGCTGCGGCTGCATCGGGTCAGATGCAATCGACATTTCGTTCTGTGTACATTGTTACACAGAATGACAATACAAGGAAATTATTATTATTATTATTATTAGCTTCGCTTTGCCATTGCATTTCTTCATCCCTAATGATTAACGGCAGCTGGTATTAGTTTGTACGGTGTGAAACATCATCGCCCCCTATGTGTCGCGTCCAAGAAGACCGGTGCATCAGACCAACATGTGGGAGGCTGTTGTTTTAATAAAGGATTTCAGGAGAATGGAAAATACAAACCTTGGCTAAAATGTGGAACAAATCCGTGAACATGCTGCAAAGTATGCAAAAGAAAGAGAACCGACTCTTCACAACAGGGAAGCCAGCTTTTTCCAGTCATTTGAAAGGTAATTCACAGAGATGACTAGCTTAACTAAAATTTTTTACTAACCAATTGCTGCATGCTACACCTAAAGAAGACACTCTCAAATGATGGAATGTGAATCAGTGCAAGGATCTGATAGATTATGGACATTAATATGAGCCATGCAAAAAATTAAGATAGTAATGGGAAGAACTTCCTGCTGCATCCTATCACCTACATTATATGGAGAGAGATTGTTACAAAATATTAACACAGGTATTGTTCCGATCCGCAATTACATTCACCGGATTGAATCACACAGGATTTAAAAATCATATGGCTTGATGAATGCATAAATTATAAATGTAAATCAGGAATATATTTGTTGACCTGAAAAACATGTGTATTTTGCGGACGTATTTACTTGAAAAAACATTTGTAAATTGCATAATACAGGATTCACACCATGTTTCTTCTTTTAACGGTACTGCAGAAATTGGACAATTAACTTTTAAATTCCTTAAATAGTGCTTAAATTTCGCCATGAAAAAAAAAGTGTATGAACCCTATATTTATCATGGGCATGAAGGCAAAAGGGAAGGGTCAGTTTGTCCACCTCGAATATCCCTGAGAGTCATCCGTCCTGTGGATGTGTGTGTTGCATTCAATCAGCAGCATTTCATTGATTAAGGACAATACTCCTCTTTGCAAAACAGCGTTTCCTGTTACAAGTCACTCAACCTCCTTTAATAATCGAGCGCTGCATAGATGATAAGAGATATGATGTGAGGATACAGAGTCTACCATGCATACTCAAAATTTTTCCCATAGCAATTAAAAATTCAAACACACACCTAAAAACAATTCTGAACCATTGTAGAAAATGTGTGGCCGTGTGATATTATTATATTTTTGTAATTGCTTGAATCATACTAGAATATGAATGTAAACTAGTTTGGTAGGTATATCTACCCTAATGTCAAAGAATAATATTTAGAATGAATGCTTAACATTTCTACAAACATGTGCAGTAAAATTGTGTTTATATTTAATGAGATTAAAGTAACATAATTGTCATAAACGCACTTGTGTGCATCAATAGAGGGCCTTGTTTTTTTCGTCCACATTTCAAAACAAATGAATGGTCTTTATACAAAAGTATAACAATATTCGAGGGCTTCTCCTTTCAGTCCAAGTAAGACAATTTTTAAGGGATGTGCAATTCAAAAAGATGTGTATTCACAGTGGCAGTTGGAGAGTGCATTGTGCTCATGAACACTGTAGAATGGAGTTTAGGGGTAAAACAGTGACATGTAAATTAAGGGAAAAATTATCATGCAACTTATTTGGGTATTTTTGGGTACTGCTAAATAATCTTGCACAAAACTTTAAAAATATATACCTCCCGACATATTTGGGGATTTTTGTTGCTCCTAAATGTATTGCACTTCTTTTCATTGCACTATTGTTACGATGCACTATTCTTTTTCAATGCACTATAATTATAACTAAGCATTACATAGTAAATATTTTTCTTATTTATCATGACAGTCTTTTCTCTTTTCTTCTCTTTAATGTCTTCTTTTCATGGTTACCCTGGAGTGCCAAGTCAAATCTTGTTGAATACAATGTTTCTCAACGTTGATATCAATGACATTAAAGGCAATACCAGTAGAGCACCGAGTTAGTACCAGGTGATTGCGGGAAAGCATTAATGCATTGTATTTGTTGTGACACACTGCGATCTAGCAGTCAAATGCAGCATTTCAGCATGGACATAAATGTTGCATACAGCAGTAACAAATTGGAGAGCTCCAAATATTGTCAATGAAAGGTGTAATTTATTGCAATTTTGTTTTTAGTTGTTTGGTTATGATGTAATAAGTAGTTAATACTGTTCATTTTATTACAATTTAGGTATATGTTAGAATTTGACTACTTAAAACAAATGTAAGTATTTGCCTGAATTGAGTAAAGAGTATTACATTTTTTCTGATTAATCAAACTAGACTAGAGCAGTACAGTGAAAAAAAGGCAATTTAAGGAAGACCGACTTGAATTGAGTCATGGTGTTTACTATTGTTAGAGACATTTTTATTTTTATTTAATGTATTTAGTTTATTTGCGTGTACAGTGAGAAATATTGTGAGCATGCAATTCTACTAATTAGGACTCTTTTTTTTAAATGGTAGACTGCTCCTAAATCTCCATTTACTGTAGTGGGTAGATCATTTGGACTTGGTAATTTTGTAAGTATCTTGCATGCTGAAAAAGTGAGAGCACCCCTGATGTAAGGGACATTTGAAAAAAAACTGGCAAAATTAAGTGTGTGGTGCAAAAGAATATCAATATATGCAGAGTATCACATTTAACCATTTAGTTTTGTGTGTGTGTGTGTGTGTGTTGTAGAAGGGGTATTTATTATAGACTTTCAAATTCTAATGTTGACATAACAGGGTCATTTTAAAACACTATTGTTTTTTCAAAATGTAAGCATGCAACCCCAAAAAGTTGCAAATGTGTACGTTTTTGACTTGCAAGCAATGCCAAAGGGCCAGGGTTTAAACAGGTGAGAATGTTGTCGAGGAAACACTGTATTTAGTTGTGTATAAAGCGCACCCCTTTTTCTCGGATTCAAAATAATATATTTATTTATTTTTACTTTTTCCCTGCTCAAACTAATTGAACATTGAAAGGGACAAATGTTGTTAAATACATACAGCAATGATTCAAATAATTTATTGACTATGAAAACAATACCAACATAAAATTTACATAGGGATTATTTCATGTTCCTCGAAGTCTGGTTTATGTTCAGGTGCAAAGAGTTGTTACAATCGTCATGCTTTTTTTTGCGCTTATTTAAAGCTTTCAGGACGACTTTCTCTTTTCTCCATTCTTTACAATTTGTGTCTGGTCCCGTGAATAAAAAGAGTGTGATAATAAGATAAAATAGAATGCTTGTTCCACAGAAAACAATACAGTACTTCTGTTCAGTGTGAACTTACGTCGTATAGGCCCCTTACCACAAGGGTCATAGGGCGGACCACTTCCTGTGATGTGTCTTGGGCAAGTACAGGCTGGCGGCTCTCTTCAAGACGATTTTTGAGGGTAGAGGTTTGCTTCAAATTTATAATGAAAAATGGCAATTACATACTATCCTTTTTTTCTTTTGTGAAATATTAAATGCACAGACACATGTCTTTTATTCATGCACTTTATTTAGGGCAATTTATTATAAATAAATTCCTCACATCCAATCTTTTAATTTGAAGCAAAGGAAGATTAAAAATTACCACAAGTAAAATTAAAAATTACAAACTGAAATCTTGAGTAGTATTAGTGCATAGTGCTTGCCTGTAACATACTTTAAAGTCATGTAGACGAAACTATTCTTTCTGTATAAACAATAAAGCGTGGATGTGATCTCATGCAGTGGTAAAAAACTGCTTACCTACTGCTCAAATATAAATAAAGAGAACAGTAGTCTCACCAAGATGCATGCGTTTCCAAAGGCTTGCGAAACGACCGTTTTAAATTCAATTGCACCACCTCAAACGTTGGAGTCACTCAGGGAAATCTCACAATAACCCCCTGAAAACATTTTCTCCTCGGATCTATACAATTCTCGTCGGTCATTTTTTTTTTTACATTTAAAAAGTGGTGAGTTTTTCCGCAAAGTGAGGGATTTGTATGCCCGATTTATAATCGTTTTAAATATTATCTTTGATATACTAAGACGCAGTTCAGCGTAAGACTACGTTTGGCTGCACGGATGAACAAAAGAAAAAGCCTTTATATACGGTGACTCCAAACCTCAACCCATTTTTCTATTTTGTTCTTTTGTATGTCTAACTATGTTTACACTACAAGCAAGGACTGGTGTGGCGAATTTGTTTTATCTACAATTGTAACAAAAATCGTTGTTACGTAATAGCTCATCTGTTTCTGTACAGGACTGATTAAAAATGAATATTGCTATAAAGTTATTTATTTATTTTAATACAATACCAAAAAACTAAAAGATATTCCCTTAGTCAGATTTGAATAGTGTGGAAAATCGCAGATACACAAACGCACACTGTGTACTCGCACGCGTTCCACAAAATTGGTCGAATGTGTTTCCAAATTGAAGCGTGCAACCATCTCCAAAACCCACAAATGTACACATTATTGACTTGCAAGCAATTACTGAGCGATGTTTTATTTTACCGCACGAGCCACTGCGACAAACCTCTTGCCGACAGCCGCACGCGAAAACATGTCCAAATGTTTCCTCGCGCGTCGCCTCCGTTTTCAAAACGACTAACAACAACGATCCACGACAGGCAGCAACAATTTTCGCCGATGATTAGGATGGCGAAAACAGCTCCATTATTGCTAATATCCACGCTATCATTGCCCCCTTCGCTGTGCATGTGTATATTCCCTTTGATTCACGCTTGACTCGTTTGGCTTCAGGGCCAACAGGGCTCCGCCTTTGGAGGCGTTGGCGGAGGATGGGGGGGGGTTGCTTGAGAGGGGCGCCTTGAAACAGACATGTCTCTTATCCCCTTTCATCATCTACCACGCGGTGGCCTTGAAACCGCCCGGACAGTTATTGCCTTTTTTTTTACAGGCAACCCAATGCGGACTGGCCTTCAGCCAATCAGAGGCTTGTTTACACACTGGTGACTGACAATACGATGGAGGCGTGCCAGCCAATCAAAAGCCGTGTGCGCGCACACGCGCACACAAAAGGTCTTTGCTTTGTAAATATTCAACGTCATGCATTAACCTGAAGCGGGTCTCATGAAAGGTCATTCCTCATTAAATACGCACATGCGTTCACGTACAAACCACTTAATTATTTTTATTTGTATTTACTCTTGTTATACAACCCTAACTTTTGAACTCATTTAGTTAAGTGGACGTATTTCACGTTTTTTCCTGCATTGGAAAAAAACTAAAATCTTACCCCATCCATCCATCCATTATCTGCACCACTTATCCTCAGTAGGGTCGCAGGGGTGCTGGAGCCCATCTCAACTATCTTCGGACAGTGGGCAGGGGACAAATTAATGTCAACACTTATTACAATTCAACCATTGTTATACCGCAACATATTTTTTAAATTTTTGATTAAACGTATCTGATTTTTTTAGATGTGTATTGAGATATATTGTGAGCATTCAATCCCACAAATTGGGATGCCTTTGCTTAGGCTGCGCATAAATCTCCATTTTTTTTAGGTGTGTAGATCATTTGGACTTGATTGTTTTGTAAGTAGCTCGCATGCTGAAAAAGCCGGAGCACTCCTGCACAAAAGGATAGCACATTTTTGGGGGGGACCTAAACGCGAGTCTGTTTTTTCTCTCTGCAAACCTTGTGACTGGCTGGCTACCAGTCAATTTGTGTCATGTCTTTCGACTGGCTCCGGCACACCAGAAACACCAATTTCTACTTTGAATATGCAAGATGCATGCTTTGATGAATACTCTATTTGTCCTATTCATTTCCTCATCACTTAAAACCAGGTGAGTCAATAATCATAATTAGCCTTTTCCCAAAGGTTACCAATAGGAAATCCATCATAAATTAAAGTTAATTTGCTTTAAACTAAAAAGGGACTTGTTTGCCTCATGTTTTTACATAATTGCAGTCATATTTGTAAATGGTTTTGATATTGAATCCGCTTTATATTTACATTGGCTTACTTTGCACTTTAGGTTAGGCGCTTGTGTAAAAAAATGCAATAATTTTTTAAAAGGCTTCATTCCCACACAGAAAACATGCACAATAAGTGTTGAATATTTTTCCATGCTGTTTTCCTCATACAGGCAAAGCCATAGGTTTACTAGAAAGCACTGCATCTGGTTTTACTTGATTTAGCCAACAGTGATTGCTACCTTCGCGCAGTAAATGCTGATTTTTAGAGTGCAGTGCAATTGTAAGCATCCTCTATAAAAGTCATGTTAAACGGGATGTAAACACTAGCGTGAGTGTGTATGACGCCGTGCGAAAACAAATAACGCTGCTGTGGTGTTACTCATCGATTGGAGCCGTGCTTCGCCAGGCGACTTCCTTTCGAGTCATGGCTTTCCAAATCCGCTACAGGCTGAAACCTTTTAAAAACTGAGCAAATGCTGAGATGAATTGAAGATTAATATATCCCAGCATAAACCAAGTCCAACAAAAACTGGATAACAAGCTAACGTCACGGCTTTTTTTGGTAATATGACTGAGAATCTTTTTTGCTCTTTTATATAAGGTGATAATTATTAAAGTAATGTCTATTAATAGTGACATGTGTATTTTTAGCCTGAAATAAGAACACATTAAGAACACTTTTGCTCAACAGCGAGATGAGAAAAAAGTGCCTTTTCAACAAATCATCTTGACTTTCTCAGAATAACATGCTGGAAAATGCAACCTTCAATGGTGGGCCTGCAAGGACTTCGCTGTTGGCCTAAAAGTATATGAATCATGTGATGTGCATTATATTTTGTCCATGAATACTCATTGAATAATTCCAAATGTTTTTGTTTGTCAGCTTCCTTTCATTGCTTTCCCCCTGGTTGTATTGCTTCTAGAGGTGCGCTTTCATATTTAAGCGTTCAACCAATCACATTTCAGCCTTTTATTTTTTTCCTAGGGTCAGAAATATACTCGGAGGCCTTCCCAATTTGTTCAGCAGACACTGGCAAAAAAAATGAGCATTGATCAAGCTGTTGGTTTAGCCAATAAGATTTCAAGTTGGCGAAGCCAGGGCCTTCTAGAAAGCAAATGGAAACACCCGTTTCACAAACTATGATTGGCTAGGAGATCTCTGATGAGAGAAATCAAATGTTTATGATTGTTACTATTGAGTCCATATTACTTATTAAATCGGCAATATATATTTTTTTTTCGTAGCTTCAGCTAACTAGTAGCCTGTGGCTTAAATACCAACGTTATCTACGTAAACACTGCGTGCGGCTACTGGAACAAGTACGCATTGCAACAAATGTTAGGCACACAGTCCAAGTCAATTATTAGATTATTGTTTTTTTTTTTTTTTTTTTTTGAGAAGCATTCCTTGGTGTCATTTAGCTGGTGCTAAAACTATAACAAGATACTTAGCAGACATAAGTAATATGGACTTTATAGCAACAATAACAAAGGTTTCATTTTGTTTTACTCTGCATTTTTGATGAGTGCCTAGGTCCAATCTTTTCACTTAGATGCATTTAACCACAACCATCTTCTTTTTCTTTGATCAGACTTTTTCCCCTGGGATCCTGTAAACCCTGAATTTATGATCGCTAACGTTTTTTACTCCAATTTTGGCGCACACACACGCACACACAACATGACGACATTTTGACATCTAACTAGCAGAAACTAAAGCTTGGTTCTTCAGTGTTTTGACCTGTATTGTTTGGGCTCCAGCTTCAACTGAGACGTCATTTGTGATGTAGTCTATGGGAGGGTCTATAAAAGCTGTAAATATGAGAAAAAAGTGAATCATTACAATAAACTGCAAAGGGACAGTCTATTATTTAGCACCTTCTAGTCATAAAATAAACTTGAGAAAAAAAATACATGGCCTGTTTCAAACGCATTGAATGGTGATATGTCACTATTTTAGTTATAAGTGTGGACTTTGAAAACTCACTTTTAAAAAATATTCTGTAACATACCTGTCAACCTCCACGGCTCCATGCCCTTACAAAATGTTGTATTTTCCCTTACAAAATACAAAATAATCTTACACCATATTTTTTTTTCAAACGTGTTTATTTAGGTAGTTTAACCTGTTATATTGTACATGTGTTTCGTTATATCATATATACTGTTAATTAACATTTTGTTGTGAGATACTGAGTTCCTCGACATGAATGACGTTTATTATAAAAAAAGGTTAAAAAATTAAGTATCTTGGACGTTCACCGTAGAAAGAAAAAATACATGCAAATATAATTAAGTAGAATAATAAGTTGTCTTATTGAAATTATTAATTCATTTTCTGCATTAAATTATTGTTGGTAATATACTGATTAAAGGGATAACCACAAACCTGTCTTTTTTCATTTTCTCTTTTTATACTTCCTTTTTTTCTTAACTTCTTTATACAACATAATAATTCGTAATATAATGCATCAAAGCAAGTGAGCCGTTTGAGAGCCTTCTCTCTTTAATATGTTGAGCCGAAAAAGCCAGGTGTCTAAAAAGAGACGGACTTCCTTTCATTACATAACTACCACATGAAATCCGAGGCTGCAGATGCATGCGCACAGTAGCATCAAACCGCTCGCTTTGTTTGCAACGAAAAAAAAAAAACTGATACCGAGATAGCGGCGAATTCGTTTGACTTGATTGATTTGCCGTTTCGTGATAGTCGGTGTATACCAGATGGTACCCATAATAGACAAATTTGCGTTTTTCCGTACAGATCTTCTTGTACGTCGTACACGTCCTAAAATGCATAATAAACGTACTTTGTACGGCAAAACTGTACAGGTTGACAGGTATGTAGTTTCTTTAGTGTTTTGAGCAGTATTGTTTGGCCTCCAGCTTCAACTGAGACGTCATTTGTGACGTAGTCTATGGGAGGGTCTATAAAAGCTGTAAATATAAGAAGAAAATCTTACAAGTGAATCATTACAATAAACCGTAAGGGGACAGTGTATTATTTAGCAAATTCTAGTCGTAAAAAAATACTTAAGGAAAAAAAATACATGGCCTGTTTTAAACGCATTGAATGGTGATATGTCACTATTTTAGTTATAAGTGTGGACTTTAAAAACACACTTTAAAAAAAATATTCTTTAATATAAATCGCCGCCTCTGCTTTGCAAATAATCGTGACGTGAACAAAGGCATCTTGGACTTTAAATGTACCGCTTCCCTTCGCGTCGGCAGTCCAGCTCGGTCTGTAATTGGTCGACTGCAAGGACCAATGGCTGCCCTTACATCTCGTTATCGTGCAGGTATCCCACCAATGGCGACGCGTGTTTACCCTGCGCGCGGGCGCCAGGCACGCAATTGCTCCAGGAGAGAAAAGCTCCGCTAGGAAGCAACTAGGGAGCCGAGGCAAGATCCAGCCAGGCCGGAAGCGTCCCTGTCCCTGCCGCCGCATCTCAATAGTCTCGCTCGTGGATACGCTGGAGCCGCTCGGTCTGCCTGCCGCCGCCTGACCGCTTCGCACTCACTTTAAATAGGCGTCGCGCTCCTCCCTGGAACCTAACCTTCACGGAATTGTGCCATTTTAATTCATTCTCACGCAAGAAAATAACATGCCAGTAAGTAATGACTATTGTATTTTATTGGCTTGATATTACGGTAAATGCACCGAACTGAAACATACGGAGAAGGCCTGTTGTCGTTCGATAAATGTGTCAGTCTGAAAGACAAAATCCGGCGTGTAATAGTCTTAAATAAACAAAATGTTTGGGGGGAATATAAATGCAACGATGTGAAAATTACCCATAGAAAAAAATAAAATATCACAAATATTATTGTTATAAATAATTAACCTTCCGTTTAAAATAAGTTCGATTCGATTGAATTGCTATAACTGACGTTTTTCGTATTTTTTTTTTAATTTAACATTTTCCCCCCAAATTTTAAAGTGTACACAAACACACATTTTAAGCATATTTGTAATGGTGCTTAAATGTTTTTAAAAAAAATAAGGCGCGTGACTGCGATAGTCGAAACCCGGCAGGAGCGAGTCCTGCTCCAGGCTTTACCCGGCAGAGGTTCGCTCCCTTTCGGCCGGTTTTGACACCGAGGACCGCCTGGTTCTGCAGCTCAGTTGGAGGGATTTCAAAACAAGAAAAAAACACTTACAAATATGTATTTCTTCTTTTTCTTTTTGTGTGTTTTAATTAACAGTAATTTATTTTGATTTCGCATAACCGCGTCAATCGTTTGGTCGTTTTCTCTATGTTTTACACATTTAAGGCAAAAATAACAAGAGCGAAATGACCAGGCAAAATGTATTTAATAAATCCCAAATGTAGATTGAAGGTATTTGAAATGTGTTGTTTTTGCTGCAACGCCGATGACGTGTTTTTGAAGCACCAGCATGGCGGGCTAATAGCTGCATGGAAAGCCGAGACAAAGGCAGTGACGGGCGGCCATTCGCCTCCAATGAATGCCCTTTCCCCACACAGCCCCCTCATCATTTCTCTTCCACCCCCATTACAATCAGCTGAAACGTTTGCACAATTTCTTGCTTATTAACGCAAATAAACTGAATTTTAGCTCACTCCGTTGCCTTTCATGACATTTTCGACGGGGTTGGGAATTTTATTTGTTGTCGAAGCACACAAGACGAGTGCGGATTGTATGTTCGTGTGCAATGCATGGGGGAGGTGTTGCATGCAGGGGAGGTTTAGGGGCCTGTAAATGACAAGAATCTTTATCTCAATTGATTTAATTTAACATAATATGCGTAAGTGTGCATAATTCTATATTATGGCTAAAAATGTGACCCTCTCTGTGTTTTTGCGTAAGGTTAAATTCTGTAAATGAATTTGACATCTTTGTGCATTGTTAATAATGATGAGCATCCCTTGATTTTTTTATATGAATTAGGTCGTTTGCGTTTTGCGAATGCACACTTGGTGCGTGCACAAGCACGGCAAAAATGCACGTACACGCACGCCGCAATAAGACGCATCGCGTTTTTAAATGGTGTAATAAGGAAAGGGGCTGTATGGTCTGAAATAGCAGGATGTTGAATTACAATTCATCTTCACAACGGACTTTCACTTGTACATTCCTACTCACTCTTTTTTGGTTCGTGTTAAATCCCGTTTCAAAATTTACACGAAAAAAACCCAATTTGCCTCATTTTTTACACGCTGTAGTGTAAAGAAGACAAGTATGGAAACAAAACCCCTTAAGACTGTCAAATAGAAAGCGTAATTCAAACAATGTAGTCGTTTCTAAATGGACTAACAAATGATTGTTAGAAGAAGCGTCCAGATTTTTTAGGGGGGACTGGTCTCTCTAAGCCTTTGGCTTCCACCTGACATCCATTTTTCTTCCTTTTCGGTTGATTTGTTCATTTTGTGATGTGATGATCGTTGCATTTGGACTAAAATAAATTGCCTTTATTTGCATTAATATGGACGTTGTGAAACAAGATCCGACCTGGCATTCCAAGATAAACATGCAAAAAAGAATAAAGAGGAAAAAAATAAAACGCCATCAGGATAGAAGACAGGAAAATACTTACTACGTAGTGCTGAGAGACTGGCCTAAGGTATAATAATAGTGCAATGTTTTAAATGAAAAAAATAGTGCATCGTCACAATAGTGCAATAAAAATAAGTGTAATGACATTTAGCAGTAACAAAAACCTGCAACATGCTTAAAAAAAAAATAAAGAACAAAGGTCAAAACAAAAAAGAAAATTTAGTGGAAAATGTGAATGATACATCGTCTTAGTGGAGACAATAGGATGACAAAGCATGAATAAAATGAAGGAAGTCAGGGTATTCAGAGTGAACGTTCATGTTTGACTTTGAATAGAAGCGTGCAGTGGAGCGAGCCTTGACCGGGGGAGGCACGCTATAGCCGGCTTGATCGATAAGAGTGCCTGCTACAGGAGCTCCACTCCAAAAAAGTGAGATAGATTCTTGAAGGGTGTAAATTCAACGAAGCAGCACTAATGTCTTGTTTTAAGATCGCCTTGCCTCATTTTGCTTCTATTTCTTCCTTTGATTGTGGGCAGAAAAGATGATGGGAAGCGACGTTTTGGGCTGCACGAGCACAGCGACCGACTGAATGCAACTCACGGACCCGCAGCACAGGAATATTCTATGGGCTGCGTTTGAATTTCCTCACCGGGCTTCCTCCGGATTGTGGATTATTGGACTTTTTCGGGAATGGAAGGACGGGAATTTGCGGCTCCGGCCCATCTCCTCTCGGAGCGGGGTGCCCTGGTGCATCGTGCCACGTCGCGGATCGCCCCCTCCGGCCACAGCTCTGTTCAGCACGCCGGTCACTTTCCTGCGGGGAAGTATTACCCGTCGCACATACCGATGGCTCCCCACTCAGGTTCGTCTACTCTCTCTGTTAGAGCCTGCATGCATAAATGTCAAGGAATTATGGACTTTTTATTATTAGTCCTATTTTTAATATCACTTCCTTTAATACTATTACCGGTCGCACATACTGATGGCTCCCCACTCAGGTTCACCTACTCTCTCTGTTAGAACTCGCATTCATAAATGACAAGGGATGATTCAGTTCTTTATTTTTTAATTTTGATTTTTAATCAATATCACTTACTTTTATCGGGCATGGCATTCCCTCATCTTATTTGAAGTCAAAAAGGTTGACCTGCGTGAATTGTATAGCTCCGAGGTGAAAATATTTTGAGGTGGGGTGTGCTGTGAGATTTCTCAGAGTGATTTGGGTGTATGAAATGGTGGGTTTGTATTTAAATCAATGTAGGCAGGAGTGCTGTATTTATTCGTGTCATTATCATGCTACCATGTTATTGGAGAAGAATGTTAGAGAATGAAGAGAAATCAGTGTGCCCCTTAAGCTACAGCTGAAGTTCCCGGGGACCTGGTCACCAGTGCTGGGTCATTGTGATATTCTAGTAAAATAATTTTTTTTCGTGGTTTAGTGAGTTTATTTAACCCTACTTCCAATAACAAACCTGGTAATAACATAGCAACAACATGATACGAAAAATGCATATAGAATTGGATGCCCTTCGCGCTAATTAGTATAAAAAGTAGCTCTTTGCTTGGAATAGGCTGGTGACGCCAGGTATAAATGAATTTAAAATAAGCACAACAAGGAAAACAACTCTTTGGTGTATCGGATTATGAATCCTACTTTGAAGCACAAGAAATGAATACATTGACCTGAGAAAAAGTCAAACAAAATTTTATATTGACATTTAATCAAAGATTAGTCGTGCGCCTTTCACATAAAAAAGAAAAAGCTGACCAGCTATTTGAATGCTGACCATGTGTCTAATGAAAAATATGAATTTTACGGGGGTGCAGAAAGCGACACATGCTAAGAAATCCAGGTGAGTGCAATCGTATTGCCCTAAACAAAGACTTCTATTTTAAGTCAAATAACATTGCGATGGGCGTTTACATAATTATTCTTTGTTTGATAAGTTTTAATCATCATATACAATTACAGTGCGTGGAGTGGCCTTGGTGACATCCAGTGGACATATTAAATACTGCAGGTCATGTTTAGAGTAGAAGTGTATCATTCTTATGCTTCTCTCAGCATCGTCTTGCAGGCCTGATACGGCCTGCTGGCTGTAGCTTGGTGACCCCTGTCCTAAACTGTGGTACTTTTTCTTGTAAATGATCTATTACCATCAAGATGGCAATTTTTAAATTCATTGTGCATTTGACTTGTTTTAACGACATTCTATTCTATTCTATTCTATTCCGTTATGACTGACCTTCATTTCATGTTAACAGTATCTATGTATCGTTTGTTAATGCTACATCCATTGCATCTTGCTCATCGTTCTGATTGGATTTTATATGATACTTGAACGAATTTATATTTTATTTTTAATTTTATTGTTTGTTAATGCAACATCCGTTGCAGCGTGGTCATCGTGGAAAGGTGTTCACCTCATGTGCGGTCCTTTCTCAAGATTTCTTCATATACCTCGTGTTGAGGTTTTTGAGTTTTTCCTTACCCTCATGTAGGTTTTAGATCAAGGGATGGTGTAATGATAGTCTGCAGTTAGCAATAATCTGTGGTCTGTGCGGCCCTTTGATACTCCTTGTGATTAAGGGCTATACAAATAAACATGACTTTACCTTTGTTCTATTCTATTCTATTTTTTCTATTCCAAAGCTTGGTGCAGCACGGATCTGGTGTTGATTATTTAAGAGAGACAAAAACAATCAATGCTCGCAGGGAGTGGCTGCTGACACTTAAACGATCATCAGTTTTGTGTTTGCATATTTCATTAATTATTTAGGTTGCAAGGACGTTTTATGCTAACAGGAAACACAAAATTAAACTGAATGTCTGAGTATTTATACTGAACTCCTTAAATTAAATGTAATACGTTTTTAAAAAAAAAACGTTGTTTCAACAGGCAACGCTCACAGATAAACCTTTCAACACCAAAGTAAAATGGAATACCTCGTAAAAATGAAACGCAATACCTTTTTAATGGTCTTCGTTTCTGCAATTTTGCTTTACTACCTTTGGATAATTTTTAAAACCCAACAGTGGGCACCCATTTAGGAAGAGCGAGGATCACAGGAGTCATGATATTGTGTTACCGGAAGTATCATACACTAATACAATTGTTGTACAGCCCAATAATTATTTTAAAGCTGGTAATTATTATAAGTCTGTTCAGCACACACTTGGATTTTAAAAATGCTTTATAAATAAGGTGTTATGTATTTTTCAACTTTAATATATTATGATCGTGACATTAACACTAGGTAAAATACAAAACAGAATGTAGACTGTAAAGTTGCAGTCACCATATCCAGATTTTTTTTTGCACTTTTTTTTCTGAAAGCACGTTAAAATATCCTCGCTTTATTGAACCTGTATATTTTTTGTCAAATGACTCAAATTGACTTGAAATCCTTGAAAATGCTTGAATTTTAATGATATGTTTTCAAGGATTTTAATGAGCTTGACTTTTGGGCGAAATGCTTGTAAATGCTTGAAATTATTGCAATGTTTCTTACATTTCTTCTTAAAACTGAAGCCATTCACTGCACTGTCATAGCTTTCTTCTTCCTTTGTGTTTAACTGCAGCTGGCATTAATTTGTATGGCATTGTCTTATGAAGCGTCATTGCCCCCTATGTGTTAATGCTCATGAGGAAAGGTGCATGCTACAACCAAAACAGGGCAATAAGAATTGTGTATTAGTGCAAGGATTCCGTATCAATTATGGGCATTAATATGGGCCGAGCAAAATATGATGGTAGCGTTTCCCAGTGGTAAATTGTAATAGGAAGAACTTCCTGCAACAGAAAATATAAGCTACATATTTCCGTCATTTTTACCTAAGAGAGATTTGTCTCAAAAACAAATATAGTCAGTTTACTAATGATCTAAAAATCATATGCCTTGATAAATGCACACACAAGGTTGAAAACCTCATATGAAAATCACAGACATATTTTTGGCTCTGCAGAGTACGTGGTTCACACTGGAATTTTTCTTCTAATGTTTTTGGAGAAATTGGAACTGGCTTCGAAAGTCCTTAATAAGTGCTTAAATTTGGCCATGATAATGATGTACACACCTTGTCTAAAACCTTTGGACATTTTTATGTGCCACTTTACCTTTTTAGTCCTTTGAGGAGCACAGCAGAAAGATGAGAATTTCAAACACAAGCAAGGATCTTATATCATGATATTTGACACCAGTGGTATCAGCATACAGCACTTGCGCAATAAATGATACATGACAAGATAGCAACTCAGTGCCAAGAAAGATGGATATGCATTTAACATCTTGCCGTTTTTTACCATCCAGTTTTTAATGCAAATTGGTGGAATTCTAACATGTTGGCAGTTACTATGCCAGCACCTCTGAAGGGCCAACGTAGATAAATGAAGCATTGACACATTCTTTGGTGGTCAGGCTCCATTTGCAATGCGAACTGACGAAATGCTAATGCCAAACAGTTGCTATGGTAACATAAAAAGGACGCCAAATGTTCGGCAAAAGCAATCAAGGCTAATTGATTCAAACCGAAAAATCACAAAGGAGAATACGTACTACAGAGAGTCAAAGTGACCAAAACGCAACATATTTTTATATATTTTTATTTTTTTAGCGCAGCCTTTCCCAAACTTTTTGTCTTTTTTGGGTCCCCGTAGCAACAAGATGGTAAACAAAAATGTCAGCTCCCTCCCATGTCATATAAAATAAATGCAAATTTGGCGACTTACAAGTATTTAAAAAAATGCACTTTTATATGATGGTTCATGTAATTTTGCTTATTTGAATCAATCAAAATGTTTTACCAATAGGAGGTGCTAAGTAATACACACTGTCCCTTTATGTAAACACTTTTCTTACTGCAAGATGGTTCTTTGTTTTTTTCTTTTTAAAAAATAACCCGGATATGGTAAATGGTACATCATTCAAGAAAACGTAATTTATTAAAAAAAAAAAAAAGTCAAATGGTTGTCATCAGGGGCCGGGTGGTCCCCCGGACCCTTCCCCCAGGCTTCCTCCCATGTTGGCTCTCAAAGCGCCAGGGTGCAAATGTGTTCACGGTGCACGCGCCAGCTTTGACGAGTGACTCGGGAGTATTTACTTTTGTGACACGGTCTTCATTTATCATTTATAAAGCTGCTGAGGAGACAAACACAAGCGAGCGGTGTGCGTGGTACTGCACCTTTCCATTCCGAGTGGCCTTCTATTTGTGGGCAGTCTATGACCCACCTGTGTAATAAGCGCGTTGTCTTATTAGTATGTACACTGGTCACTATAACAGATTTAGGCCAAATAACATTAATGAGGATGTATTTTTGGTAGGTCAGCTCCCAGAGATAAAAACTGTTTTTGTTCAGTGGAAACTTTAAGTAATTCAAGGCAGAGTTTTAGAGACGCAACAACAAATCATATTATCCTAGAAATGCAAACTGTATAGAAACTTTGTTTAATTATTTAAATGGCATATTTGTAAATCATCTATCCATTCATCCATTATCTGCACCAAATATCCTCAGTAGGATCGTGGGGGCGCTGGAGCCCATCTCAGCTGTCTTCGGGAACTGGTTGCCAGCCAGTCGCAGGGCACACACAGACAGATAACTCACTCTCTCATTCACACCTAGGGACAATTTGAACCGGCCAATTAACCTGACATGCATGTTTTTGGAATGTGGGAGGAAATCGGAGTGCCCGGCAGAAAGCCATGCAATCACGGGGAGAACATGCAAACTCCACACAGGAAGGTTCGATCTCATGACCTCAGAACTGTGCCGCACACGCGCTAACCACTGCTCCGCCGTTCTGCCCATTTGTAAAACATATATTATGTAAATGCATGACATAAATGTAATGTATTTTCATGCTTTTTGTCATGTATCTATTTTGGTATTTATTTTGTCATTTATTTTGCCTTTTTTGTTACAACAAAATGTTATTCAAATTAGGGGGTGGGTCAAACTGTCTGAGTTTTTGGCCTATTGCCAATTTGTTTATTACTGATCAACCAATAGGTGAAATGTTCAGCTTGTCTCCCTATTTGTTTTTTTTTTTGTGACAAAATACACAATGAAATAATCACCTAAAAAAATAAATGTGAACACAAATGACCGAATGCGTAGAAATATAAATGCATTAATGTCATATACACTTAGATATTATGTGATCTATTTATGTGTTGATTTATTTATATGACACACAATTTATTTATTTATTTATTTCTACATGTGATCGGACCGCTATACTTTAGCAAGAAATGTGCCTTCATAAGATTTACTAAGCACAAAATGTAGACTTGGAATGCATTTGCAAAATCGTGTCTTTGGCACTGAAAAATATGAAGCAGAATGTTGAGAATTTAGGAGCCTTTCATCGCTCACCATTCATGTTTGCCTTTGACACATTCACGCATGTGCACGCAGACACGCACGGGCGGTGCACATGCACACGCAAGGCAAGTGCAAACACACCCACGTAAGAAGGGTCCGAACATCTTTTGTGCAGCAGCAACACGACGACTGCATGAAACTCAGGTGGCTTATTGTTCTCTCGCTTTCGATACTTTTGGGTGTGACGAGAGGGAACCTTTTTTTCCCCACTGTTTCCTTCCGTGCACATTTGCGCAAACTCATTCTTCCTCCTGTTGGATGAAAGAAACACATACACTGCATTTTAAAGAAAGAAAATAACAAATTTTATATAAGACTACAATTCAGAGCCAAACTATTATCTTTGTGAGATTTATAATTTTTAAATGAGATTTTAAGTGTGTATGCTTTATGATGGAAGGTCTTAACTTTCCCTGCGTTGGGAAGAACAAAGATAAACGGAAGGATTTTATATTTTATTTTTGTTAATCCTAAAAATAATGTATATGTAGGTCAATGACTTATTCATGTATTAGTTTTCGATTTTTGGGGGGCGATAAAGACCATATGATGAATATCCTGGAAATGGCATTCAACAATTGTAATACACTCTAAGTGTGCTCCAGTAATTTACCTATGCTAGTTATGAGTTATTATTATTTTTATTATAATTATACCACATTGAAAAGCCATTGTGCTACCCGAAAAGGTATTCATTCATGCATAATTTTATGTGATTTTATTTGCATTTATTTTTCAATGGTCATATAACCAACCATATACTATACCTATTTCAGGTAAATGTGTGAAAGAAGAATAATGTATCAATAGTTTTTTTGGGCATTATATGTTATTGGAGTCTCTGGCGATAGTATTATAAGTTTGGAATGTTATTTTTTGTATTCTAATTTTCCTTTGTGGCGTTAAGTTCTGTTTTTTTGTTTTTATTTTGAATATGTTTTTGCAGCTACGAACAAAAATTGGAATAGGGGTAGGCACCTTAAAGCTTTGGCTTCAGCCTACTCTCTTTGGGCACATGTTTCAGTATTGTACAGCTGTTTGGGTGTTTATAGTTTGTTTCCTTTAGTTGATTAATGATTGATGCTGTTTTTTGTGTTTTGGCTTAATAAAAAAGCCACAAACAATTATTATTCTTAAAGTACCCCACTTCCTTTACATAAATTACTATGCAGTCTGTCCCTTTTCCCCACCCTGTTTTCTTCATCTCTTACCAGTAGTTGAGCACCACTTAAGATGTTTTATAGAAAAGTTGTTATGGTTAAATGCTCTCAGGTTCTTGATAATAGTGTTTGCAAACAAAAAAACAAACACTTTTCTGTTTTTATCCCTGTTAAGTTTTACTGTAATCTTCAATTATACTCCTTTTTTCAGTACGTACACAACATATATAATGGAAATGCAAAAGGAGTTTCTACTAGTGTCTTAAAACATACCAAGTGCAATTCAGTAAATCACTTCAACGGTTTATGTGTGTGTGTGTTTGTGTGTGTGTGTGTGTGTATATATCCATCCATTATCTGCACCGCTTATCCTCAATAGGGTCGCGGGGGTGCTGTGGCCCATTCCAGCCATCTTCGGGCAGTGGGCAGGGCACACCCTAAACTTGTATTATTAAAATACAATAATGTTTTTCAATATATATGTATTACTCTGTAGTTGATCAAAATATCTTTCAGAGTTCTTATTTCCTAAATAATCACAAACGCACTGTTGTTGATTTGTGCTACGTATCATTCAGTCAGTAAGTTGAATTTCACGATTCACGGATCCATTAAACAAAGTGCAAGACATTTTTTCCCGGGGAAGCATGCCCCTAGACTCCTAGACTGTCTACCTACCAGGTTCTCATAAAATTCTATGGGAAGCACTGGGTAGTCAAACACATAGAGCAGTAGTGTTGGCAGGTATGTAAATGTGTTGTGTTTAGAAAAGATCCCTTGTCATTTGTGATTGTAAAATGTACTGTAGGTTACTAACATAGGCTGAATGATAAAGCATAATACTGAAAAAAAGCAAAACATTTGGTGTTTTCAATGTTTTACTGTTCCAGCCCACCTGCGAACAGAAAGTCTGGACCAGGCCCCAGGGCCAAACTGACTTAGCTTTGTCGACCTTCGAGCAGAGCCAAGTAAAAAAGTGAAACCACCAGATCACATCAGAAGTTGGGATTTGTAGAAAAATACACCCCACAACCATGTCATTTTCAAAGTGTTTGTGACGCTTGGCAGGTGAGTGGTTTACGGTTACAATTTAGTCTCCGAGATCGCGGTTCGGCGTAAACTCATTCAGCACGCTCAAACTGAGCGATTGCGCTGACGAGCTTGCGGAAGGCGTATCGTCGTCCTTTAGAGACTTGGGGAACAGTTTGCACTTGGCATTGGCTGGAAGGGGTCTTTACTGCCGGCCTTTATGGCGGGGGCTCGTCTTTCAGCCATATTGTTTGAATGGCCGCGCCTTGCCGGAGGTGCTCTCGTGTGAAAGCAGCTGTGGGCCGGGTGAGGAGAAGTGGGGGTTTTTGGGCGGTCCTGTAGAAAGAGGTCATATGAGTGTCATCCGCTACGCTCAAACATCCTCTTCCTTGGCATCTTCTCTCGCTTCCCTTTCCACAAGATCCTCCCCCCATCAAGGTTCTTTGCAGGAAGAGACCGGTCTCTGGGAAGCGGCGGCCTTCCTGCCGCCGTCCCCACAACCCAGATCATTGTTGGCCAGCCGGCTTTGTGCGTGTGTTTTACGGCTGCTGTTAAAGATAAAAAACAGGCCCGTCCATCCCGTTTTATTGTTCCCTTGTAGGATGTCCCTGTCATTCTCCCAGTTTTTACGTCCGAGCAGCTTCCCCCTTCAAAGGTTAGCCGGCTGGTCTGCCGTTTCTCTCTCTGACTGACTTTTTTCCCTAACCAAAGGGGAATAAATAACTTTACTGGTTCTTTTATTGAACGCCTCATTGCTGGAATATCCCGTGGGTCTGAGGATGCTTCAAAGACAAACACAGGTGTCTAGAGGGATTAGCAAAAGGGCCGCTTACGACCCAGGCCTTTAAAAAGAATCAAGCTGAGTGAGCAATTGTGACCGTGGTCGTTTGCAGTAACCGATAAAAGCAGCAGAATTTTTTTCTCTTTGTCACGTGATGTTGAGTCTTATGATAGCTCATTCTACTGCATGTGGTTTTCAAATCATTTACATTTTAATTTTTTTTAAAAATGAGTAATATTATATCAATAATCCATAATAGATAGTGGACATACAACATTCCCTGAAATGACAAGTACATTGGTACTTCTATTTCCAAATTGAATTTGTTCTTGTGGTAGCTTCGTAACCTGAAAGTACGTGTGTGAGGACAAAAGTGGTTGACTGATTCTATTTTACCTAGGATCCATTAATAACCTGGTAATAATACGGTAACAACTAAATGATATCATGATAAGTAGTTTTTTTAGGACTGCATATGAAACTGGTTCAAGACCCCTGATTTAGCGCCTCCAACTGGTAAAAAACGAAACCAACATTGCTTTGAATAGTAAGCAAAATTACATGAGCTAACATGTAAACCTACATTTTCTAATGTACTCGTAATTTGAGACCCACCTATAGGGAGTTAAAATGTTTGTCTGACATCTTGCTGCTTCCTTTTTCTTATCTTTTTCTCTTTCTTTTTCTGACTTTTTTTTCTATTTGTAATTTGTTTATTTTTGGTTGTGAAGTTTGTCCTACAGCATCCGACCCCCTATCAGCTATGTCATAAATATTAATTGATAACAATGCCATATATTACGTGGTCAGCCGCTTCAATCTGTTCAAATCTCCTGCTGACAGGAAAAATGAATCCAAAACAAGTCGCATGACCCTGGGTAGAGACGATAGTACACTACAGAAGGCCAAGGCTAAACAATCCCAGAATTTATGTCGTTATGCTTTTGGGTGTTTAGGCTGATGTGGTCTCTTCCCGAGTTGGCCCAAATTTTAAACAATAGTCTTTAAGCTTTAAGCTTGTCAGGCTGTGTGAAGTTATAATAAAAGTGAATCTCCCCAACTCCCCACCTTTACCCTTTTAAAATACCGTATTTTTTGCACTATAAGGCGCACCTAAAAGTCTTAATTTTTTTCAAAAGCTGACCATCCGCCTTATAATACAGTGCGCCTTATATATGGCTCAATATTAAATCGCAAGGTCTTGCAACTTACGCAACAGTGGCGTTTCATTGGCTAACCAATGTGTCAATCATCATTTGAATCGATCGCTATTGGCTAAAGTTATTCGGAGCCTCGGATAGGCTAGAGGGCCGAAACAAACCCTGCAATTGGCCGAAAAAGATGTGTCAATCATCCGTTAAATCGATCGCTATTGGCTGAAGTTATTCGGAGCCTCGGATTGGCTAGAGGGCCAAAACAAACCCTGCAATTGGCCGAAAAAGATGTGTCAATCATCCGTTAAATCGATCGCTATTGGCTGAAGTTATTTGGAGCCTCGGATTGGCTAGAGAGCCAAAACAAACCCTGCAATTGGCCGAAAAAGACGTGTCAATCATCCGTTAAATCGATCGCTATTGGCTGAAGTTATTCGGAGCCTCGGATAGGCTAGAGGGCCAAAAAAAACCCTGCAATTGGCCGAAAAAGATGACTGAATAGCAAGCTTGCTAAACTTCGCCATAAAGAAACATGTTTCATTAGTCTGTATTTGTGAACATTTTACTCTCCTGGATTTACTACACTCACGGTTGTAAGAAGACCATGATTGCGTATCATTATTGAACGTGAGAATTAGGTGAGCTATACTGCTTTATATTTTCCCGGTATATTGTTTTAGAACGATCTTGATGTTGCTGTGACGAGTTGAGTGAATTAAACTCAATTCCAAGTGTTTATTGTCATATGCACAGTAAAGTTGCAAGCGAAAAAGAAAATAGAAACTAAGGAATGGTTGGCATTTCTTGAATCCCAAGACTTTAACCTTCCGAAAGATATTTGAAACGATGCATTTGAGTGACATCGTACGGACACCGCATCCGCACGTGTCTACGACACGTATTTGCTTCTTTGCAAGCTTTGGGAATGTTAAGGGGGTAATCAGTTTGACTGAACTATCTGACTGTTTTGTCGACGTTCCCATTGTAGCGCCTTATAATCCGGTGCGCCTTATCTATGGAAGATATAGGACCAAAAACTATTTTTTAGGGGTGCGCCCTATAACCCGGTGCGCCCTATAGTGCGGAAAATACGGTAAGTTACTTTTTGGATGTTGTAGCTCACTTCGTTTATTGTCGGTCGTTCTTTGAAGATGAACGACGACTTGCAATGCAAATCATTCTTTTCTTCATCCTTTCTGTAGGACACACTGGAGATTTACATCACTCGTGTTATTTGTATCCCACTGAGGTAGCTGGAGGGGAAGCACACTGACAGAACTTGGGGCTTGGGCCAAAACCCATTCGGTCCTATTAGGAAGCCCTTCCGTGCTGGCTCTAGCTACAAGTTGGCGATGGGTGGGAGCGGGTTGCTTTTTGCCTTTTCACGGGCTCATTTGGGGATTGTTGACAGAGGACATCGCTGCCGTGTCATATCCCCACCCAAGTCCAACCCTAGTACCCCACACAAAGTGCAATCCTGTTAAAAATGGCATCCCGCTTGTGTCTGGACACTTTGAGTCGAACTGTGGTGAATGACAACAACCTCTGGAGAGTCTCTTCTTCCTCCAACATCTCAGTGGAGTGCATTAGATTGGCACTATCGCTTGGTGTCTAGATGTAAAAGTTCATATATATAAACCATATATATAAACCATGTATCTCAGTGTAAGGAAGCAATTTAGAGTACGGCTGGGTGCTAGCATCAGGTGTCCTCGAATTGAGCCAGATCTCCACGATGATTAAAATAAAACCATCCCGAGTGTAGAGGTTTCCCATGAAATGTGGCTAAGTGTTGCACGAGGAGTGAATTGAATGATACCAGTCCTTCTTTTAGCGGACTTCTTTCTTTTCCTGGCCTTTTCGGCTCCATCTAGCACCTGTCTGACCTCCATTGTACCCGATTCCTATCATTCGCGTTGTTCTGTGTGCATTTTAAAGCTACAAAAAAGAAGAATGGTAGTGGGCGAAACCAACTTAAAATTTGTGAGGGGAGGATTACTCCAGAAGGTAAAACTCACCTCATCTGTCGTGATGAATGTGGCCAAAAAGCTGACAAGAGAATAAGCTATAATTGCAGAACTCCTGGAAAATCAGCCTGCAAAAGCTTCACAAGCAGGTAAAAAAGTGACAAAGATCCTGGCCAGCAAGTCTCTACGAGTGCACTTCAAATGTAGCGCCATCCACACGACACCACGTGGCACCGTGCCACAAAGCCCGCCACTCCACAAAAGACCGTAGCGGATGAGAGCAGCTAATGGCCCAGCACTTTCTTGTGTCAGCTTTCAAGAAGCCAAATTTCAAAACTCTTCCCCTGTCTAATTTATGCTTGGTGTAGAAAAGACAAATTCAGCTGTGCTGTTAAAGTATTTGCTCGCTTCCCATGACCACCAAAAAAGGACTGCAATATTATATTGGTTTCTCTTTGGATACTGCTCCTTTCTGGTGCGTTTTTGTGACTCACCTCAGTGAGTGGCCATGTTGTGTGTGACAGCTGTCAGACATTATTACCGGCTCATGCAGAAAATCCAGTAATTTCAAATGCATTATTGTAAGCGCTCAGTAGTAGGAACAAAAAAAGAAAGGAGTCGTTGTTCCCTATTGTTGTCAGCAGATTTGTGGCGAGAAACAACACGCTGGGATTGCTCTCATGCATGCGTCTGTTTGTGTGTGTTTGTGTGTGCTTTGTGTGTTTGTGTGTGGAGGCAGCCTGATTTGATCCAGGCACCCTGTGGTTGGGTTAGAAGCCCAGACAGGTGCATTGTTAACCCTCCAACGTCTCAGTCTGGATACTCGGGGAGGCTTTTACAGTCTGTATGTGTGGGCGATACAGGGAATTTTGGTATCGATCCGATCCAGGTAAATATAGGGTCGTATCGGTGGATACTGAACCAATACTTTTTGCTTGAAAATGTCATGATCACTGAATACTTGAACTCTTTCCACCTTGTGTTATTATTACGGTGAAACAGAACTAGTATTTTAGGTACTAAAAATGTTGTTTTTTTATGAAGTACAAGGTTCAAATGGGTTCTTGAAATTCTTGAAAATGCTTGAATTTCAAAGTGTTTTCAAGGGTTGAAAAGGGCTTGAATTTTGGGTCAAGTGTTCGTACCTTCTCGGAATTGTTGCCACGTTTCTCAAGTCTGCTTAACAATTATGCCGACACTGATCCCTCTGGTGCCTTTGCTTTTCCATTGCATTTCTTATTCCCTCGTGATTGACTGAAACAGGCATTAGTTGATGCTATGAAGGGCCATCGCCCCATACAGATCGCATGTTACACCTAGACAGGGCACAATAAAATGTGTATTAGTGCAAGTATTGTGTATCACATATGGACTTTTAATACGGACCATGTAAAAAAATTAAGGTAGTGTTTTCCAGTGGGATATTCAAATGGGAAGAACTTCCTGCAACATACATTTTTACCCAACACCTATACAGGGA